>NC_138306.1:55042500-55517500 GCF_965601325.2 Salmo salar | reverse complement strand
ATTAACATTCCTGGGGGAATTTGAACACTCTGGGTGACAAATTTGCAACTCTGTTCCCCTCTGTGTTCCTCCCAGTCAGCGGTGTGCTAAACCGCGACCAGAGTGTAGAGGAGGTCAGCTGGAAAGAAGGGCAGAGGGGGGAAATCCCTCCTTTCCAGAGATCCGTTGGGATCAACACACCCCGGTCGACGGAGGGGAGGGAGGGAAGGAGGGAGGGAAACAGGAGTCAGGAGCAGGAAAGAAAGAAGGGAGGGTTCTTTTCTTTTTTTTTGTTTTCCCAGTACCTGAAATTGCTGTTACCATTGTTTCGTGTCTAACTTGAATATAATTTATAAGAAAGGATACTGGACTCACTGCATACTGTTGTTAGCATAGTGTAGTATACTCTTAAAGAACCTTCCACACCAAGGGCGATAACTACAAGGATAACTGTAACGATAAATTATACATAACTGTGACACTTTGGCGTTTATCGTGCCGCAGTACACCTGTCAATCAACTGATGGACGCATCCTACTGCACGCCGTAGGCCTATTAATAAGGTGGTAACAGAAGACCAGTCAGTGTTTCAGAGTGTGTTCATTGTCATAGTAACAACTGCAAATAATACTTCAATGTACATACAATGAAAAATAATCCATTTAAAAAAAAAATATTTGTTTATTTTATTTATTATTTATTATTTTTATGAAAATGCTGAGGTAGATGGACGTGAATTAACACTTTTCCGTAAGAGCGTTCTTAACAAAAGTCAAGCACTCTCGTTATTATCCTACAGATGATAATATTGCAGTAACATTGTTGGTTTTTTCAATAAGTTTATCCCGAGTCCGGACTCAGAACTGATCAACGTATCGTACTGCACCCTGTAGGCCTATTTAATAAAGTGTTAACAAGACCATTCAGTGTTCCATTGTCATAGTGACAACTGAAAATAATATGTTAATGCACATGTAATGGAAAAATAAAAGCAACTCATATTTAAATGTAGCAATTCAACAAAAAATGCGGTTAATACTACTCATCTTTTACATCATGCGATTGCTTACCTCGTTGCTCTCAAGTGGTTTGCAAGTGATTTCCATTTGTTCTAATGATTGTCAATTCATTTTGGATCTTATTTTTTCACTGTGTTCATCTCTCTGTCTGTCCTGTGCGACAGTTCATTTGACCTAGCCTATTTTACATTTAACAATTAGCAAGAGCAAGCCTACTTCTCCCCACGAAAAGGCTATTAGGTCTAGTATAAAATATTCTAAAAATAAATGTCCTATAGCTTTTGAATAGCTTCTCCTGGGATTTCACGTGCAGAGGAATGGCAGAGAGGCTTGAGTTGCCTATCTATAGCCTATTGCACACGGGAACAGCTGGAAGACAGAGATGTAGCCCAAGTAAGAAGCTAAATATTAGCTAGATATTAGGTCATTCATTAGCTAAATAGTAGAGCTATAAATATTTACCTGTCAAAGTGAGAGAACCAAAAAAAAAAGTGAACAGATTATGAAATGGCAGTTCTGCGCTTTCCTCCAGGTTACTCTGCTGTCGAGGACACCCCAAGCTCTACTATTGACTAAGCCTACGTTCTTAGACAATAACATTATTCTACCTAGGCTACAACCACACAGTGAAATGAGGAATGTATTATTGTTCTCAAGTGAATACTTGGGGCTGTAAACTGCAAACTGCAGTGAAGCTGGCTAAATGTTGAATGCTTCGTGCCAAAATAACTGCCTACAGCCTAGGCTTGGTTATATAACCATTTCGATCAGTTTGGGTCTATTCTGGAGAGTTTAGAACAGGGGTGGGCTACTCCAGTCATCGTGGGTCTGATTGGTGTCACACTTCTTCTTCATCCTTAACAAACACAGCTGATTAATCAAATTGCATTCTAAACTGAAGATCATGATTAGGTGATTATTGGAGTCAGGTGTGTTAGCTGGGTGCTGGGGGCAAAACTGTGACAACAATCAGGCCCTCGAGGACTGGAATCGCCCACCCCTGGTTTAGAAGCTCCTGAAAGGTACATTAGCTTGCCAGTCATAGTGTGTATTTTGTCAGGATGTATCGGCGTTAACAGATAGGGCTACCATTGAAATATGTGAACCTTTTCATGTGTGGTTTGTCTTGGAAAATCATTCTCCCAAGTCTTCCTACAATTATTGTGGTCACCAATTCGCTCACAACTGCGCAGTATTTCAGGCAACTTACCATTTGTTCAGTCTTCTCCCCCATCCGAGTAGCCTCCCGCACCTAGAACCAAGAACAATTCAACAGAACATGTTTCTGATTGACTGTCAATGTTTTATCATTGGAAAAAAGCTCTGAATGTGATCCAAACACAGTGGTGTAAAGTACTTAAGTAAAAATACTTTGAAGTACTTCTTAAGTAGTTTTTTGGGGTATCTGTACTTTACTTTACTATTTATGTTTTTGACAACTTTTACTTCACTACATTTCTATGGAAAAGTATGTACTTTTTACTCCATACATTTTCCCTAACACCCAAAAGTACTCATTACATTCTGAATGCTTAGCAGGACAGGAAAATGGTCCAATTCACACACTTATCAAGAGAACATCCCTTGTCATCCCTACTGCCTCTGATCTGGAGGACTCACTAAACACAAATGCTTCGTTTGTAAATGATGTCTGGTTGTTGAAGTGTGCCAATGGCTATCCGTAAACAAATTACAACAATAAAATTGTGCTGTCTGGTTTGCTTAATACAAGCAATTTAAAATGTACTTCATTTGATATTTACGTATGTTTTTACATTTACTTTTGATACTATATTTAAAACCAAATACTTTTAGACTTTTACTCAAGTAGTATTTTACTGGGTGGCTTTCACTTTTACTTAAGTCATTTCCTATTTAAGGTATCTATACTTTTACTCAAGTACGACAATTGATGCTTTTTCTACCACTGTCCAAACGACAGCTCTCGTTATTGTTCTCCACTCTACTATCCTTCTCCACTCTATTATCCTTCTCCACTATATCATCCTTCTCCACTATATCATCCTTCTCCACTATACCATCCTTCTCCACTATACCATCCTTCTCCACTCTATTATCCTTCTCCACTCTATTATCCTTCTCCACTCTATTATCCTTCTGCTCTCTATCATCCTTCTCCACTATACCATCCTTCTCCACTCTATTATCCTCCACTATACCATCCTCCTCCACTCTATTATCCTTCTCCACTCTATTATCCTTCTCCACTCTATTATCCTTCTCCACTCTATCATCCTTCTCCACTCTACCATCCTTCTCCACTATACCATCCTTCTCCACTCTATTATCCTTCTCCACTCTATTATCCTTCTCCACTCTATTATCCTTCTCCACTCTATCATCCTTCTCCACTCTATTATCCTTCTACACTCTATTATCCTTCTCCACTCTATCATCCTTCTCCACTCTATCATCCTTCTCCACTCTATTATCCTTCTCCACTATATTATCCTTCTCCACTCTATTATCCTTCTCCACTCTATTATCCTTCTCCACTCTATCATCCTTCTCCACTCTATTATCCTTCTCCTCTCTATCATCCTTCTCCACTATACCATCCTTGTCCACTCTATTATCCTTCTCCACTCTATTATCCTTCTCCACTCTATTAAACCTCTCCACTCTATCATCCTTCTCCACTCTATTATCCTTCTCCACTCTATTATCCTTCTCCACCCTATCATCCTTCTCCACTCTATCGTCCTTCTCCACTCTAGCACATTTATCCACTCTATTATCCTTCTCCACTCTATTATCCTTCTCCACTCTATTATCCTTCTCCACTCTATTATCCTTCTCCACTCTATCATCCTTCTCCACTCTATCATCCTTCTCCACTCTATCGTCCTTCTCCACACTATTGTCCTTCTCCACACTATTGTCCTTCTCCTCACTATTGTCCTTCTCCACTCTAGCATATTTATCCACTCTAATAGCCTTCTCTACTCTATTATCCTTCTCCACTCTATCGTCCTTCTCCACTCTATCGTCCTTCTCCACTCTATTGTCTATTGTTGTTGATGACCAGAGATGGGAGACACACACACATGCACACTTGCAAACACACACACACACACACACACACACACACACACACACACACACACACACACACACACACACACACACACACACACACAATGTAATGATGTACGCTGAGTCGGGAAGCAAGTTCAGGGAGTGAGTGTCTTAATAAAATACAGAACATAATACAAAACAAGAAACACTAACAGCACACAGACATGAAACTAAAACAGAAACAATGACGCCTGGGGAAGGAACCAAAGGGAGTGACTTATATAGGGAAGGTAATCAGGGAGGTGATGGAGTCCAGGTGAGTCTGATGACGCGCAGGTGCACGTAACGATGGTGACACGTGTGCACCATAACGAGCAGCCTGGTGACCTAGAGGCCGGAGAAGGAGCACACGCGACACACACGAGGTAGTTAATAACATTGTGGGATGGTGTAACTCTGATACCTGTGGTACGGATGTAGTCCAGGTAGTTAATAACATTGTGGGATGGTGTAACTCTGATACCTGGGGTGTGTATGGCATGCGTTACAGGCTGCGGGGGTTGCTAACTGCAGGGGGTATTCTGTAACACAGTGAAGGAGAGGGAGAGCGGCAGCATCTGGTTTCTGTTGGAGGAGACTGCCTGGCCCTCTGTGTCCAAGTGCCCACTGACAGACAGAGAAAGGCTCCCTTGTTCGGGTCCACATAGCTTAACTGAGAGGGTCTAACGACATGCTGAAGGAAATCGTATCAATCCCTTGTCCGATGACAAAGATGAAGACCTTTCTAGGGCCCCTCGGAGGATCCCAAAATGAGCCTTAAGTCAGACAGTGACTCAGTATTTTGGCTTGGACCTTTTTTTCCCGCTTTCAACCTAACAACCAGTGTAAATAAAAGGTAGGTGAGCCCAAAGAAAAGTACTCAGGGAGGAGAATGAAAGAGCAATACTCAGGGATTAGAATGTGTGAACAGTACTCAGGGAGGAGAATGAAAGAACAGTACTCAGGGATTAGAATGTGTGAACAGTACTCAGGGAGGAGAATGAAAGAACAGTACTCAGGGAGTAGCATGAAAGAACAGTACTCAGGGAGTAGAATGAAAGAACAGTACTCATGGACTAGAATGAAGGAACAGTACTCAGGGAGGAGAATGAATGAACAGTATCTAGGGAGAAGAATGAAAGAACAGTACTCAGGGAGTAGAATGAAAGAACAGTACTCAGGGAGTAGAATGAAAAAGAACAATACTCGGGGATGAGAATGTATGAACAGTACCTTGGGAGGAGAATGAAAGAACAGTACTCAGGGAGTAGAATGTATGAACAGTACTCAGGGAGAAGAATGAATGAACAGTACTCAGGGATTAGAATGAAAGAACAATACTCAGGGAGTAGAATGAAAGAACAGTACTCAGGGAGTAGAATGAATGAACAGTACTCAGGGACAAGAATGAAGGGACAGTACTCAGGGAGTAGAACGAATGAACAGTACCTAGGGAGAAGAACGAAAGAACGGTACTCAGGGAGTAGAATGTATGAAGAGTACTCAGGGAGTAGAATGAAAGATCGGTACTCAGGAAGGAGAATGAAAGAACAGTACTCAGGGAGGAGAATGAAAGAACAGTACTCAGGGAGTAGAATGAAAGAACAGTACTCAGGGAGTAGAATGTATGAACAGTACTCAGGGAGAAGAATGAATGAACAGTAGTCAGGGATTAGAATGAAAGAACAATACTCAGGGAGTAGAATGAAAGAACAGTACTCGGGGAGTAGAATGAATGAACAGTACTCAGGGACAAGAATGAAGGAACAGTACTCAGGGAGTAGAACGAATGAACAGTACCTAGGGAGAAGAACGAAAGAACGGTACTCAGGGAATAGAATGTATGAAGAGTACTCATGGAGTAGAATGAAAGAACGGTACTCAGGGAGGAGAATGAAAGAACAGTACTCAGGGAGGAGAATGAAAGAACAGTACTCAGGGAGTAGAATGAAAGAACAGTACTCAGGGAGTAGAATGTATGAACAGTACTCAGGGAGAAGAATGAATGAACAGTACTCAGGGATTAGAATGAAAGAACAATACTCAGGGAGTAGAATGAAAGAACAGTACTCGGGGAGTAGAATGAATGAACAGTACTCAGGGACAAGAATGAAGGAACAGTACTCAGGGAGTAGAACGAATGAACAGTACCTAGGGAGAAGAACGAAAGAACGGTACTCAGGGAATAGAATGTATGAAGAGTACTCATGGAGTAGAATGAAAGAACGGTACTCAGGGAGGAGAATGAAAGAACAGTACTCAGGGAGGAGAATGAAAGAACAGTACTCAGGGAGTAGAATGAAAGAACGGTACTCAGGGAGTAGAATGAAAGAACGGTACTCAGGGAGGAGTGTGAAAGAACAGTACTCAGGGAGTAAAAGAGTTTGGGTAGGCAAAGTCACTGAGCAAACCTATTAAACCAGTCTTTTGAACAGGTGTGTTAAAGAGCTCTCTCTCTCTGGTGTCACATTATAATGGACCTGTTTGACCTTGCAGAGGTTAAAGTTACTCTTTCTTCACGACCCCACTGTGATTTATCCACTAAGGTGGAAAATGGGATAGCATATGTAGATTTATTTAAGTAACTTCTATAATGTATAATGACTTCATAAAATATAGCCTGATATAGCACTCCTTTGTAATTTACAAATTAGAGCCAGTGCCATCTTGCTTCTCAGAATGTTTTCAACATTATATTTTAACTTTTGTTTTCTCTCCGTAAACTATTGTCATGACGTGCCCGGCACAATCAGTCTGCTCATGTCCTGTACTGCCTTCTGTCCTGTGTTTGCAGTATGGCTTTCAATGGCTTTTTAATCCCAAGGGCCTCCTCTGTGTTTTGCTCTCTGAGGTGACAGGAGAGCGTTTACAGCTCAGTGTTTGTGTGATTCAGTGCTCCTGTTCCCTGGTCCGCGTTATGAAAAGAAATGAGAAAATACCAAGAACAAAAAACCTGTAGAGCAAAAATCCAATTATTTTATTAAACAACATCTTATTGAACAGCCAAGCAAGAACGGGCAAGACCGGAGCTACAACCAGGGCTGTATGAATCAGAAGAACTACAAACTAGGGCTGTATGAATCAGAAGAACTACAACCAGGGCTGTATGAATTAGAGGAACTACAACCAGGGCTGTATGAATCAGAAGAACTACAACCAGAGCTGTATGAATTAGAGGAACTACAACAATGGCTGTATGAATTAGAGGAACAACAAACAGGGCTGTATGAATTAGAGGAACTACAACAATGGCTGTATGAATCAGAAGAACTACAACCAGGGCTGTATGAATTAGAGGAACTACAACCACGGCTGTGTGAATCAGAAGAACTACAACAAGGGCTGTATGAATTAGAGGAACTACAACCACGGCTGTGTGAATCAGAAGAACTACAACCATGGCTGTGTGAATCAGAAGAACTACAACAAGGGCTTTATGAATTAGAGGATCTACAACCAGGGCTGAATGAATCAGAAGAACTTCAACCAGGGCTGTATGAATTAGAAGAACTACAAACCAGGGCTGTATGAATCAGAAGAACTACAACCAGGGCTGTATGAATGAAAGGAACTACAACCAGGGCTGTATGAATTAGAAGAACTTCAACCAGGGCTGTATGAATTAGAAGAACTACAAACCAGGGCTGTATGAATCAGAAGAACTACAACCAGGGCTGTATGAATGAAAGGAACTACAACCAGGGCTGTATGAATTAGAAGAACTACAAACCAGGTCTGAATGAATCAGAAGAACTACAACCAGGGCTGTATGAATGAAAGGAACTACAACCAGGGCTGTATGAATGAAAGGAACTACAAACAGGGCTGTATGAATTAGAAGAACTACAACCAGGGCTGTATAAATTCGAAGAACTACAACCAGGGCTGTATGAATGAAAGGAACTACAACCAGGGCTGTATGAATTAGAAGAACTACAAACCAGGACTGTATGAATTAGAAGAACTACAACCAGGGCTGTATGAATCAGAAGAACTTCAACCAGGGCTGTATGACTCAAATGAATTAAATGGACCACGCTGCAAATAAATATAAGCCGGATTTTATACATTACCGTTCACTGGCTGTGTGGATTTGGCAGAAAGTGGTGAACTTATTTGGAACATGACGCTGGGCTTGAGGTTGGGCGCTCTGATTGAGTCATCAATAACGCTTTTGTGTTTCATCATTATCATCGCAATAACAGAGCTATTAATTCATCCTCCATGTTTCTATCCATTCATCACGGGAGGCAAGGTAAATAAACAGAGAGAAAGAGAGGAGGAGTGGAGGTTCTGGTGGAGGATGGAAACGCTGCTGAGTCAATGATGGATCAGTTCCGACGGAAGCGGAGAGAGACGAACAACGAGGCCTGGATATCTGCATAGCTCACCCCCGGCTCGCCGTGTTCAATTTCCACTTTGTTTTATTCACTTAAAGTGCTCTCATTACTCATGCAGCGCAGGTACAGCTGACATTGCAGTTTGCTCTTGCAAAAATAAATTAAGACTGGTGGTGGGCTAGTCAGAATAAGTAGAACTTAGAAATTCACCTCTGCGTAATAGTGAGAAATCATCTTGACGCTCTGTACTATGGTTCCTTTTTCAATTGGTTCTCTGTGTTAGCTCGATTTCTATTCTCATTATAAGGTTGACCTAAAGAAGGACTTTTGGACATTTAAAGCAGAGAGTTAATTCGGTCTTGACCCGACACTGTGTACTTAATTTCATCCAGTCCACACGAAAAACGAAGTGTAAGGAAACCTCCATTTCCATATATCTAAAAGGTCTCCTTACATATGCAAGGAGACGGATGTCATATGCTCTTTGATTGTCTTCGATGACTTTTGATTTTTTACCAAATCCCATGTGGTCCTTTGTTTTAAACAGAGAGTCAGTGCTGCCTGCAGGTGAGGAATTTAAAACTTAACAACCACCAAAATGTCAACAGTCCCTTCCCCCAGCCAATCCACCGTTCTTTTACCTCGTCAGAGCACAACTGTTCCTTAATGGCTGGATATAAAACAAAGGTTAAGTATGAGACTAGGCAGTGCATACCCTTTGGAGTCGTGTACCTGTGAGTATCCCGAGTACCCCCTTCGAGACTTCCCACATAGGGCACTAGGGACTCCGAGAGATTCGGAGAGAGTTTGTCTCTCTCTACCTCTGGTTATCTGGGAATTGAGCTATCGAGAGATTGCGTCTTACTTACACAAACATACAGTATGTCAAGTAAAATACTCCCTATTGAACTGTTTTAAAGCTTAATAGCCTTTCTCCCATTACTATACATTTGACCTATGGTGAATTGTAAAGCAGAGTCCCTTGCAACAACCAATGAAAGTGAGGTAAGATAACTCTAGTGGAAACAAACAGCAGTATCCAGCTTCTACTATCCCATCTCTACCTCAATGTACTGCTTACAGTGTGTGCATCCCAAATGGCACCCTAGTCCCTATATAGTGCTGTACTTTCTAAATAGGCCCTGGTCAAAAGTAAAGCAGTACAGATAGTGAATGGATGTCATTTGGGACACAGGCTCAATGTTTTCTAATCTAATGGGTATCCAGGGAAAGGGCAATCCCTAACGACTGGCTTATTGACACATACTGACCAATCAGATACACTACCATCAGACAGTGATTACATAATTTCCTGTTGGACCAGGCTAAGCACGTGATTCATCCAGAAACTCTCGGATATGCCAAAATAAATGTTGTTTCCCATGACCTCCTCCTTATGCCCTCAGAACAGCATCAATTTGTCAGGGCATGGACTCTACAAGGTGTTGAAAGTGTTCCATAGGGATGCTGACCCATGTTGGCTGGATGTTCTTTGACACGGTTCTGTCAAGTTGGCTGGCTGTCCTTTGGGTGGTGGACCATTCTTGATGTAGACTTTATTTTTTTCTATTGTGTTGTTGACTGTACGCTTGTTTATTCCATGTGTAACTATGTGTTGTTGTTTGTGTCGCACTGCTTTGCTTTATCTTGGCCAGGTCGCAGTTGTAAATTGGAATTTGTTCTCAACTGGCCTACATGGTTACATAAAAAAAAAACATAAAAATAAAAAAAACATGGGAAACTGTTGAGTGTGAAAAACCCAGCAGAGTTGCAGTTCTTGACACACTCAAACCAGTGCGCCTGGCACCTACTACCATACCCCGTTCAAAGGCACTTCAATATTTTGTCTTGCCCATTCACCCTCTGAATGGCACACATACACAATCCATATCTCAAGGCTTAAAAATCCTTCTTTAACCTTTTACTGCAGTGGTTTAAATCAGGGTCAGAGTGTTTTATGTTAGTCTTAATTCTTACATCTAGACGTTCCGCTAGCGGAACACCGCTCCAATATCCAATGATAGGGCGTGGCGCGAAATACAAACTCCTTGAAAATCCGAAAACTTCCATTTTTCAAACATATGACTATTTTACACCATTTTAAAGACAACACTCTCCTTTATCTAACCACACTGTCCGATTTCAAAAAGGCTTTACAACGAAAGCAAAACATTAGATTATGTCAGGAGAGTACCCAGCCAGAAATAATCAGACACCCATTTTTCAAGCTAGCATATAATGTCACAAAAACCAAAACCACAGCTAAATGCAGCACTAACCTTTGATGATCTTCATCAGATGACACTTCTAGGACATTATGTTATACAATACATGCATGTTTTGTTCAATCAAGTTCATATTTATATCAAAAACCAGCTTTTTACATTAGCATGTGACGTTCAGAACTAGCATTCCCACCGAACACTTCCGGTGAATTTACTAAATTACTCACGATAAACGTTCACAAAAACATAACAATTATTTTCAGAATTATAGATACAGAACTCCTTTATGCAATCGCGGTGTCCGATTTTAAAATAGCTTTTCGGTGAAAGCACATTTTGCAATATTCTGAGTAGATAGCCCGGCCATCACAGGCTAGCTATTTTGACACCCACCAAGTTTGGTACTCCCCAAACTCAGATTTACTATAAGCCGTGAAAATACTGCCCCCTATCCATAACAGGTTAAACAATCTACTTTGAAACAGAAGTCTATACCTCACAGACATGGTTACAGTCTGAAAGAAAGAAGATACCTGAACCATGTCAGATCTAGAGACGAAATGTATTACATTTTCAGTTTGCATCTCAATATTACACTTTATATTCATCACAGAAGACTGAAATATAACAAAACTGTTTGACATAGAAACATCAGATTTTCCACGTAAAAAAAAAAAAATACACATGCTGTGTTGTCATGTGTTGCTGCCATGCTATGTCTCTCTTTATGTAGTGTTGTGGTGTCTCTCTTGTCGTGATGTGTGTTTTGTCCTATATTTTTTATTTTATTTTTTATTTCTAATCCCAGCCCCTATTTACGCAGGGGACCTTTTGCCTTTTTGGTAAGCCGTCATTGTAAATAATAATTTGTTCTTAAACTGGACTTGCCTAGTTAAATAAAGGTTAAATAAAAATAGAAATAACACATTTTGTTATGTGTGTTCAGGTGTGTTGGCTGTGCCCGCTAATTGGCCACAAATGGCTTGCTAGCTCCCTCCTGGTGGCCAATTGGACAAATTCCATTGATAGACAACAGATCATAGATTCCAATCTCACTCACCGCCGTGTCAAAATAAAAAATAAAAATGTGTATTGAAAGATTAATACCTCAGCAAATTAACTTCCTTGTTTCATATCTGTGCTTGGAGTTCAAAACAGTTGACTCAAACTAAGCTAGCAGTGATATTAAGTATTTTTGAAACATTTAGTGAAAGTTTTATGGAAGTTGTTACAATAAAACTCTAAATAACCTATAATTTCCATTCTCAGAACATGAATAAAACCTCCCGGGAAAACTGATTAGGGAACCGTCAGTAAAATGTTTTCAGAACCTCCCTATAACCTATAAATGAATGTTCCCAGAACAGGCAACATTTTCAGGAAATGTATAGCTTCCATCCCAGAACCAATGGGATACCAAAAAAAGACGTTACCACAACTTCCAATAAACCAAAATGTGGTAGCTGGGTGTACACCTTTCTCCCATCATGAGCCTGACTGAACACTGTCACCCAAGGGTCGCTTCCTCTCATTCTCTCCTCTTTGAGCTACTCGGCTCTATTTTCCTCTCCACACTGCCTTTCTTCTTTAATGGAAACTGTTGTCTCTGTTACCCTTTTGGACTGGGAATTTGTCCTGTCCTTTACTTCCTATAATGAACATGTATCTGTCTCCATGTTTGTTTGTTTTTTTAGTTTTTTTACTCTTTTTCATTTGGCTCACTCTCCCTTCCCTCCGTTATCCTTCTCTTTCTTCCCAGTCAACTCTCTCCTCTACACTGGCTACTCTCTCCATCCGTATGTCCCTTTGTTCCATGTGCCTGCGTCTCTCTTTTTTTCTCCCTTCCCTCCATCCCTACTTTCCTTCATCCATTTTCCCCTCCTCTTCACTTGCTGGCGTTGGGCTAACTAACAGATCTTTGCTGTCAGCAACAGACCCGGTGGTGCTCAGTTTGTTAGGGGGCCCTGATTTAAAAAGGCCCCTTTCTGAAAGGGGAGCATTGGGGTCCTTCCGCATGACTTACCCCATCTGTAGCGTGGCCGAATGATTTTTTTCACGCCATATTAAGTTAACACCGCACTGCCAACTAGCCAGGCCAAGACCCGGCCACTAATTAAAGGGGGAGAGAGGGGCAGGAAAACAACAGGGGACACCTTTGGCACTCTCTCATATTTTCCTACATCTATTTGGCTATCTTTTTCTCTCACATAAACAAGCACACGTACAAACATGCACGTATAACTGTTTACACACACAAATGGAATCCTGTATTTACTTGTAATCTCACTGTCTCTGTCTGTTTCTCTCTGGCTGCATCACCACTTTGTACGGCAACTTCTTGCCATCGGACCACTAGGCGCTACAGAGGGTAGTGCACACGGCCCAGTACATCACTGGGGCCGAGCTCCTTGCCATCCATGTCCTCTATACCATGCGGTGTCAGAGGAAGGCCCTAAACATTTTCAAAGACTCCAGCCTCCCAAGTCATAGACTGATCTCTCTGCTACCACACGGCAGCCAGTGCACCAAGTCTGGAACCAACAGGATCCTGAACAGCTTCTACCTCCATGCCATAAGACCGCTAAATAATTAGTTAAATAGTTAACCAAATATCTACCCAGACTATCTGCATTGACCCTTTTTGCATTTACTCTTTTTGACTCATCACATACTGTTGATACAGTCTATTATCTATCTTGTTGCCTAGCTACTTTATCCCTACCTACAGTATACTGTTGATACTGTCTATTATCTATCTTGTTGCCTAGCTACTTTATCCCTACCTACAGTATACTGTTGATACTGTCTATTATCTATCTTGTTGCCTAGCTACTTTATCCCTACCTACAGTATACTGTTGATACAGTCTATTATCTATCTTGTTGCCTAGCTACTTTATCCCTACCTACAGTATACTGTTGATACTGTCTATTATCTATCTTGTTGCCTAGCTACTTTATCCCTACCTACAGTATACTGTTGATACTGTCTATTATCTATCTTGTTGCCTAGCTACTTTATCCCTACCTACAGTATACTGTTGATACTGTCTATTATCTATCCTGTTGCCTAGTTACTTTACCACTAGCATTTCACCGTTAGTCTACACCTGTTGTTTACCAAGGATGTGTACAATAACATTTGATTTGATTTGATCCTCTGTCTATGGTGAATATTTTTCTCCATAGCCAAGGACGTTGTTGTTGTTGTTTTTGCTATGATATAATGGAAAATGTTTTAATGTTCCATAGTATTGTTTTGCTAATTCCTCCCTGCTCCCTCTCCCTCTTTTCTGTCTTCTCGTTTGAAACCCTTGAAATTGTGCTACAAATAGACAAAGAACAGGTCTGATGTTTCACTTGATCCATTTGTTTGTTTATTCCCTGGCAGATTCACTGTTAGGTCATAGAGAAGGCAGATTAGTGATTACAGATGTGATTATGGTGCTGTTTATTGCAGAAAGGCCACAGTACAGGTCACAGCTAAATTGCTTTATGTAGATAATATACCTCACTTTTCTCATCAACAGTAGGTATGTGTGTGTGTGTGTGTGTGTGTGTGTTTGTCTTATTGTCAAAACATTATCCGGGTTAATTTTGCGTCGTGACTCTTGACCCATAGTGATCATTTACCCTCTTTTCCTTCAAGGAAAAACCCTCAGGACTGATCCACTTACATGCCCTCACCCCCACATGTATTCACACAATACACACATTCGCTAATAAGGAAATTAAATCATGTCGTACTCGCGTAGCTACACACAGAATGCACAGACAGAAACGCACACACGACACACAAACACACACAGACACACACACACACACAAACGTGTGTCTGTATGGCTTCCTCTGTTGACGTTCATGCCTGTTAGACATCATGACATCTGTTGGAGGCTAATTCACCCCGTTGTCATGGAGAGCCAGCCACCATGGAAACGCCTCAGCCGGAGGCCACGCAGACCCCTGCCATTCCCTAAGTGCACCTGACATCCTGATTAGCGGCAGGTGGGCAGAAACAGACACACAGGCTAATCTCTCGCCCCTCGCTGTAACGGAGCGCACTGGAATGCAGTGATGGAAAAAGTACCCAATTGTCATACTTGAGTAAAAGTAAAGATACCTTAATAGCAAATTACTCAAGTAAAAGTGAAGTCAGTTGAGTAAAAGTCTAAAAGTATTTGGTTTTAAATATACTTAAGTAACAAAAGTAAATGTAATTGCTTAATTATACATAAGTATAAAAATAAGTCAAATATAAATAATTTAACATTTCTTATATTAATCAAATGAGACGGCACCATTTTCTTGTATGTTTTAATTTACAGATAGCCTGTGGCACACTCCAACACTCAGACATTATCTACAAATGAAGAATTTGTGTTTAGTGAGTCCGCCAGATTAGAGGCAAAAGATGACCAGGGATTTTCTCTGTTTAGTGAGTCCTCCAGATCAGAGGCAGTAGGATGACCAGAGATGTTCTCTTGATAAGTGCATGAATTACACCATTTTCCTGTCCTGCTAAGCATTCAAAATGTAACGAGTAGTTTTGGCTGTCAGGGAAAATGTATGGAGAAAAAAGTACATACCTTTCTTTAGGAATGTCGTGAAGTAAAAGTAAAAGTGGTCAAAAATATAAATAGTAAAGGACAGATACCATAAAAAATTACTTAACCTTTTAAGGATTAATGCAGGCAAGTTAAGTTCTTCCACACCAATCTAGACAAACCATTTATGTATGGACCTCTCTTTGTGCACATGGGGGCATTGTCATTCTGAAACAGGAAAGGGCCTTCTCCAAACTGTTGCCACAATGTTGGAAGCACAGAATCATCTACAATGTCATTGTATCCTGTAGCGCCAAGATTTACCGTCACTGGTACTAAGGGGCCCGAACCATGAAAAACAGCCCCAGACCATTATTCCTCCTCCACCAAACTTTACAGTTGGCACTATGCAATTGGGCAGGTAGTGTTCTCCTGGCATCCGCCAAACCCAGATTCGTCCGATGGACTACCATATGGTGAAGCGTGATTCATCACTCCAGAGAACGTGTTTCCACTGATCCAGAGTCCTATGGCGTAGAGCTATACACCACTCCAGCCAACGCTTGGCATTGCGCATGGTGATCTTAGGCTTGTGTGCGGCTGCTCGGCCATGGAAACCCATTTCATGAAGCTCCCGACGAACAACTCTTATTCTGACATTGCTTCCAGAGGCAGTTTGGAACTCGGTAGTGAGTGTTGCAACCGAGGACAGACGATTTTTACACGCTATGTGCTTCAGCACTTGGCGGTACCTTTGCTTTGAACTTGTGTGGCCTACCACTTTGCGGCTGAGCCGCTGTTTCTCCTTGACGTTTTCATTTCACAATAACAGCACATACAGTTGACCCCAGCAGCTCTAGCAGGGCATACATTTTACAAAATGACTTGTTGGAAAGGTGGCATCCTATGTAGGCGCCACGTTGAAAGTCACTAAGCTCTTCAGTCAGGCCATTCTACTGTCTGTCTTTGTCTGTCTGTCTGTTCAGCCCTGGCAGAGAGGCTTAATGAGGCTGGGAATAACAGATGCTTCAGCCTCATTTTGCTTGCAAGGGGCCTGGACGTTGACCAGAGATCGTACATTTCACACCAGACACACACATACACATAGTACATACTGTACACACACTCGAATATACACACACACACAAATACACACACACACACACTCACTGACTCACTCACTCACTGACTCACTCACTCACTGACTCACTCACTCACTCACTCACTCACTCACTCACTCACTCACTCACTCACTCACTCACTCACTCACTCACTCACTCACTCACTCACTCACTCACTCACTCACTCACAGACAGACACACAGACACACAGACACACAGACAATACTGCTTTCCACTATGTCTCATCCTTCTCTTCCTCCCTGGTTCCTCATCCTTCTCTTCCTCCCTGGTTCCTCATCCTTCTCTTCCTCCCTGGTTCCTCATCCTTTTCTCATTGTGAACACCAGTATATCTCCGGGTTAATTAATGGTTCTCCCTCAGTACATTGTCTGGGCCAGGACTCTCTTAAATTACCCCAAGCTGTGGAGGAGAGAGAGAGAGAGATAGAGAAACGAAGAGAGAGAGAGAGAGAGAGAGACTTAAAAATAGAACATGGACTAGGACATTTTCATGGGGTTAATGGTCGCCTCCCCCACCTCAGTCTCTCCCCTTCTCTCTCTCTCTCTTTGAAAGTAATGTGTGAAGTGAAGTCGGGGTTATTGATGATTATTCAACAGCAATCCATTCCCTACGTCGACCCATCCCTCGCCCTCCTTCCCTCACGCCTTCCCGCCCTCCCTCCCGCCCGCCTTCTCCCGCCCGCCTTCTCCCTCCCTCCCTCCCTCCCTCCCGCCTTCTCCCTCCCTCCCACCTTCTCCCTCCCGCCTTCTCCCTCCCTGCCTACTCCCTCTCCCCACAGGTCCCATCCCTCCCCTCCCTCTCCCCACAGCCCCCCTCCCTCCCCTCTCTCTCCCCGCCTCCCTCCCTGCCCTCTCCCTCTCCCCACAGCCCCCCTCCCTCCCCTCTCTCTCCCCGCCTCCCTCCCTGCCCTCTCCCTCTCCCCACAGCCCCCCTCCCTCCCCTCTCTCGCCCCGCCTCCCTCCATGCCCTCTCCCCACAGGTCCCATCCCTCCCTCTCCCCACAGCCACCCTCCCTCTCGACTCCTCCCTCTCCCTCCCTGCCCTCTCCCCACAGGTCCCCTCCCTCCCCTCAGCCACCCTCGCCTCCCTCTCCCTCTCCCACTCTCTCTCTCTCTCATATGACTAATGCTGTCTCACAGTCACAATGAGGTCAGAAGCATAATAGTGGGACGTATCTCACAGTTACGGCTGTCTGCAAAAGTACCCATCCATAACAACGGTCCATACGTTACCCGTTCAGTCATTTTATTGTGGACAGACAGTGCTATTGATTAGCCTTATCAGCTAATCCTGTTAGCTCTAATGCAAGATTCTGAGGGAGGGGAGGTTGGATGGAATGGGTAACTGGGTAACTGCATCAAAGGCTACATCCCAAATTGCCCCTATGTGCCCTGTAGACCAGTAGAGCTCCACATAGGGGACGCATTTGGGACACACCAAAAAGTATAGATAGGAGCAAAATGACAAAAGGCTGACATTGTTATTATCTACTGAACCAGATGATCCCAGTGAGGTCACAATACCGCTTTCTTTCCCAGTGAGGTCACAATACCGCTTTCTTTCCCGGTGAGGTCACAATACCGCTTTCTTTCCCGGTGAGGTCACAATACCGCTTTCTTTCCCGGTGAGGTCACAATACCGCTTTCTTTCCCGGTGAGGTCCCAATACCGCTTTCTTTCCCGGTGAGGTCACAATACCGCTTTCTTTCCCGGTGAGGTCACAATACCGCTTTCTTTCCCAGTGAGGTCACAATACCGCTTTCTTTCACAGTGAGGTCACAATACCTCTTTCTTAAGCTCACAGAACAGGGCTCCGGGCAGCCGAGCGGAAATGGAGGAAAACTCGCCTCCCTGCGGACCTGGCATCCTTTCACTCACTCCTCTCTACATTCTCCTCTTCTGTCTCTGCTGCTAAAGCCACTTTCTACCACTCTAAATTCCAAGCATCTGCCTCTAACCCTAGGAAGCTCTTTGCTACCTTCTCCTCCCTCCTGAATCCTCCTCCCCCTCCCCCCCCCTCCTCCCTCTCTGCGGATGACTTCGTCAACCATTTTGAAAAGAAGGTTGACGATATCCGATCCTCGTTTGCTAAGTCAAACGACACCGCTGGTCCTGCTCACACTGCCCTAACCTGTGCTTTGACCTCTTTCTCCCCTCTCTCTCCAGATGAAATCTCGCGTCTTGTGACGGCCGGCCGCCCAACAACCTGCCCACTTGACCCTATCCCCTCCTCTCTTCTCCAGACCATTTCCGGAGACCTTCTCCCCTTCCTCACCTCGCTCATCAACTCATCCTTGACCGCTGGCTACGTCCCTTCCGTCTTCAAGAGAGCGAGAGTTGCACCCCTTCTGAAAAAACCTACACTCGATCCCTCCGATGTCAACAACTACAGACCAGTATCCCTTCTTTCTTTTCTCTCCAAAACTCTTGAACGTGCCGTCCTTGGCCAGCTCTCCTGCTATCTCTCTCAGAATGACCTTCTTGATCCTAATCAGTCAGGTTTCAAGACTGGGCATTCAACTGAGACTGCTCTTCTCTGTGTCACGGAGGCTCTCCGCACTGCTAAAGCTAACTCTCTCTCCTCTGCTCTCATACTTCTAGACCTATCTGCTGCCTTTGATACTGTGAACCATCAGATCCTCCTCTCCACCCTCTCCGAGTTGGGCATCTCCGGCGCGGCCCACGCTTGGATTGCGTCCTACCTGACAGGTCGCTCCTACCAGGTGGCGTGGCGAGAATCTGTCTCCGCACCATGCGCTCTCACCACTGGTGTCCCCCAGGGCTCTGTTCTAGGCCCTCTCCTATTCTCGCTATAAACCAAGTCACTTGGCTCTGTCATATCCTCACATGGTCTCTCCTATCATTGCTATGCAGACGACACACAATTAATCTTCTCCTTTCCCCCTTCTGATAACCAGGCGGCGAATCGCATCTCTGCATGTCTGTCAGACATATCAGTGTGGATGACGGATCACCAGCTCAAGCTGAACCTCGGCAAGACGGAGCTGCTCTTCCTCCCGGGGAAGGACTGCCCGTTCCATGATCTCGCCATCACGGTTGACAACTCCCTTGTGTCCTCCTCCCAGAGTGCTAAGAACCTTGGCGTGATCCTGGACAACACCCTGTCGTTCTCCACTAACATCAAGGCGGTGACCCGATCCTGTAGGTTCATGCTCTACAACATTCGCAGAGTACGACCCTGCCTCACACAGGAAGCGGCGCAGGTCCTAATCCAGGCACTTGTCATCTCCCGTCTGGATTACTGCAACTCGCTGTTGGCTGGGCTCCCTGCCTGTGCCATTAAACCCCTACAACTCATCCAGAACGCCGCAGCCCGTCTGGTGTTCAACCTTCCCAAGTTCTCTCACGTCACCCCGCTCCTCCGCTCTCTCCACTGGCTTCCAGTTGAAGCTCGCATCCGCTACAAGACCATGGTGATTGCCTACGGAGCTGTGAAGGGAACGGCACCTCCATACCTTCAGGCTCTGATCAGGCCCTACACCCAAACAAGGGCACTGCGTTCATCCACCACTGGCCTGCTGGCCCCCCTACCTCTGAGGAAGCACAGTTCCCGCTCAGCCCAGTCAAAACTGTTCGCTGCTCTGGCACCCCAATGGTGGAACAAGCTCCCTCACGACGCCAGGACAGCGGAGTCAATCACCACCTTCCGGAGACACCTGAAACCCCACCTCTTTAAGGAATACCTAGGATAGGATAAAGTAATCCTTCTAACCCCCCCCCCCCCCCCCCCCCCTTAAAATATTTAGATGCACTATTGTAAAGTGGTTGTTCCACTGGATATCATAAGGTGAATGCACCATTTTGTAAGTCGCTCTGGATAAGAGCGTCTGCTAAATGACTTAAATGTAAATGTAAATTAAGGGATGTTGTTGATTTATTACACTCCTTCCAGGAATCTTCCAAATCAACAACACTACTCTGTGAAATCAAGGTTAATTGTTATATTCATCAACACCACCCCCCTGTCTCCCACTCAGGCCACATGTTTGTGCACTCCAAAGTGTGTACTATGGTATCGGATGCTGGATGGCGCACCCCTCTTCGCCTGGTTGACAAATTGAGTGCTGTTCCTACAGTTAAAGTGATAGAACCGTAGCTTTGCAAGGGACCGTTTGACCCCTGTCCAACAGCAACCAGACTTGTCATCAAAGGTCATTTCAGCTCAGAGTGTAGCAGTTAACCTACGACCTACCCCGGCCAAACCCGGACGACGCTGGGCCAATTGTGCACCACCCTATGGTACTAGCGATCACAGCCGGATGTGATGTAGCCTGGATTCAAATCAGGTACTGCAGTGACGTGTCTTGCACTGAGATGCAGTGCCTTAGACCGCTGGAGTTTTTCTTTGTAAGAGCCTTAATTGCGCCCCCCAGCACTCTACTCAACGTCTTTTTACAAACCGGGATGTTAAATATTTGCAAACAATCCAGTGTTGTTGCCCCCTGCTTGTCCACTGCTCATTTCCTTGTTCCTCCCCCAAAAACCCACT
The DNA here is from genome assembly GCF_965601325.2 of Salmo salar. Taxonomy (NCBI): domain Eukaryota; kingdom Metazoa; phylum Chordata; class Actinopteri; order Salmoniformes; family Salmonidae; genus Salmo; species Salmo salar. Next base: position 55,496,665 of record NC_138306.1, on the reverse strand, counting down.
TAGCCGCTCTACTCCTCTCTCTCGCCACACTCCTTCCTTCATCTAGAACACCCCAGTTGAGTGACACGTCAAATCGATTCCTCCTTTTCTCACTGACTTATTTTTATTTCTGATGAATATCTTCAGTTGGGTTTCATTATTATTTCTTGCTCTGGAATTATCTCCAAGTCCAATTTCATAATATTTTATTATATTATATTATATTACACTGCCTGTTGAAAATGAAAAGGATTATACTATGGATGTGAATAAATTAATTGAGTTTGAATAGAAAATCTGCTTATAAACTACCAGTAACGTCCATGCCTTTGGTTTCCTTTGTTCCTAGATAGAGTTCCTGGTTTACTTTGTTCCTAGACAGAGGTTAAACAGTCCCTTTCAGTACCTGGCTCTTAAGCCCTGTTTATATCTGGTTCTAGCATGCGTCCTTTGTCCTGATCTTGTCCACATTGGGACTGGACCAACATTTTTTAAAAGCCACATTGTGATCTGATTGTGATCAGATCTTCTGACCACCTCCAGAGGTAGTCAAACACACATTGAGTCTGGATCTTACAAGTGTAGACGGATCAAGATCCTGCCCTCTAAAATCATTGACAGGTAACACTATTGACTTATGGTATCAATATGTGTCTTAAAATAAATAAATATTATTTTGAAAGAATATCTGTCATAATTTGCTTATATTGAGGAACCAGGATTTCTGGTTACAACTGGACGGAGAAGAGACACATTTTACTGCTTTGGGTAGATGTAACGGGCTACAATGTTGGCACACTCAGAATGTGGATAAGATAAGGACATATGGTGCATGTTAGCACTAGGTATAAATGAGGCTTTAGAACCAGAAACCCGTCAAACAAAACAGTCCAACAGTTTGAAGTGGAAGAGAGTTCAAAACAAGAGGAAAAATCTAAGCAGTGCCTGAGACATCGGCAGTGCCCCAAATGGCACCCTATTCGCTATATAGTGCCCTACTACAAGAGCCCTATGGACCCAGGTCAAAGGTAGTGCACTACATAGAGAATAGGGTGGCATTTGGGACGCATTGATCATTATCAAAGCAGTGCTTGGGATAGGCCTGACAGGCAAGTAGACAAACTGGGCCTGTTAAGGTGCTGACTCATGTTCAAATCCCGCTTCAATCTCTCTCTACCTCGCTGAACAAGGCCAGCAAATCAATAACAGTCATTTAAAAGGCATCAAAGAGTGGATATACAGTGCATTCGGAAAGTATTCAGACGCCTTATTCTAAAATGGATTATATACAACATTTTCCTCATCAATCTACACAATACCCCAAAATGAGAAAGCGAAAACAGGTTTAAAAAAAAACTAACAAAAAAAACATTCATATTTACATAAAGTATTCAGACCCTCTGAGACTCGAAACTGAGCTGCTCAGGTGCATACTGTTTCCATCGGTCATCCTTGAGATGTTTCTACAACTTGATTGGAGTCCACCTGTGGTAAATTCAATTGATTGGACAAGATTTGGAAAGGTACACACCCGTCTATAAGGTCCCGCATGTCAGAGCAAAAACCAAATCATGAGGTCGAAGGAATTGTTCGTAGAGCTCCGAGACAGGATTACATCTCGAGGCACAGATCTGGCGAATTGTACCAAAACATTTCTGCAGTATTGATGGTCCCCAAGAATACTGTGGCCTCCATCATTCTTAAATGGAAGAAGTTTAGAACAACCAAGACCCTTCTTGGAGCTGACCACCCGGCCAAACTGAGCAATCAGGGTAGAAGCTTCTTGGTCAGGGAGGTGACCAAGAACCTGATGGTCACTCTAACAGAGCTCCAGAGTACCTCTGTGGAGATGGGAGAACATTTCAGAAGGATAGCCATCTCTGCAGCACTCCATCAATCAAGGCTTTATTGTAAAGTGAACAGATGTAAGCCACTCCTGAGTAAAAGGCTCATGGAGTTTACGTGGAGTTTGCTAAAAGGCACCTAAAGGACACTCAGACCATGAGAAACAATACTCTCTGGTCAGATGAAACCAAGATTGAACTCTTTGGCCTGCCTGCCAAGCTTCACGTCTTGAGGAAACCTGGCACCAACTCTACGGTGAAGCATTGTGGCGGCAACATCATGCTGTGGGGATGTTTTCAGCGGCAGGGACTGGGAGACTAGTCAGGATCGAGGGAAAGATGAATGGAGCAAAGTACAGCGAGATCCTTGATGAAAACCTGCTCAAGAGCACTCAGGTCCTGAGACTGGGGTGAAGGTTCACCTTCCAACAGAACAACAACCCTAAGCACACAGCCAAGACAATGAAGGGGTGACTTCAGGACAGGTCTCTGAATGTCCTTGAGTGGCCCAGTCAGAGCCCGGACTTAAACCCGATCAGAGCTGGAGATGATCTGTAGAGAAGAATGGTTAGATATTTTTTCTTAAGCTCAAAAGCTTCCCTAATTATATTGAGAAAGTTTAAAGCTGGTGTTTCTATTCCCCTTAAATGTCTTGTTAGTCCAAAAGTTTCTCACAGGGGAGCTTGGAATGTGAGTGTGAGAGAGAGATGAAGCAGATATTTAGTCTCTTTGTGTGCACATGTCATTAAGAGAGAGAGAGAGAGAGACTTAGTCTTTCTTTAATGAGACATTCTCATTTCATTAAAACCTCACCACCACCCCACCACCCCCTTAAAATAAAACACCAAAATATATCCTCTACTGCATACATGTACAATACTCACCTTGCCCTCTACCCCACGATACAAAACATCACAATAACCAAAACCTCTCCACTTCTACAACCCTATATCCAAAACATCTCCACGCTTTTTATAATTTTATACAACTCATATTCCAAACTAAGGCGTGCAGAGACCATCCCATTAAATATTAGTAAAGGGTCTGTTATCCCCCCTACCTTTGCCTGAGCAAACAGAAAATTGAACAAAACACATTTGGCCTTCTCCTTATTTGAATACCTGTACCCCATTTATAAACAACCCAACAGTAAACTGCACCCCCAACCTCTCACACAGCCATTCCAACAGAGACATTAATGGCATTAACCTGGTGCACACAGAAAACATATGAATCATAGTTTCTCTCATAACACAGAAAGGACATCCCCTGTCCAACTCCCTGGTCAGCCTGTGCCAACCAGCTGTTAGTGGCCAGGGCTCCATGTAGAACCTCCACCGGAGGTCCCCTGACCTCTTTGGTACTGGGGGTTTGTAGAGCCCCCTCCATCTAAAACCCACCATACTCTCCTCCCCACATACCCCCTGCCACTGATGTGCCTTCACTCCTGTTAGGCTCCTAATGTTCCTAACCTTAACGCAGAGGTTGGAGAGGCTTTACCTCCCACCCCTTCAAACTCCCCCAGGCTCGGAGTGTTAAAATCTAACAAGTCCTCCAGACCCCCTTGCCAGTCCCCAGTCTCTGCCGTCACCTGCAGTGGAGGAAACATATGGTGGCATAACCTGACTAGGCTCAGCCTCATCTACACCACCATCCATAGTATGACTAGGCCCAGCCTCATCTACACCACCATCCATAACCTGACTAGGCTCAGCCTCATCTACACCACCATCCATAACCTGACTAGGTTCAGATTCATCTACACCACCATCCATAGTATGACTAGGCCCAGCCTCAGCTATGCCACCGTCTCTAGCCTGACTAGGCTCAGCCTCATCTACACCACCATCCATAACCTGACTAGGCTCAGATTCATCTACACCACCATCCATAGTATGACTAGGCCCAGCCTCTGCTGCCTGCGTCTCATTGCCCTGTGCACGTTGACCTCGATTTCCCCCACTGGCGCTTGTACCCTCACCTTGTCTATGGCCTTTATGTGGGCAAGCAAAGCTCTTTTGCCCAAATCCCCAACCTAAAAACACCGTAGACTATCTGCGCTGGCAAACCCTGCGTAGAGTCCCTCCCAATACCTCACTTTAAAATGCACATTTAGCTGTTGCTCAGGGTTATTCAGAAACATGAACTCTTGCCTCCGGAACGAAACAACATGCTTAACGGCATCTGCCTGAAAATCTGCCGACAGTACACAAAGACCACTAGCAAACTTGCCAAAAAGACTAAGCTCTTTCCTGATTTCATCATTTGTAATAAACGTAGGAAAATGTGCAACTACCACCCTGGTCGAAGGGGTAGAAAGAGGCAAAATTAGCATCAACGCACACCTTACAAATATTCACTAGCAATGAGCCTACCAATCAAATTTGCTCTTTTCATGAACACAATCACAGCTTTGTTCATTCTGGAAGCGGAATGTATAAATTCAGCTCCTACCTGTTCACCGACCTCGACTAGAACCTCCTCCACCTTAATTCCATTCTCAGAAACACACCTGAATCCATGCTGTAACAACAGCGTCTCCTCCACGCTAGGCTGAGAAGCCACTGCGCACACCACACCTTCCAAACCCCAGGAAAGTAAAACTTTGTCCTCTTCTACCCTAACTTTGAAAAAACCTGTGCATACCGCTAAAACAAATAGAGCATTAACCCTCCACCATAGAAAATTAAAATTGAAAGAAAAGACCAAGACAGAATCAAGAAAATAAGTTAGGACAGAGCCCTCCACACCAAACATTCAAACTCCCAGCATGCACTGCAAGAGGGAGAGATTGACTGATTGATTAAAAGTAGATGTAAGTGGTATATGTATATGTGTGTGAGTGTGTGTGTGTATGTACTGTATGTAGGTGTGTGTGTCTGTAGGAGTGTTAGTGAATTTGCATTTGAAACTCACCTGCAACACAAATTCTAAATATAATGACACAGGAACACGGGTCACCTGGGCTGCCAGTAGAGGGATCAACCAGGGATGACCCCCATTCTCTTCTTCCTCCTCAGAACCCCCCCCCCCCCCCACACGAAAAACCTCTCAACTATCACCATCAAACTTTCCAAGAAAGTCAAACTTTTTTCAGAATTCACCGCTAGACTTTTCCGAAGACACTGACAATGATAGTTGCATACTTTGAATATATTGCTAAGTTCTATACTTATATAGCTTTCAAAATGGCCTTTATTTATCTAATTATATTGCTGTTATTGTCTGTGGGACCTGTTCAAATAGGACTGTCTAACATACTGTCTATTTGGAAAAGGATTTTAGACACTAACAGTGTCCTTTCAAAAAACGTACTAAACTATTAGGGAGTGAGAGAGTGCAAGAGAAAGACAGCATACTTGACAACTTAAATAACGATAGGCAAACAATACAAATGAGCTTCTATCAATACTCTCTAGAAGGGTTGTTGACCTCGGCTTAACAAGAAGTCTCCCTGGGCATCTAATTGAAGTTTTAAGGTACACGTTCATTTAGGAGAAAGGAGAGCCTTTCAAGCTGAAGTCTTCATTGTTCACTATGAAGTATAACCACAACCCAACCATGACTTTAGGGGATTGATGTGAAAGTGTTGATGGCTCACACACACTCCTTCCTAAAGTATCTTGTCACTGCCACCCAGGCATGTAGTGGGGAGCTTCAAAACCCTGACTGCCTTAATAAAGGTATTACGTACCTGCGCCCATTTAAGAAACTTCCAGAGCTGTGACAGACGTAAAATAAGAACCGTGAAGAACTGTTAGCGGTCCTATAGGAACACAATGTTAAAACGCAGCCACCAGACAGCTAGTTTTATGTTGCCTCTTTACCGTAATATCCACCAGCCAGCGAGCTTTATGTTGCCTCTTTACCGTAATATCCACCAGCCAGCGAGCTTTATGTTGCCTCTTTACCGTAATATCCACCAGCCAGCGAGCTTTATGTTGCCTCTTTACCGTGATATCCCCCTGCCAGCTAGCTTTATGTTACCTCATTACCGTATTATCCCCCAGCCAGCGAGCTTTATGTTGCCTCTTTACCGTGATATCCACCAGCCAGCTAGATTTATGTTTCCTCTTTACTGTGATATCCCCCAGCCAGCGAGGTTTATGTTGCCTCTTGACCGTACTATCCACCAGCCAGCTAGCTTTATAAGGTAGACGGCTGGTGGTACGAGGTAGACGGTAGACGGCAAACGGATGTCATTGTTTTCAATAAGAGCACAACAGTAAATGTTGTTGAGGCTTGCAGAGAATGCTGCCACAATAGATGGGACTTGATGCCAGAGTTCAAATATTTCAACTTTTGTCATCTGATGTAGCGTTGTTTTCTGCCGAATGTTGATTTGCACTGTTTGTTTACTGAAATCACCATAACAACGCATACCGTTGTGCTGGCTTGCTTATCCGTCACCTTCTTTCTTGCTTTCTTGTCCCGCTATGCCGACTTTTTGCATCCCTCGTCTAAACGCAGCATTACTGTTCCCTCTTTACAGCTCTCATGGCGTTTCCACTACAGAAACCCTCTTCGTTCAGCCATGGGCATCCAAGGACTTACTTAACCTCCTCGTTCTCCTAGATGGAGAAGGGAGATGTGACAGGGACAGTGTGAGTCACACCATGATCTGTTTCGCCTGTCTTTGTGATTGTCTCCACCTCAATCACAAAAACTGTCTCTGCCCTCGTCTTCAAGCTTCAGCCCTCCACCTTCCCCTCGAATCGCTCCAATATAGCCTACCTCATCATGCTGATGTCCTGGAGGTCTCTCGCCTGGGCTACTACCGTGTGGGACCAACAGCCGGCCACATGCGCTAGTCTGGAGGGGTATGTGGGAGAAGTGAGGAAGGTCTTTGTTGCCCAGTTCTCCGGACGAGAGGCCGCCCAGAAGGTAATCCAGCTTCGGCAGGACTCCAGCAGTGTAGCTGATTATGCAGTGGATCTCTGCACGTTGGCAGTGGAGAGTGCTTGGAATCAAGAGACACCGTTCAATATGTTCCTGCACCGCGTCTGGGAGGAGGTCAAGGACAAGCATGCAGCCCGGGAGTTACCTACGGAGCTCAATTCTCTCATCGCTTTGACCATCCGTATCGATTGGCGATTACGGGAATGACGGAGGGAGAGGAATTTGGATTTCACTCGCAAGCCCAGGGATCCCACCTTGCATCCCGGAAGATCCCGATGGTCTCCGTGCCGAGAGAACCCGAGGCTTCCCAACCTGCCCCCGAGGGCTGCCGAAGATGGCCGAGTCACCGTTTTCTGAGCCTATGCCACTAAGCAGAGCTGGGCTGTCGCCAGCGGAACGGCAATACAGGATTGACACGAACAGTTGTCTGTATTGTGGGACTCTTGGTCATTTTGTGTCCTCTTGTTCTTTAAAGAAACCAAGCTCACCGGTAGGAGCAAGTACTCTTTTGGGCCATATGGAGAACGTTCCTGCTTTCCCTCCTCGCACCCATTTTCATGCCATTCTGCTGTGGGGGAACCAGTACAAATCTCTCCGGGTTCTCATTGACTCTGGGGCCGTCGAGAGCTTTTTGTACGTTACCCTGGCATCCGAGCTGAACATCCCCACTCAGCCCCTTTCCATTCCCATGGACATTAGAACTCTGGATGGGCGCTCTATAGGCCGAGTCACCCACAACACCACTCCCATCAATCTATGGGTGTCGGGGGAACCATAGCGAGGCTATCCAGTTCCTGCTCATCAAGTCCCCTCTGATTCCCGTGGTATTGGGATTCTCCTGGCTCCAATGACACAATCCCCTCATTAACTGGTCTACTGGGGCCATCATGGGCTGGAGCTCATTCTGCCACGCCCATAGCCTGAAGTCAGCACAATCTGCCCTGGATCTCTCCGCCATTCACGTGGAGTACCAGGACCTCCGGGAGGTGTTCAGCAAGGCCCAGCAATGTCCTCTGACCTCTGCCTGTCCCCAACCGTCCCTGGTCTCACATCTCCCTGGACTTTGTCATGGGTCTTCCCCCGTCTGATGCACCGTCATTGGGTCGTTGGCCCACCTGTCCCTCAGGTTCCATCCCCAGTCCAACGGCCAGCAAGCCAACCAGGACCTCGAAACTACCCTGCGCTGCCTGGTCTCCACCAACCCCACCAGTAGCTTGTGGGGGTCGAATACGCCCTCAACACCCTTCCCTGCTCTGCCATGGGCTTATCTCCCTTGAGTGCCCCCGCTCTTCCCTCAGCAGGAAGAGGTCAGCATATCTTCTACCCAGATGTTTGTCCGCCGCTGTCGTCATACCCTGGAGGAGAGCCCGGTCGGCCCTCCTCAAGCCCACCTCCAGGTATCGATAACAAGCGGATCGCCATCGGACACCGGCTCCCCGGTATCGTCTCGGGCAGAAGGTATGGCTGTCCACTCGGGATCTGCCCCTCCGGGTGGAGTCTCGCAAACTGTCCCACCGGTTTATCGCCCCTTTCCCTATTTCTAAGATCATTAGCCCCTCTGCTGTCAGCCTTCTGTTGCCCCGTACCCTTCATATTCATCCTACAGTCAATGTGTCTAGAATTAAGCCTGTGTCTCACAGTCCTTTGTCTTCTATTTCCAGGCCCACCCATCCTCCCCATGTCATTGATGGCCATCTGGCATACACGGTGAGACGCCTCCTGAGAGTTTGACCACCGGGCAGGGGTCTCCGGTACCTGGTTGACTGGGAGGGGTATGGCCCAGAGGAGAGGTGCTTGGTCCCCGCTAGAGACATCATGGACTTCCACCACCGCCACCCCAGTCAACCAGGTATGCGCCCTAGGAGGGGGGGGGGGGGGGGGTACTCTTACACCCTGATCTGTTTCACCTGTCTTTGTGATTGTCTCCACCACCCTCCAGGTGTCGCCCATCTTCCCCATTATCCCCTGTGTATTTATACCTGTGTTCTCTGTTTGTCTGTTGCCAGTTCCTCTTGTTTGTCAAGCCAACCAACATTTTTGTGTCAGCTCCTGCTTTTCCCCAGTCTCTCTTTTCTCATCCTTCTGGTTTTTGACCCTTGCCTGTCCTGACCCTGTACCCACCCGCCTATTCACTCTGCCTGCCCCTGACCATGAGCCTGCCTGCCATCCTTGCCACACCTCTGGATTACCAACCTCTGCCTGACCTGACCTGACGCTGAGCCTGCCTGCCGTCCTGTACCTTTGCCCCTGTTTCTGTAATAAACATTGTTACTTCGACACGGTCTGCATCTGGGTCTTACCTTGATACCTGATAGTGTGTCCAAGTCAGTCACAGAACTCAGGCCATTTCTTTATGGGAAAACAATGCGCAAGGAATAAAGAGGGTTGAGGGAGTGGCGAGTGCATCACTTTGGATAATGAGGAAGATCATGGAATCGCCCAAAGACGATGGAGTCACCCCATATGATTAAATGATGAAATGGGGCTAGTGCCTATGCTTTAATGCAACAGTTGAGTGGTGGGGTGAAGTTATCTGAGTGGTGGGGGGGTGTAGTTAGATAAGTGGAGGGGTGGAGCTAGATGAGTGGGGGGGTGGAGTTAGATGAGTGGGGGGGGTGGAGTTAGATGAGTGGGGGGCTGGGTGGAGTTAGATGAGTTGTGGGGGGTGGAGTTAGATGAGTGGGGGGTGGAGTTAGATGAGTGGTGGGGGGTGGAGTTAGATGAGTGGTGGGAGGGTGGAGTTAGATGAGTGGTGGTGGGTGGGGTTAGATGAGTGGGGGGGTGGAGTTAGATGAGTTGTGGGGGGTGGAGTTAGATGAGTTGTGGGGGTGGAGTTAGATGAGTGTGGGGGGTGGAGTTCGATGAGTGGGGGGGTGGAGTTAGATGAGTGGTGGGAAGAGATAGATGAGTGGTGGGGGGTGGAGTTAGATGAGTGGTGGGAAGAGTTAGATGAGTGGTGGGGGGGTGGAGTTAGATGAGTGGGAGGGTGGAGTTAGATGAGTGGTGGGGGGAGTTAGATGAGTGGTGGAGGGGTGGAGTTAGATGAGTGGGTGGGTGGAGTTAGATGAGTGGTGGGGGGTGGAGTTAGATGAGTGTGGGGGGTGGAGTTAGATGAGTGGGGTGGTGGAGTTAGATGAGTGGAGGGGTGGAGTTGAGTGGGGGGTGAGTTGGATGAGTGGGGGGGAGGGTGGAGTTAGATGAGTGGGGGGGTGGAGTTAGATGAGTGGGGGGGTGGAGTTAGATGAGTGGGGGGTGGAGTTAGATGACTGGGGGGGTGGAGTTAGATTAGTGGGGGTGGAGTTAGATGAGTGGGGGGGTGGAGTTAGATGAGTGGTGGGGTGGAGTTAGGTGAGTGGGGGGGTGGAGTTAGATGAGTGGTGGGGGGTGGAGTTAGATGAGTGGGGGGGTGGAGTTAGATGAGTGGGGGGGTGGAGTTAGATGAGTGGGGGGTGAAGTTAGATGAGTGGAGGGGTGGAGTTAGATGAGTGGTGGGGGGGTGGAGTTAGATGAGTTGTGGGGAGTTGAGATCGATGAGTGGGAGGGTGGAGTTAGATGAGTTGTGTGGTGGAGTTAGATGAGTGGGGGGTGGAGTTAGATGAGTTGTGGGGGGTGGAGTTAGATGAGTGTTGGGGGTTTGAGTTAGATGAGTGGGCGGTGGAGTTAGATGAGTGGAGGGGTGGAGTTAGATGAGTGGATGGGTGGGTGGAGTTAGATTATTGGGGGGGTGGAGTTAGATGATTGGGGGTGGAGTTAGATGAGTGGGAAGGTGGAGTTAGATGAGTGGATGGGTGGGTGCAGTTATATTATTGGGGGGTGGAGTTAGATGAGTGGTCTGGGGTGGAGTTAGATAAGTTGTGGGGGGGTGGAGTTAGATAATTGGTGGGGGGTGGAGTTAGATGAGTGGGGGGTGGAGTTAGATGAGTGGATGGGTGGAGTTAGGTGAGTGGGGGTATGGAGTTAGATGAGTGGTGGGGGGTGGAGTTAGATGAGTGGTGGGGGGTGGAGTTAGGTGAGTGGTGGGGGGGTGGAGTTAGATGAGTGGGGGTTTGGAGTTAGATTAGTTGTGGGGTGGAGTTAGGTGAGTGGGGGGTTGGAGTTAGATGAGTTGTGGGGGGTGGAGTTAGATTTCATAAAGGTGCCATGGGTTAAGTGTGATGGAACTATTTTTGGCCATGTAACCTTTATGATTAAATGGATCCTTAACTTAGATATTTAACCTATAAGGCCTGAGGGGTGTGGTATTTAGCTAATATACCAGGGCTAAGGGCTTTTCTATTTGCATGACGCAACACAGAGTGCCTGGATACAGCCCTTAGCCATGGTATATTGGCCATATACCACAAATCCCGAAGTGACTTATTGCTATTGTAAACAGGTTACCAACGTTATTAGAGCAATAAAAACAAATATTTTTTTGTCATACCCTGTGGTATACTGCCCGATATACCACAGTGTTCAGCCAATCAGCATTCAGGGCTCGAACCACCCTGTTTATAATATTAGATAGTGTACATATGAACCTTCATGACTAAATGGATCCATAACTTAGTCTACAGTGAGGGAAAAAAGTATTTGATCCCCTGCTGATTTTGTACATTTGCCCACTGACAAAGAAATGATCAGTCTATAATTTTAATGGTAGGTTTATTTGAACAGTGAGAGACAGAATAACAACACAAAAATGTTATAAATAGATTTTTGCATTTTAATGAGGGAAATAAGTATTTGACCCCCTCTCAATTAGAAAGATTTCTGGCTCCCAGGTGTCTTTTATACAGGTAACGAGCTGAGATTAGGAGCACACTCTTAAAGGGAGTGCTCCTAATCTCCGTTTGTTACCTGTATAAAAGACACCTGTCCACAGAAGCAATCAATCAATCAGATTCCAAACTCTCCACCATGGCCAAGACTAAAGAGCTCTCCAAGGATGTCAGGGACAAGATTGTAGACCTACACAAGGCTAGAATGGGCTACAAGACCATCGCCAAGCAGCTTGGTGAGAAGGTGACAACAGTTCGTACGATTATTCGCAAATGAAAGAAACACAAAAGAACTCCAATCTCCCTCGGCCTGGGGCTCCATGCAAGTTCTCACCTCGTGGAGTTGCAATGATCATGAGAACGGTGAGGAATCAGCCCAGAACTACACGGGAGGATCTTGTCAATGATCTCAAGGCAGCTGGGACCATAGTCACCAAGAAAACAATTGGTAACACACTACGCCGTGAAGGACTGAAATCCTGCAGCGCCCGCAAGGTCCCCCTGCTCAAGAAAGCACATATACATGCCCGTCTGAAGTTTGCCAATGAACATCTGAATGATTCAGAGGACAACTGGGTGAAAGTGTTGTGGTCAGATGAGACCAAAATGGAGCTCTTTTGCATCAACTCACCTCGCCATGTTTGGAGGAGGAGGAATGCTGCCTATGACCCCAAGAACACCATTCCCACTGTCAAACATGGAGGTGTAAACATTATGCTTTGGGGGTGTTTTTCTGCTAAGGGGACAGGACAACTTCACAGCATCAAAGGGACGATGGACGGGGCCATGTACCGTCAAATCTTGGGTGAGAACCTCCTTCCCTCAGCCAGGGCATTGAAAATGGGTCGTGGATGGGTATTCCAGCATGACAATGACCCTAAACACAGGGCCAAGGCAACAAAGGAGTGGCTCAAGTAGAAGCACATTAAGGTCCTGGAGTGGCCTAGCCAGTCTCCAGACCTTAATCCCATAGAAAATCTGTGGAGGGAGCTGAAGGTTCGAGTTGCCAAATGTCAGCCTCGAAACCTTAATGACTTGGAGAAGATCTGCAAAGAGGAGTGGGACAAAATCCCTCCTGAGATGTGTGCAAACCTGGTGGCCAACTACAAGAAACGTCTGACCTCTGTGATTGCCAACAAGGGTTTTGCCACCAAGTACTAAGTCATGTTTTGCAGAGGGGTCAAATACTAATTTCCCTCATTAAAATGCAAATCCATTTATAACATTTTTGACATGCGTTTTTCTGGATTTTTTTGTTGTTATTCTGGTCTCTCACTGTACAAATAAACCTAACATTAAAATTATAGACTGATCATTTCTTTGTCAGTGGGCAAACGTACAAAATCAGCAGGGGATCAAATATTTTTTTCCCTCACTGTACATATTCCACGTGAAAATTGTTGAAACAGCAAAAGATGAAAGGACAGCGTGTTCAATTACACGCTGCGCCCTCCTCATTATCTAATCAGCCCTTATAAAAAAAAATATATTAAAAAATCAGCATTTGGTCTGGTTTTTAAATCAAACGGCTTTTCCAATTAGGATGCAAGAATGATTAAAAGCTAACTGAAATGAAGGGCCACTAATAAGAGACCTTAGCCATAACCCTCCTGCCCTAACACAGTGTAAAGCCTGTGCCCTGGACATGATGTGCGTGCGTTGGTAGCATAAATACTCTAATGGCCTCAATGTAGAGCATTTAAATGCCTCAGGAAAATACTGTCATAATATGATTATTCAATCTGTATTCGAGGAGATTATTCAATCTGTATTTCGAGGAGATTATTCAATCTGTATTTCAAGGAGATTATTCAATCTGTATTTCGAGGAGACTATTCAATCTGTATTTCAAGGAGATTATTCAATCTGTATTTCGAGGAGATTATTCAATCTGTATTCGAGGAGATTATTCAATCTGTATTTCAAGGAGATTATTCAATCTGTATTTCGAGGAGATTATTCAATCTGTATTTCAAGGAGATTTTTCAATCTGTATTTCGAGGAGATTATTCAATCTGTATTTCAAGGAGATTATTCAATCTGTATTTCGAGGAGATTATTCAATCTGTATTTTGAGGAGATTATTCAATCTGTATTTCAAGGAGATTATTCAATCTGTATTTTGAGGAGATTATTCAATCTGTATTTCAAGGAGATTATTCAATCTGTATTTCAAGGAGATTATTCAATCTGTATTTCGAGGAGATTTTTCTATCTGTATTTCAAGGAGATTATTCAATCTGTATTTCGAGGAGATTATTCAATCTGTATTTCAAGGAGATTATTCAATCTGTATTTCGAGGAGATTTTTCAATCTGTATTCGAGGAGATTATTCAATCTGTAATTGATTATTCAATCTGTATTCGAGGAGATTATTCAGTCTGTATTTCGAGGAGATTATTCAATCTGTATTTCGAGGAGATTATTCAATCTGTATTTGATTATTCAATCTGTATTCGAGGAGATTATTCAATCTGTATTTCGAGGAGATTATTCAATCTGTATTTCAAGGAGATTATTCAATCTGTATTCGAGGAGATTATTCAATCTGTATTCGAGGAGATTATTCAATCTGTATTTGATTACTCAATCTGTATTTCGAGGAGATTATTCAATCTGTATTTCGAGGAGATTATTCAATCTGTATTTCGAGATTTTTCAGTCTGTATTTCGAGGAGATTATTCAATCTGTATTTCGAGGAATGCCGTTGGTTTCATTCCACTGTTTGTTTGTTTGTTCTGTTTATGTTACGTTAAAATAAATGCTACAGTATCTAACCCAGAAATCATTATTCATTCGTGAAAGTGAAGTTAATACAGTACGTGAATAGACAGTGATATGCTGTTTGTCCCTCTGTCAAATTTAATTTCAGATGAAGAGCCTGATGGCAGAATGTCAACTTGATCAAAATGAATGTTTAGAAAGAACCAGTCATTTGTTTTCACCTTTGATAGATGATCATAGAGGAGAATGTTGACCTCATGAGCCAAATCTACTTTCACAAAAATTACAAATTAACATGTTGGTTGCCTTATCCCCCCCCAAAAAAAGAATGTAACATTTGGAAACAGAGCCAGGGAAACAAAACCAAAGACATGAATTGATTGTCCTTAGACTGCTTACAGGGTAAGGAAGCCAATATGATGTTTTGTAATTTGGGTGAACTATTCCTTTAAAGTAATACAGTCATGTGCAGTTCGTCTCCTAGTGCGTCTGTAGTACACAGTTTGGTACTTGTGAAACCTGCAGGACTAAGTAGTTACTATAAAACTATACAATAGTTTACAATAGCCTTCCCTGTAGCTCAGTTGCTAGAGCATGGTGTTTGCAACACCAGGGTTGTGGGTTCGATTCCCACGGGGGGCCAGCACAGAAAAAAAAAAAAAAATGTATGAAATTGTATGAAATGTATGCATTCACTACTGTAAGTCGCTCTGGATAAGAGCGTCTGCTAAATGACTAAAATGTAAATGTACAATGATGCTCAGTGTTCTCTACAGGAAAGGGTCACTGACACAAATCAAATTTTACTGGTCAAATACACATTTTTTTTAGCAGATGTTATTGAGGTTGTAGGGAAATACTTCTGTTTCTAACTAGTAATATCTAACAATTTTACAACATATACCCAATACACAAATCTAAGTAAAGGAAGGGAATTAAGAACCTATAAATATAAGCACGAGCAATGTCAAGCTATCAAATGAATGATTAGGGAAATACAGTGCACTTCTAAAGGGAAATACTTCAGTGTAGCACGCTAAAGATTTCAGACAACACGCATAAAGTAGCACACCTTTAAATTAACTACCTTTTCTCCAGTGTTTCCTACATGCAAAACATACTTCCTGTCTGGTACTATTTGAAAATGTGTATGCATATTTATCCAAAAGACAAACCTTGTCTTCTTTTTTTTGTGATTGATGTCCTCTTTAATTATTCTCAAAAATGTATTTAATGATTTTGTGGCAATGCACTGACAAATTCCTCAGCTGCCAGTTAGCTAAATGTTTATTTTTACAGTTCAGAGGGAAACGTAAACACTGTGGTTTGTGTGAGACAGCTCCCATAGTACGGCCAAGTCTGGAAGTTTTGATGCAGCAACATCCAACTATCTGTGTTGTTCATGCAACCAGGCAAGGTATTCCCTTTCATCCGGCAAGGATTTACCTCATTAAATGTCAACAAGGTCCTTAAAGATCGGAATACTGGGAGAAATCCATGGAAACCACTGTGACGAGCGGATGACAGACAGACTTCTCCCAGTAGAAGAAAAAAATGACTCTCCTATTGCAAAAACAAACGTCTGCTTCCTCCTTCGAAACCTGCCCCTGCACGCTACATCAGACGAGATGTTTATCGGTGCCCAGATCATCTTCACTCATTTACTGTAGTAATACCGCACTGCGATCAAAGTATTTATTAAAAAAATTATAGTGACAAAATAATAGCCCAGCCCGTCAACATATGGTGGTTTTCTCACCGTATGGTGAACCAGCCAGGTGACACAGTTGTTGTCTGCTTGTCTCTCAACACCGGGGCAACTCAGTCAGACATGACTAAGTCAGCACAGAGGCCCTGTCATTCAGTCATCTCTCTCCTATCCCTCGATAGGATAAATAACTGGGCTTCAGACATGACCAATCACCAGAAGGAAAAGACAGGATAGAAAAAGAAGATGGAGGAAGAGAGACAGAGAGACAGAAAGAGAGAGAGAGAAAAGAGAGAGAGAAAAAGAGAGAAAGAGAAACAGAGAGAAAGAGAGCGAGAAAAAGAGAGAGAGAGAGAGAGACATGGAAAGAGAGAGACAGAAAGAGAGAGAGAGATAATTAGAGAGAGAGAGAGATAATAAGAGAGAGAGAGATAATTAGAGAGAGGGAGAGAGAGATAGAGAGAGAAAATTAGAGAGAGAGAGAGATAATTAGAGAGAGAGAGAGATAATAAGAGAGAGAGAGATAATTAGAGAGAGAGAGAGAGATAATTAGAGAGAGATAATTAGAGAGAGAGAGAGAGGGAGAGAGAGAGAGAGAGAGAGAGAGGGAGAGAGGTAGAGAGAGAGATAGAGCGAGAGAGAGATAATTAGAGAGAGAGGGAGAGAGAGAGAGAGATAGATAATTAGAGAGAGAGATAATTAGAGAGAGGGAGAGAGAGATAGAGAGAGAAAATTAGAGAGAGAGAGATTATTAGAGAGAGAGAGAGATAATAAGAGAGAGAGAGATAATTAGAGAGAGAAAGAGATAATTAGAGAGAGAGAGAGATAATTAGAGAGAGAGAGAGATAATTAGCGAGAGATAATTAGAGAGAGAGAGAGAGATAATTAGAGAGAGAGGGAGAGGGAGAGAGAGATAATTAGAGAGAGAGAGAGAGAGAGAGAGAGAGAGAGAGATAATTAGAGAGGGAGAGAGAGAGAGATAATTAGAGAGAGAGGGAGAGAGAGAGAGAGAGATAATTAGAGAGAGGGAGAGAGAGAGATAATTAGAGAGAGAGAGAGATAATTAGAGATAGAGGGAGAGGGAGAGAGAGAGATAATTAGAGAGAGAGGGAGACATGGAAAGAGAGAGACAGAAAGAGAGAGAGAGAGATAATTAGAGAGAGGGAGAGAGAGAGAGATAATTAGAGAGAGAGAGAGAGATAATTAGAGAGAGAGGGAGAGAGAGAGATAATTAGAGAGAGAGGGAGACATGGAAAGAGAGAGACAGAAAGAGAGAGAGAGAGAGATAATTAGAGAGAGAGAGAGAGGGAGAGATAATTAGAGAGAGAGAGATAATTAGAGAGAGGGAGAGAGAGAGATAATTAGAGAGAGAGAGGGAGAGAGAGAGAGGGAGAGATGATTAGAGAGAGAGAGAGAGAGAGAGAGAGAGAGAGAGAATTAGAGAGAGAGGGAGAGAGAGAGATAATTAGAAATTAGAGAGAGAGAGAGATAATTAGAGAGAGAGGGAGAGAGAGAGAGATAATTAGAGAGAGAGGGAGACATGGAAAGAGAGAGACAGAAAGAGAGAGAGAGAGATAATTAGAGAGAGAGGGGGAGA
The DNA here is from genome assembly GCF_965601325.2 of Salmo salar. Classification (NCBI taxonomy): domain Eukaryota; kingdom Metazoa; phylum Chordata; class Actinopteri; order Salmoniformes; family Salmonidae; genus Salmo; species Salmo salar. Next base: position 55,479,152 of record NC_138306.1, on the reverse strand, counting down.
GAGAGAGATAATTAGAGAGAGAGGGAGAGAGAGAGAGAGGGGTGAGCTGTGAGTCAGGGACAGGTGGTCAGGGTCAGTGTGTCAGGTTGGCAGCTCCTCCCCGAGGGCTCTTGACAGGTTTACAGTCATCCACCCACCTGCACAAGCACACGCACAAGCACACATACATATACAGACAGGCACATACTTACACTACACACTCAAACAAACTCTCTCTCTCTTTCTTTCTTTCTGTATCTCTCTCTCTCTCTCTCTCAAACACACACACACGCACACACGCACCACACGCACAGGGCAGACAGCTCCAGGCTATTGATGTACTCTAGGGGGAATGTCCGGGCTATGCTAATCCGTGCCAGTTCATCAATTTACTGCTGGACCAAACAAGCTTTCTCACCCTCCACCGACAGAGAATCATGCATCCTTCTCAAGGTTAATAAAGTTTACGACGAGAACATTGGTCACTTCTCTGTGAATGCATCTCCAAATGCCGCCTCAGTAAGCGTTATCATTTCAAAAAAATACATTAGTTACTTACCAAATATGGAGTTTCGCTGAGCGATTATCTTCCTTTAAGTAAGGTACTTCCAAAAGAATGGTCTAAATACACATTTACAAGCAACAGAAGAAGAAAAAAACGCCTCTTCAATGTATTGAGTTTTTTGTAGACTTCTGACCTGTGTGTGGCAGTAATGAGTGATTTACATTGTGGATGCAGAATAGGCATTTTATTGCAGTCGCTTGTCCATTTATATTAAGTCCTTTTTTAAAAAATGTTTTACATAATGGCCGTAACAGGAGTAACAAAACACTGTAGACAAATGCCTGAAGGCCAAGGACAGGAACAAGTAGTCCTGCTACGACCACCACAGAGTCATCAAATGAGCAAAAGTACAATGTAGGAATAAAGTGGAATCCTATTACATAGACTCTGACGCTCAATCGTATGTGGCAGGGGGCTACAATCCATGACGTATTACAAAGGAAGACCCAGTTGTGATATGCCTAACAATGCCTCTACCAGGCCAACTCTATGCATTTTAACGCACGCTAAGACAATTAAAAAACATTGTGCCCGGTTTTGAGGTCCGTCACCGACCCAGAGGATTGGGTGATATTGCTCTTTCTCAGAGCACGTGCAACCTCTCCTTGTTCCCAGTCTGTAATCCACACATGTTTTATGATGACAGCCATCATTCCTGTTCCCAAGAACTCTAAGGCTTTATGCTACAATGATTACCACCCTGTAGCACTCACTTCTGTAATCACGAAGTGCTTTGAGAGGCTGGTTATGGCACACTTTTACTCCATCATCCCAGACCCACTCCAATTTGCATACCGCCCCAACAGATCCGTAGATGACGCAATCTCAATTGCTCTCCGCACTGCTCTCACCCAACTAGATAAGAGGAATACCTATGTGAGAATGCTGTCCATTAACTGTAGCGTAGCGTTCAACACCATTGTCCCCTCCAAGCTCTTCACCAAGCTTAGGACTCTGGGTCTGAACACCTCCCTCTGCAACTGGATCCCTGGACTTCCTGAAGGGCTGACCCCAGTTGGTGAGGGTAGGCAACATCACGTCCGCCGCGCTGACCCTCAACACAGGGGCCTCACAGGGGTATGTGTTTAGTCCCCACATGTATTCCTTGTTCACCCACGACTGCGTGGCCACCCATGTCTCAAACACCATCATCAAGTGTGTGGGTACAGAGATGGGGTAGTCATTCAAAAATCATGTTAAACTGCTGTAAATTGTACATTTTATTATATACGCGAATGATACCATTACAGTATGTATGCAATTGCCCCAACTGCTGACCTGGCTGCGACAAGGCTGCAGTCCGATTTTGCAGCTGTACAGGATGCCCTTACTGATTTAAAACTAGTATTTAATAAATGGCAAAACGAAATATATGTTGTTTTTAAGTTCTGGTAAGATTGTCTCAGAAGGATGATATCTTTACTCATCGGATGGTTCCATAAATCAAAACGAGTCCCTGCATACAAATACCTTGGTATTTAGATTGACAATGATTTAGCGTTTAAAAGTAGGTATATATAAAATCATGTGTAGTACAAAATATCATGAAATCAACTGCATCAATAAAAGTACAATTTAAATGAACGAACCAGACGAAACATGACAGATAAAAAGAAGAGGGGGGGGGGGGGGTTGGGTGAAGGATACGAACCCAGTTTTTAGGTAAGGTTTAGGGGGGTAGGGTTGGGTGGAGGATACGAACCCAGTTTTTAGGTAAGGTTTAGGGGGGAAGGGTTGGGTGGAAAATATGAACCCAGTTTTTAGGTAAGGTTTAGGGGGGTAGGGTTGGGTGGAAAATATGAACCCAGTTTTTAGGTAAGGTTTAGGGGGGAAGGGTTGGGTGGAAAATATGAACCCAGTTTTTAGGTAAGGTTTAGGGGGGTAGGGTTGGGTGGAAAATATGAACCCAGTTTTTAGGTAATGTTTAGGGGGGTAGGGTTGGGTGGAAAATATGAACCCAGTTTTTAGGTAAGGTTTAGGGGGGAAGGGTTGGACGGAGGATACAAACCCAGTTTAGGGTAAGGGTTTAGGCAGTAGGGTTGGGTAGAGAATATGAACCCTGTTTATTGACCAACAGCATTTATATAAATAGTGAAAAGAACAGGTCCTTGTGTCGACTCTTGCGGAACACCTTTATGTACTTCTAGACTTAACACCATCAATAAAGATGGCCTGAGTTCTGTCACCAAGATAATCATGAAACCATGAACAGGTGTCAGAGCTCAGGTCTATCGAGGACAAACTTATTCAATAAAATAGCATGATCAACTGTATCAAAAGCGTATTACTGTTAAGTGCCTTGTTCAAGAGCACATTAACAGATTCTTCACCTTGTCAGCTCGGGTATTCAAACGGGCAGCCTTTTTGGTTTCTGGCTCAACACTCTAACCGCTAGGCTACCTTCCGACCCTGCCGGCCCATAGGTGGTGATATTAAGAAATCTCATGCATTTGAAATGTGCATTTCCTATATTCAGATTTGTGTTTTTTTTTCTGAGGGGGAAAGCGTCTAATGAATATTTATGAAGATGTCAGTTTGGTTGTAGAGTTATTTTGCTTTGACAAAATAAACATTTCACAATACTCACTTGACCGAGCAGAGCTAATATTTATTCAGCAACGTCTTCTCTGGACCTTGTTGAATTGAGATAGCGTATTCTGAAATGTATGTAAAAGAAAAGGACAGTTTCCTTGAATTCTTTCATGTTTTAACATCTTAACATGCAAATGAGGATGGTAGGAGGTCATATTAATTGCAAAAGTACTATTTGCGTGTGACCGCATGCACACGAACACACACTGAAAAAATACCTAAATACTAAATTACTTTTATCAGTGACGCTTTCGTATATAACTAGTTATTAGTATGTTAACTCCATACCCCACAAGCCCTGAGCCTAGTTTGCATAAATCAAACTTCCACTACTATAACTTCCCTTCTACAGAATTAGCTCTCGAGTCAGCACATTCTGATCTTAATTCCCAAAGATCAGAGAGTTCCCAGTAAATCCTGTCACTTTCATCGTCCAATATAAGACATGCCATTTGTTTTCATCAGGCTTTCTGTATGATAGTGGATTTAAAATCTGTAATCATGCTGATAAGGACAGTGGAAGGAGGAAATAGAGAGAGAGAGAGAGAGAGAGACGGAGAGAGAGAGGGGGAGAGAGAGAGAGTAAGCTTCGCTGTGCACAAAGTAAGTTCTTGTGCCGATGCTAAGCTGCTAAAAAATTATGAGTAGCACAGTAGATGTAAATTAACTGCATATAGTTTGTGCCTGATAAAATGGGACAGTCAATGGATGACCTTTTCTCTCATAGCCACAGGAAAACACAGAAAGGGGCACCTCCTTTTAATTTGAAGAGCAAAGGCTTGTTGGTTGGAACATGCTTTGTTACTCACGACGCCCCTGTGTCTAGTTGCATGTGTGACATCATCACAGACGGAGAAGATGATGGTTACTTATTGAAGGTAGACTCACCAATATGACATCATCATACATCATGGGGTGACTTCCTGCTTACAAAAATCAGCAAACAATGAAGTTCAAATCGACCAAGACTACTACTTTAGGTTTTTCTCAATGTGGACATGTCTCAAGACTACAACTCTTCTCAATGTGGACATGTCTCAAGACTACAACACCTCTCAACGTGGACCTGTCTCAAGACTACAACTCTTCTCAGTGTGGACCTGTCTCAAGACTACAGCTCTTCTCAATGTGGACATGTCTCAAGACTACAGCTCTTCTCAATGTGGACATGTATCAAGATTACAGCTCCTCTCAATGTGGACATGTCTCAAGACTACAACTCTTCTCAATGTGGACATGTCTCAAGATTACAGCTCCTCTCAATGTGGACCTGTCTCAAGACTACAACTCTTCTCAATGTGGACATGTCTCAAGACTACAACTCTTCTCAGTGTGGACCTGTCTCAAGACTACAGCTCTTCTCAATGTGGACATGTCTCAAGACTATAGCTCTTCTCAATGTGGACATGTATCAAGATTACAGCTCCTCTCAATGTGGACATGTCTCAAGACTACAACTCTTCTCAATGTGGACATGTCTCAAGATTACAGCTCCTCTCAATGTGGACCTGTCTCAAGACTACAGCTCTTCTCAATGTGGACATGTCTCAAGACTACAGCTCTTCTCAATGTGGACATGTCTCAAGACTACAACTCCTCTCAACGTGGACCTATCTCAAGACTACAACTCTTCTCAACGTGGACCTGTCTCAAGACTACAACTCTTCTCAGTGTGGACATGCCTTAAGACTACAACTCTTCTCAATGGGGACTTGTATCAAGGGAAGGGAAGAGCCAATAGTGGCGGTCTTGGCTGATTTGAATTCTGTTGTTGTTCATGTCTGTAAGCAGGAAGTTGCCCTACTACGAAGATGTCACATTGCTAGGTGGACCTTTAAGATTTGTCACAGCCAACCTGCCGTAAACTGATGATCACAAAGGTTTTTTCCCCCTAGATTTTCTGATTGCAGTATTGGACCCATCTGGCTCCTGTTGGTAGCCCAGCTCAAAGCACTTGACCTAGGGCATATGGCTGGGTTCACATGCCAGACACAACTCCTCATAACCCAGCCCAACTGGACCCCAGGGGCCATGCAGGAAATAGCTGCTGTCACAAGCAGTTGGGCTTTCATTAGTTTCTCAGCCAGAGGAGCACTTGGGTGGAGAGAGGAAGAGCATGAGGCACTGTGAATCTATCCCAGCATAACTAAACGGCTCCTTCTCCTCTTCTGTTCTCATTCAGCCACTGGGTGTGTCCCAACATAACTACACGGCTCCTTCTCCTCTTCTGTTCTCATTCAGCCACTGGGTGTGTCCCAACATAACTAAACTGCTCCTTCTCCTCATATGTTCTCATTCAGCCACTGGGTGTGTCCCAACATAACTAAACTGCTCCTTCTCCTCTTCTGTTCTCATTCAGCCACTGGGTGTGTCCCAACATAATTAAACGGCTCCTTTTCCTCAAAAAGAAAAGTGTGTAAGAAGTGGACAAGCTGAGAGAGAATGGCATTGCATAAGATAAGGGAAAGGTTATATGGAGTAATAAAACATCAGAGAGAGAGTGAGAGAGAGAGAGAGAGAGAGAGAGAGAGATAGAGAGACAGTGAGAGAGAGAGATCTTTCAGCTGATTAGATGATGGTTACTCAGGTGTGTTGTCATTACAGAGGCTCCACCCCTAGCTCTATTTGCTACGGTTCATGGGCGTGACCCAATTCCAGGTGGGCACAGGCTTAGACAAGTTGCCAACGCTAAATCCTACGTGATCTGCCTGAAGACACGCAACGATTTTCAAAGTGCTCACACTTGCAATGTTGATCGCAATCTGAAGCCAGGATTATAAATGTGGAAAGAACTTTCCTAGGACAATGATTAGCACAAGCTAACGTGGGCATAAGTGTTTCCAATGTACATAAACGTGTGTGTTCGCGACATCTCTCAGTGTTTGCTGCAAGTGCTGTTGTGACGTCATATACATTTACCCCACCAGACATGCCACCAGGGGTCTTTTCACAGTCCCCAGGTCCAGAACAAATTCAAGGAAACGTATAGTATTATACAGAGCCATGAGTTCATGGAACTCCCTTCCATCTTATGTAGGGCAAGTGAACAGCAAACCTGGTTTAAAAAACAAATAAAGCAACACCTCACGCCTCTCCCCCATGTGATCTCTTGTTGTGTGTTTGTACTGACATGTATGTGGATCTGATAGATACACACACACACACACACACACACACACACACACACACACACACACACACACACACACACACACACACACACACACACACACACACACACACACACACACACACACACACACACACACACTACATGTTAGTGTTTTTAAATGTATGGCAATTGTAAAAGTCTTTTGTCTTTTTCGTTATGTGTCAGACCCCGGTAAGAGTAGCTGTTGTCATTGGCTTCGCCATTGGGGATCATGATAAATTAAATCATACAAATGGAGTGCGTAAAGGACCACTAAAATATTATAATGAGTAATGTCACTTCCCACTCTGCTATATGCTGATGACTCTAAATGAAAAGACCTCCAATGCTAACCACACTAGATGAATTTGACCCGACATCACCTGAGTATTTACCAGGCAGGCGTCACCTCATACCCATTTAGGCACCTTAATTACAGAGTTTTTGAGCGATTACGCCTCAGGTTTTTTTTTTTTTTTTCACACCTGGGAGACCCGTCAAGATTCCTTCGCATCAACGCGGTCTCCATGCATGTTTGGGTTGGCGCTGGACCTGGCGTTGGAAGGAGAATATTTTTGTCTAAAATGGGAGTAGAATGACAGATTTCAACACAGCTGGAGTTGAGCTATAACTCAGGAATCAAGTCTCAGAGAACTGAGGGCCAATGCCCTGTTTTCACCTGTATGGCAGTAGACACACAGTCACATTAATAATAGATATTGTTATATAGTGAACATTGTGGGTTCAAATCCTGCAGGGATAACACACACTAAGCAGCTTTGGATAGAAGTGTCTTCTAAGTGGTATATATTGTATTATTATTACCCACGTAAACATAGAGATAGAAAACCTACCTGGCAACCAGGCTATACGAACCTGGCAACCAGGCTATACGAACCTGGCAAACAGGCTACACCAACCTGGCAACCAGGCTACACCAACCTGGAAACCAGGCTACACCAACCTGCCAACCAGGCTACACCAACCTGGCAACCAGGCTATACGAACCTGGCAACCAGGCTACACCAACCTGGCAACCAGGTTATACCAACCTGGCAACCAGGCTACACCAACCTGGCAACCATGCTATACCAATCTGGCAACCAGGCTATACCAACCTGGCAACCAGGCTATACCAACCTGGCAACCAGGCTACACCAACCTGGCAACCAGGCTATACCAATCAGGCAACCAGGCTACACCAACCTGGCAACCAGGTTATACCAACCTGGCAAACAGGCTACACCAACCTGGCAACCAGGCTATACCAACCTGGCTACACCAACCTGGCAACCAGGTTATACCAACATGGCAAACAGGCTACACCAACCTGGCAACCAGGCTATACCAATCTGGCAACCAGGCTATACCAACCTGGCAACCAGGCTATACCAACCTGGCAACATGGCTACACCAACCTGGCAACCAGGCTATACCAATCAGGCAAACAGGCTACACCAACCTGGCAACCAGGCTATACCAACCTGGCAACCAGGCTATACCAACCTGGCAAACAGGCTATACCAACCTGGCAACCAGGTTATACCAACCTGGCAAACAGGCTATACCAACCTGGCAACCAGGCTACACCAACCTGGCAACCAGGCAATACCAACCTGGCCACCAGGCAATACAAACTGGGCCACCAGGCTATGTCAATTTGGCAACCAGGCAATACCAACCTGGCCACCAGGCAATACAAACTGGGCCACCAGGCAATACCAACCTGGCAACCAGGCAATACCAACCTGGCCGCCAGGCAATACAAACTGGGCCACCAGGCTTTACCAACCTGGCCACCAGGCAAACCAACCTGGCAACCAGGCTATAGTAACCTGGCAAACAGGCTTAATTGTTTATTGTCCTTAAATTCAAAAGAGGGTCTCGTTTGAGGTGTTGCCATAGCAATACAGGATGTTATTTATCAATACAGGATGATATGTATCAATGCCGGATGCTATTTATCAATGCATTATGTTATTTATCAACACAAGATGTAATTTATCAATACATTATGTTATTTATCAATACAGGATCTTATTTATCAATACATTATGTTATTTATCAATACAGGATGTCATTTATCAATACATTATGTTATTTATCAATACAGGATCTTATTTATCAATACATTATGTTATTTATTAATACAGGATCTTATTTATCAATACATTATGTTATTTATCAATACATTATGTTATTTATCAATACAGGATCTTATTTATCAATACATTATGTTATTTATTAATACAGGATCTTATTTATCAATACATTATGTTATTTATCAATACATTATGTTATTTATCAATACAGTATGTTATTTATCAATAAAGGATGTTCTCTTCTGTTTTTGCATTCTTTAAAGGCCCAGAGCAGTCAAAAACGTGATCAATTTTCCCCTCCCCACTCAGAACAATCCCAGACAGTCCTAGCAGAACTTTAGCTTGACCATTTATATTGAAAACCATCACTGTAAGGTAAATAATTGTTACTCCGAAAAGGTTTGATAGTAATATAAAAATGGCTGCGTTGGACCTTTAAATCTGTCTGCTGCTAAGGCCTGGATGTAAAAACTATGGAAAAAGGTACACATAGCTGTGAAGTCACTACAATATAAAATGTATCTGTGATGTCACTACAACATAACACATAACTGTGAATTCACTACAACATAACACAGCCCTTGGCCATATACCACACCTCCTTTTGCCGTATTGCTTAAGTGTAGTATAGTTTAACATAGTGTAGTAGAGCATCATTATACGGGTATCCTTGATTTATTTGGCGTGGGCTACGGCCAAACAGTAACACATAACTGTCTTGTGTTTGGTTAATAAACCGTGAATTCGTAAACTCACACCTCTGTCTGGACAATTGTTCATTTAAGATCTAACCAGGTCATTACATTGGTGTCAGAAGTAAAAATGTGGATAAAAGTTAGCCAGCTAGCTAGCTGACTACCGTGGCTAGCTAACGTTATGTGGAGAACACGGGTTGAAAATGCCTCAAGGGAATCCAAAAATGAAGTTGGAGGTAGGGGACGATTATGACCAAGGAGGAGGTGTGTGTGCATGGACGCACCTTGGAGGAGGTGGATCTGGCATGAAGAGATCGCCAGGGCAACGGAGCTCAGAGGCCGCTTGAGGGTGACTGCTAGAATGATGGTGGCTGAAGCAGGCATGAGTGCTTCTTCGACTGTGCTTTGTGTGGATTCTGGTGGGTGGACTAAAGGGGTGATGTCGACTCTGCTTGAAGAGAAGGCTGGGGCTCAGGATGTAAATAAACATGGCGGCGCACAGTTCCCGATTGCGTCCGTATCTGTTAATAAATACCCTGGTAAGTACTCCTGGTAAGGCAGATTGGGAAGCTTTTCATGCTCAGTTTGAACTGTTAGCTCATTCTAGGGGGTGGTCGAATGAAGATAGGCCACTGCAGCTGGCTTTGTACCTCACAGATGATGCTCTTTTCTTTTTGATATTGATTAGCCCCGAGGACAGATGGGATTATGGGGCTTTAGTTGGAACACTGAGGATGGGCTTTGGACACTGTGTGTACAGCCCGGGCTGCTGCGCTCCAAACTGAGTGAAAGACAACAGCCAGCCTGGAGAGCCACTACAGATGCTAGCTAATGACATTGAGAGCCTCTCTCAATGGGCATATGCTCACATGCCCCACCTCCATGCAGAGCGAGCTAGCATGGGACCAGTTCATACAGACGCTCTCTCCTACGAAGCTGCGCATACAGACCAAGCTGGCTCAACCTGAGTCGTTGCAGATAGCCTTGGAGATGGCTTTGGAGTGGGAGCTCATGTGGGCTGGGGCTTCGGCTGGGGCTTCAGTTGGGACTTCGGTGTGGGTGCAGCACCACTGTACGGGCTGTGGTGCAGAGCAGCCTAAAGTCTGAAAACCCTGCATGGGTGGCTGAAATGACTGAACTAATTAGTAGTGTCACCACAGCTTGGGGTGTGGCCAGCAAGGGCAACTTGCGCCGGGATTGCCCCACGTGTTGGGGACTTTTGTGATGTCCCTGTCACTGTGGAGAGGGTGTCCTGCTCTGCCCTGGTGGACACTGGGTCCACAGTAACCCTGGTGAGGCCGGATATTATGCCATGTTGGACTCAGTTTGAGCCCACACAGTCACAGGTGAGCTTGCACCCATGAAAGGCAAGGGAATAATGACAGTAGGGGGATTGTGCATCATCCTGTGTGGGTGGCGGCTGCACAGGACCCTTGTTTCCTGGGATTGGACTTTCTTAGGCGCACAGGCTGCCAGTTAGAACTAAATGAGGGCACGCTGAGCATCCAGGGAGGGCCCCTCCTAATGTCACATTCACACACAACTCAACAACCCCCTTACTCCAACAGTTAAAGCAGCAGAGACTCATGGCTGACCCCCCCCCCCCCCCCCCCCCCACACAGATGTGTGACTTTTCCCCAGCCCCTCTATCACGTATGGCTGTGTGTTACATTCCCCCAGCGACCTCCATGACACATCCCTACGTGAGATCGGGCCCCCCCAGCCCAGCTACCCCAAATGGGAGAGGAGAGGACACTGCCTGCAGCGAGGGAGATGTGGGAGAGGAACTGCGTTGGTCTTGACCCCGAGCAGCAGGAACGGTTGTGGTGGTTGCTGTTTGAATTCAGAGTCATCTTTGTGCTGAGTGAGGAATAGGGTGGTCAGACTCATCTGGTGCAGCATGAGATTGACACAGGTGATGCTCGGCCCATCAAGATGCGTCCCCGCCGTATCCCGCTGGCACGCCAGGAGGCGGCAGACAAGGCTGTGTTGGAGATGCAGCGGGCAGACTTCATCGAGCCCTCAGACAGCCCCCAGTCGTCACGGTTTCTAAGAAAGGGGGCAAGCTGAGGTTCTGTACGGACTACAGACAGCTGAATGAGGTAACCAGGAAGGACTCATACATTTACATTTACATTTACATTTAAGTCATTTAGCAGACGCTCTTATCCAGAGCGACTTACAAAATGGTGCATTCACCTTATGATATCCAGTGGAACAACCACTTTACAATAGTGCATCTAAATCTTTTAAGGGGGGGGGGGGGTTAGAAGGATTACTTTATCCTATCCTAGGTATTCCTTAAAGAGGTGGGGTTTCAGGTGTCTCCGGAAGGTGGTGATTGACTCCGCTGTCCTGGCGTTGTGAGGGAGCTTGTTCCACCATTGGGGTGCCAGAGCAGCGAACAGTTTTGACTGGGCTGAGCGGGAACTGTGCTTCCTCAGAGGTAGGGGGGCCAGCAGGCCAGTGGTGGATGAACGCAGTGCCCTTGTTTGGGTGTAGGGCCTGATCAGAGCCTGAAGGTATGGAGGTGCCGTTCCCTTCACAGCTCCGTAGGCAATCACCATGGTCTTGTAGCGGATGCGAGCTTCAACTGGAAGCCAGTGGAGAGAGCGGAGGAGCGGGGTGACGTGAGAGAACTTGGGAAGGTTGAACACCAGACGGGCTGCGGCGTTCTGGATGAGTTGTAGGGGTTTAATGGCACAGGCAGGGAGCCCAGCCAACAGCGAGTTGCAGTAATCCAGACGGAAGATGACAAGTGCCTGGATTAGGACCTGCGCCGCTTCCTGTGTGAGGCAGGGTCGTACTCTGCGAATGTTGTAGAGCATGAACCTACAGGATCGGGTCACTGCCTTGATGTTAGTGGAGAACGACAGGGTGTTGTCCAGGATCACGCCAAGGTTCTTAGCACTCTGGGAGGAGGACACAAGGGAGTTGTCAACCGTGATGGCGAGATCATGGAACGGGCAGTCCTTCCCCGGGAGGAAGAGCAGCTCCGTCTTGCCGAGGTTCAGCTTGAGCTGGTGATCCATCATCCACACTGATATGTCTGACAGACATGCAGAGATGCGATTCGCCGCCTGGTTATCAGAAGGGGGAAAGGAGAAGATTAATTGTGTGTCGTCTGCATAGCAATGATAGGAGAGACCATGTGAGGATATGACAGAGCCAAGTGACTTGGTGTATAGCGAGAATAGGAGAGGGCCTAGAACAGAGCCCTGGGGGACACCAGTGGTGAGAGCGCATGGTGCGGAGACAGATTCTCGCCACGCCACCTGGTAGGAGCGACCTGTCAGGTAGGACGCAATCCAAGCGTGGGCCGCGCCGGAGATGCCCAACTCGGAGAGGGTGGAGAGGAGGATCTGATGGTTCACAGTATCAAAGGCAGCAGATAGGTCTAGAAGGATGAGAGCAGAGGAGAGAGAGTTAGCTTTAGCAGTGCGGAGAGCCTCCGTGACACGGAGAAGAGCTGTCTCAGTTGAATGCCCAGTCTTGAAACCTGACTGATTAGGATCAAGAAGGTCATTCTGAGAGAGATAGCAGGAGAGCTAGCCAAGGACGGCACGTTCAAGAGTTTTGGAGAGAAAAGAAAGAAGGGATACTGGTCTGTAGTTGTTGACATCGGAGGGATCGAGTGTAGGTTTTTTCAGAAGGGGTGCAACTCTCGCTCTCTTGAAGACGGAAGGGACTTAGCCAGCGGTCAAGGATGAGTTGATGAGCGAGGTGAGGAAGGGGAGAAGGTCTCCGGAAATGGTCTGGAGAAGAGAGGAGGGGATAGGGTCAAGTGGGCAGGTTGTTGGGCGGCCGGCCGTCACAAGACGCGAGATTTCATCTGGAGAGAGAGGGGAGAAAGAGGTCAAAGCACAGGGTAGGGCAGTGTGAGCAGGACCAGCGGTGTCGTTTGACTTAGCAAACGAGGATCGGATATCGTCAACCTTCTTTTCAAAATGGTTGACGAAGTCATCCGCAGAGAGGGAGGAGGGGGGAGGAGGGGGAGGAGGATTCAGGAGGGAGTAGAAGGTAGCAAAGAGCTTCCTAGGGTTAGAAGCAGATGCTTGGAATTTAGAGTGTTAGAAAGTGGCTTTAGCAGCAGAGACAGAAGAGGAGAATGTAGAGAGGAGTGAGTGAAAGGATGCCAGGTCCGCAGGGAGGCGAGTTTTCCTCCATTTCCGCTCGGCTGCCCGGAGCCTTGTTCTGTGAGCTCGTAGTGAGTCGTCGAGCCACGGAGCAGGAGGGGAGGACCGAGCCGGCCTGGAGGATAGGGGACAGAGAAAATCAAAGGATGCAGAAAGGGAGGAGAGGAGGGTTGAGGAGGCAGAATCAGGAGATAGGTTGGAGAAGGTTTGAGCAGAGGGAAGAGATGATAGGATGGAAGAGGAGAGAGTAGCGGGAGAGAGAGAGCGAAGGTTGGGACGGCGCAATACCATCCGAGTAGGGGCAGAGTGAGAAGTGTTGGATGAGAGCAAGAGGGAAAAGGATACAAGGTAGTGGTCGGAGATTTGGAGGGGAGTTGCAATGAGATTAGTGGAAGAACAGCATCTAGTAAAGATGAGGTCAAGCGTATTGCCTGCCTTGTGAGTAGGGGGGGAAGGTGAGAGGGTGAGGTCAAAAGAGGAGAGGAGTGGAAAGAAGGAGGCAGAGAGGAATGAGTCAAAGGTAGACGTGGGGAGGTTAAAGTCACCCATAACTGTGAGAGGTGAGCCATCCTCAGGAAAGGAACTTATCAAGGCGTCAAGCTCATTGATGAACTCTCCAAGGGAACCTGGAGGGCGATAAATGATAAGGATGTTAAGCTTGAAAGGGCTGGTAACTGTGACAGCATGGAATTCAAATGAGGAGATAGACAGATGGGTCAGGGGAGAAAGAGAGAATGTCCACTTGGGAGAGATGAGGATTCCAGTGCCACCACCCCGCTGGCTCGATGCTCTAGGGGTATGCGAGAACACGTGGGCAGACGAAGAGAGAGCAGTAGGAGTAGCAGTGTTATCTGTGGTAATCCATGTTTCCGTCAGCGCCAGGAAGTCTAGGGACTGGGGGGTAGCATAGGCTGAGATGAACTCAGCCTTGTTGGCTGCAGACCGGCAGTTCCAGAGGCTGCCGGAGACCTGGAACTCCACGTGGGTCGTGCGCGCTGGGACCACCAGGTTAGAGTGGCAGTGGCCACGCGGTGTGAAGCGTTTGTATGGCCTGTGCAGAGAGGAGAGAACAGGGATAGACAGACACATAGTTGACAAGCTACAGAAGTGTTGTTTCTTGTATTATTGTCTCCTGTGTCTTTAGAGAACTGTTTCACTTTGATATCCTTTTTCTTCTGTCCTGATTTTCTCTTTCTTTTCTTCTGTTAACTAGATATTCTTTGTTGTTCTTCGTTAGCTAGCTAGCTTCTTCCAAAAGAGTCCCTAGCAACTGCTTAGCAACTGGTAAACAATTCAGCTTGCTAAGATAACTACAATTTTATGAAAAATAGTTATTTTTCAAAAGCCTATCTTCTTTGTTTGTTGCTTGTTTTTTCTCCTATTCAGTCTTGCAGTTTTCTTTTGCTTTTTTCCGATGTACTTCACTCTAAAAACCATGTAAATTTCAATATTTGTAGGAGCTCATTTTTCAGCTGCTGCTGCTCAAATTGGAGTTCCGGAACATACCTCATACCATGCATCGATGAGTCGCTGGACCTGGTTAGGGGGTCCACCTGGTTCTCCTTACTAGAGCTCCGTGGTGACTACTGGCAGGTTTCCCTTTCCCCAGAGGCCAGAGCCAAAACTGCATTCTCCCTTAACATAGGGCATTGGCAGTTCAAGGTCCTGTGCTTCGGCCTGTGCAACGCTCAAGCTAATTTTGAGCGTTTGATGGACAGGGTGCTGAATGGCATTCCCTGACAGGAGTGTCTGGTATACCTCAACGACATCCTGGCCCATGGCAGCTCCTTCCAGTCAGCCCTGGGAGCACTATGGCGTGTGCTGGAGAGGGTAGCTGCCGCATGCCTGAAACTCCACCCCAAGAAGTGCCACTTCATGAGGAAAGAGGTGAACTTCTTGGGCCACCAAGTGGGGGAGGAGGGTATCAGCACCATGGAGGACAAAGTGGGGACTGTCTGAGACTCCTGGGCCTGGCCTTGTACTACAGGAGGTTTATATGGGGCTTCCATGGCCTGGCCTCGTACTACAGGAGGTTTGTACAGGGCTTCTAAAGAATCGCTGCTCCACTGAACCGCCTGCTGCCGCAGGACAAGGCCTTCACTTGGACAGTGGAGTGCGAGGAGGCCTTCAACACCCTCAAACGTGCACTGATCGATGTCCCTGTGCTCACCCCCCCTGACACAGACTCGAGCAATGTGGGCATGGGTGGGGTGCTGGCCCAGGTGGGGTCAGAGGGGGAGAGAGGGGTGTTGTACTTCAGCAAAACAATCAACAAACATGAGCGCCGCTACTGTGTCACCCGGCGGGAGCTCCTGGCTGTTGTGGCTTCCATCAAACACTTGAAGTATTAACTGGGTGGCCTGCCCTTTACTGTGAGGACTGACCACTCTGCTCTCCAGTGGCTCATGTCTTTCACAGTGGTGCACAGGGCAGGGGCACGCCACTACAACGCCAATGCCATGTCCCGTCGGCCCTGTACTGCTGACGGCTGCCACCACTGTGAGCGGAAAGAGGGATGTGAGAGAGAGCTGTGTGCAGAGGAGGGGTTCTGTGCCACAGTGTGTCGGGCGAGCGGGCCTGTCTGCTGTGAGCTGCAGAATGTCGACGTGGCTGAATGGGGGCAGCAGCAGGGACGGGACACAGACCTACAGCCGGTGCTACAGTGGGTAGAGGCGCAGCTGAGGCCCCCGTGGAAGGACGTGTCAGCACAGAAGGGCCCTCCAGGCTCAGCTCCAAGAGTTCCCAGTGGGGGCTCCCATGGAGAGGGTGGGAGTGGATGTAGTCGGGCCATTCCCCACCACAGACAGTGGAAACCGCTGGGTGCTCACGGCGAAGGACTATTTCACAAAATGGCCCGAGGCCTATGCTCTGCCTGACCAGGAGCCAGAGACCATCGTCGACGCGGGGTCAGCGGGGATGTTCAGCAAGTTTGGAGCTGCTGAGTCTATCCACAGCAACCAAGGTAGAAACTTTGAGTCCCGTGTGTTCACCACCATGTGTGAGAGGCTGGGTATGCATAAGACCCGCACTACTCTCCATCCTCAAAGTGATGGCCTTGTGGAGAGCTAGCGTGACTGGGACAGGCACCTGCCCATGGTCCTCATGGCATGCCGCTCCTCTGTGTAAGACTCCACCTCCTGCACGCCTGCCCTCCTCATGCTTAGGGAGAGAGATCCTCACCCCTGCAGAGATGGCATTTGGTCGTCCCCCTGGATATCGCTCCTGTTCCACCCGGTGCCAAAGTATGCCCGGAGACTCCAGGACCGCCTGGAGACAGCCCACACCTTCGCCAGAGAGCAGCTGTGAAGAGGAACTATGACGTGCACTCTCGGGGAATGCACTTTGTGGCTGGGGAGCTGGTTTGGGTCTACAGCCCCCTGAGAAAGAAAGGCAGATATCCCAAGTTGGACACCCACTGGGTGGGACCCTGCAGCGTCCTGGAGAAGGTAGGGGAGGTTGTGTACCGGGTACATCTTTCTCCCCCTGGCGCTGCACCGAGGACACAGGTTATTCCCTATACTGAGGGGCCTCTTCTCCCCAAACCACAGGGACCCCCACAATTCCCCTCTCACGCAATGACATTCCCCAAGCACCCACCCTCAGGGGTTTGGCTGGGATTGGAGCATCACAAGTTTAAGACCATGCTTAGACATTTTTCTCTCGCTTACGTCTGGTCTTAACAAGAGATGGTCACGGTTGTTTTATATGGGTATCCTTGATTTATTTGGCGTGTGCTACGGCCAACCAGTAGCCTGTCTTGTGTTTGGTTAATAAACCGGGAATTTGTAAACTCACACCTCTGTCTGGACAATTGTTAATTTATGATCTAGCCAGGTCATTACAGTACAGTATATTATAATATTGTATAGTTTAGTACAGGATAGTCAAGTAGATTTGTGTATAGTATAACATAGTATAGCAAAATATTGTATTTTATAGAATGGAATAACATAGCATAGTATAGTATAACATAGTATACTGTAGTACAGAATAGTAGAGTTGATTAGTGTGTAGCTAAGCATAGTATAGTTTGGTATAACATAGTATAGGATACCATAGTATAACGTAGTGCAGGATAGTATAGCATGGAATAACATTGCATAGTATAGTATATAATAGTATAGGATAGTATAACACAACATACTATAGTAAACATAGTATAGTATAGTATAGCATAGTATACTTTAACATAGTATTGTATAATATAGTATAATATGGTATGGAATAACATAGCATATCATACTAGAGTATAGCATAACATAGTACAGTACAGTATAGCCGAGTAGAGTAGTGTATATTATAACATAGTATACCATAGTATATTGTAAGATAGTACAGTATAAAATAGTTGAGTATAACATAGTATAGTATAGTTAACGTAGTTTGATATAATATAGTATATATTAATAGAGCATAACATAGTATAGTATAACATAGTATAGTACAAAATATTATAAACTGTGCCCTTAGCTGTGGTACGGTATAGTGGCCATATACCACACCCCCTTGTGCCTTATTACTTAAGTATAGTATAGTTTAACATAGTATAGTACAACAAAGTAAAGTATAGTAGAGTATACTATATCACAGTATAATATAACATAGTATAGTATAAAATAGTATAATATAGCAATGTGTAGTATAATATTACATAGTATACACTAGCATTGTATAGTATACTATAGTATAGTACAGTATAGTTGAGTAGATTAGATAAGTGCATAGTATAATACAGTATAGTATACCATAGTACAGTATTGTATTACATAGTATAGCATAGTATAATCTAGTGTAACATATTACAGTATACTATAACATAGTATAGCACAGTATAGTATAGTATAATACAGTATAGTATAGCAGAGTATAGTATATTATAGTATAGTATTGTATAGTATAGTATAGTGTAGTATAGTGTAGTATGGAATAACAGAGCTCATTATAGTATATTATAGTATAAAATAGAATAGTATAACATGGTATATTGTAGTATAGCATAGTAGAGTAGAGCAGTGTATAGTATAGCACAGTATAGTATGGTGTAACATAGTATAGTATATCATAGTGTAGTATAGTATACCATGGAATGACATAGTATAGTATATACTAGTATTGTATAACATAGTATAGTCTAGTAAAACAGAGTATGTTGTAGTATACTATAGTTTAACATAGTATTCCACAGTGTTGTATACTAAAGTATAACATAGTATAGGGTAACCAGGACTGGGGGGTAACAGATTACATGTAATCCGTTAGATGCAAGAGATTACAAAAATACGTGTAATCAAATAAGTGTAATCTGTTACGTTACCAGCAAAAATATTGTAATCAGATTACAGATACTTTGAAAAACTACATGATTACTTCAAGCATTCCTTTAAAATTCAGAGAGGATGTATCCTGAAAAAAATCTTTGACCTTTCGATGTTTTCTCAATGACATTCAAATCAGCGCTGAAAAAAGGTGCAAGTTTAAGTTTGTTCTACCTGAGCGAGTCTTACAACAAGTCAGAGACACCAAATGTGGTTGATGAATCGTGGGAAAAGTGCAGGAATGTTTTTTTTTTTTAGGCTACAGTCCAAGCTATGTCTTCTAATGGTGCGACTGCTGTCAGCATCCAAAGATTATCGAACTTGAATAAACGCCTGGAGGTAAAGGATGACAGAAGTGGTGTAGTCTACGGCGATACTGATATTACTTACTATTGATCTATATAGTGCATTGATGTGAATCACACTGCTGCTCTCTCATTGAGCTGTTTGCATCTTACGGATGAATAGTGGTTATTGTGGATGGCTTTTCACAAATCTAAATGTGTATTTGAACCCAATAGTGGTTGAATTCAAGAAGTTTAAGCTGCCTATCAATCATTGTTTTTGAAACAAGTGGACAGCCTGTGAAAAATGTGCTCTTGCAACAGCTGGATAGTGTGGATCCCAATCCATTGGCCTAATGGACACATGCTCAAACTCGTATACATTTCATAGACTTAAATGGGCAATTTGTAGTTGCTACAATCATTTTTGGACTTATAAATTATATATACAGTACATTTATTTAACTAAGCAAGTCAGTTAAGAACATATTCTTATGTACAGTGACGGCCTACCCGGGACGACGCTGGGCCAATTATGCGCCGCCCTATGGGACTCCCAATCCCGGCCGGATGTGATACAGCCTGTATTTGATGTAGTGGTGAAAGAAACACACACCTATTTAGGCGAGGTGCTGGCTAGCGGAGCGGAACACTTAAAACAAATAAAGGAGACCCGCACACTCTAGGAGCTCAGATGCAAAAATATTTATGTCCAACATTTGGACAGACAAGCTGTCTTCATCAGGGTATAATGACAAACACTCCGGGGTGACTCATTTATATAGTGTCGAAAGACACACAGGTGTCTGTAATCATGGCCGGGTGTGGCCTGATATCATTGGTTACTTCTCATATTAAAATAACATTCAAAAAACATAAATGGATAGCGTACGATCATAGATACAATTTGGCTACAAAAGCCTACAAACATTTACAATAGCAAAATCACAATAATCAGAAGAATGGCTTCAGATCAAAGTCTACGTTAAGAGCGAAGGGAGCAAGGGTCTTTAAGTTAAAGATCCAAGCAGCCTCTCATTTTAACAATAAATTGTCGAGGTCACCCCCTCTCCAAGGGAGGGTGACATGTTCGATGCCAATATAACGCAGAGACGAAATCAAGTGGTTTTCTTCGAAAAAGTGGGCGGCAACTGGGTAAGTCAAGTTTTTGCACCTAATGGTGCTATGATGCTCTGAGATTCGTACTTTTAACTTGCGCTTTGTTTAACTCAGATAATTTTTACCACAAGGACAAGTTATAAGATAAATAACTGCCTTAGTGGAGGACGTAATAACACCTTTGATTGGGATCTGTTTCCCTGTTTGTGGGTGTTTCAAGGATCTACATTTATAAATGCCATTGCATTGAGCACAGCCATTACATTTGTAATTTCCATCCAGAAGGGGCGCAAATAGACATTGTGCAGGGATATCTTGGAGTGGTAAAACAGAGTTTACCAGTTGATCTCTAAAGTTTCTGCCCCCGCGAGAATACGACCAAGGGAAGGTCCGATAACACATTACTGATACTATCATCAGATATTAGAATGTGCCAATGTTTGTGAACGATTCCCTTAATTTGTTCAGAGCACTTTGAATATCGGGTAGTTAGAACGCAAGAATGCTTATTTTTGCGAGACTGACCTTGAAAAAGCCTGGATTTGAACCAGGGACTGTAGTGATGCCTCTTGCACTGAGATGCAGTGCCTTAGACAGCTCTGCCACTCAGGAGCCCTGACTAGGATAGTATAGTATATTATAAAATAGAATAGTATATTACAGAATATAATAGAATAATATAGTATATTATAGTATAGTATATAATATTTTAATATATTATAGAATAGTATATCATAGAATAGTATATTAGAGAATAGTATAGTATATTATGAAATAGTATATTAAAAAATAGAATAGTATACTATAGAATGTATAGTATATTATAGAATAGTATAGTATATTATAGAATAGTTTGGTATATTATAGAATAGCTTAGTATATTATAGAATAGTATAGCATGTTATAGAATAGTATAGTATATTGTAAAACAGAATAGTATATTACAGAATATAATGGTATAGTATAGAATAGTGTAGTACTATTACAGAATAGTATATTATAGTATATTACAGAACAGTGTATTGTATGATAGTATAGTATATTATATAATACTATAGTATATTACAGTATAGTATATTATTGAATAGTATAGAATGTTATTGAATTGTAAAGTATATTATATTATAGAAAAATATATTATAGAATAATATGGTATATTAAAGAATAGTATAGCATATTATTGAATAGTACAGTATGTAATAGAATAGTACAGCATTTCATATTATGGTATATTATGGAATATTATAGTGTAATACAGAATGTTATATTATATTCTAGAATAATATAGTATAGTATATTACAGAATAATATATTATAGAACAGAATAGTATATTATAGAATAGTATATTATAGTATATTACAGAACAGTATATTATGTAATAGTACAGTATATTATAGAATACAATCATATATTATATAACAGTATAGTATAGTATATTATATTATTGAATAGTATAGTATGTTATTGAATAGTGTAGTATGTTATATTGTACAAAAGTCTATTATAGAATGGTAGAGCATATTATAGAATAGAATAGCATAGAATAGTATAAAATATTATTGAATAGTATAGCATATTATAGAATAGAATAGTATTAAATAGTAAAGTATAGTATTATAGAATATTATAGCATGTAATAGCATTGTGTAGTAGATTAGAGAATGTTATCTCATTTTTATTTAACTAGGCAAGTCAGTTAAGAACAAATTCTTATTTTCAATGACGGCCTAGGAACAGTTGGTTAACTGCCTTGTTCAGGGGCAGAACGACAGATTTTTAACCTTGTCAGCTCGGGGATTCGATCTAGCAAAATTTCGGTTTCTAGTCCAACGCTCGAACCACTAGGCTACCTGGCACCCCAGTATAGTATAGTATATTATAGTATATTTTGGAATAGTATAGTGTAGTGTATCATGGAATACTATATTTTGGAATAGTATAGTATAGTATATTATGGAATAGTATATTTTGGAATAGTATAGTATAGTATATTATGGAATAGTATATTTTGGAATAGTATATTATAGTATATTATGGAATAGTATAGTGTAGTGTATCATGGAATAGTATATTTTGGAATAGTATATTATAGTATATTTTGGAATAGTATAGTGTAGTGTATCATGGAATAGTATATTTTGGAATAGTATAGTATAGTATATTATGGAATAGTATATTTTGGAATAGTATAGTATAGTATATTATGGAATAGTATATTTTGGAATAGTATATTATAGTATATTTTGGAATAGTATAGTATAGTATATTATGGAATAGTATATTTTGGAATAGTATAGTATAGTATATTGTGGAATAGTATATTATAGTATATTTTGGAATAGTATATTATAGTATATTTTGGAATAGTATATTATAGTATATTTTGGAATAGTATAGTGTAGTGTATCATGGAATACTATAGAATGCTGTTGTTCATAACCATGATGTAATGTTCATAACTGTCTATACCTGATCGTATAATGCATTTTGAAGCCTTTATAAAGGCTTTATGAATGCATTCATAAGGACTCCTGCAGTGTTACTGAATCTTTATTTATAATTTTTTTTCTGAATCTTTATTTCTCTGTTTCTCAGCTTTACCCGAACCCCACGCTTGTCAGGTGGCCTCCATGGTGCTTCCTTAACAAAGCCTCTATTCAGCCCCAAAAAGCAAGAGCAGTTGAGTCACTCAAAATGTCAAAACTGCCAAATAGCTGTCAGTCACCAGAACATAATAAGGTCAACAACACAGGGACAACGTTATGCTAACTTTAATGTTCTGAAATCTTTCCTCGAGCATTGAACCATGATATAGGCAAGCAAAGAGTTCTGTTAGTGTCACTCTACCAACCATGTCACGATATTCTATTTCAAGGCAATGTCATTCATGCTATTAGGTAAATCTTGCCTTATTAGTGATGTGTTGTTTTTCTAACTTTAATGATTTCTTTCTCCTTTTTAATTCATCCTAAGAATGATTTGACTTTGGAAAGTTACAGATATTACCACCTGCCAGAAAAAAATCTAATATTTTCCACCTTATTCTTTAGATGAATAAGTGATGAGTGAGTATATGTGTTCTTTCAGAGTGTGAAGCTGAGCTGATGAGATCGGAAGGTGAGAAAGGAACTAACTGACAGAAGGGAACAAACACCGGAACAAAGGAACTAATGTCACATTGTACTGTGACCGGGTGTTAGTCAATTCTGAGTCGTAACTGTAACTGTCACTATAAGCACTTTAGAACTTTGTTATGTTTTCTTGTTCATGAGTGGCTCTCAGTCTTTGATATATTCAGTGATCAAGACGTAACGAGGACTGCTTTCTGAAATCTGTTTCAAATAGAGGCCATCGATAGTTTACAGGATTTTATCAGGATAAGTCGGGAAAAAAAAATTCCCCTTGGGTCTGTTTTTAGTGATGCCATCTTGTCTTGCCTGCCATCTCTTTTTCAGTAAACATCCTCCATCCATCCATCTTTTTATGTGTGTAACTCCATTTCAGCACTCCTCCTCCATAACAAACCATTCATCGTCCATCAACGAGATCAATGACAAGTCTGCATGTTTTGTTTTTATATAGACAATTGATTTCATTTTTTTTCACTTTTAACTGAAAGCAACAACCAACATAGAAAAATAGAACACACTACTACAAAACACAAATACATAGGGAGATTGTTTCCTGATAAAGGATATGCTATTTCATGGCCATCTATTTTCCCTTAATCTTCCCCATATCATCTTGGAGTCTGTATTATTGTTCTCCAGCCTCTTTGCTAACATGATTTCATACGATGTTGTTTTTATTTACGTCTGCATCTAAACAGAGTACCATCTCTGTGCCAGCGGACGCCATGCAGGAGAGCAGACAACAACAACCAGCTTGCGGGCACATTGTCTGAGTCCTGTCACTGGAGTCTGGATGCTAGTTTTAGCCTGGCGTTACCCTGCCTGCCCGTCGAGCCTTCGGGCATGTATGGGGATTGGGTTTCACCGACCGGGCACCCCTTGTCAGAGGATTAGCTTGCACACTGATCATCAGCAACACAGGAACTCGAATCCCTCCACCTCTTTTGCCTCATTCCACAGCACGCTCACATTCTTTTGTACCGAGTTTATTATAGAGAAATTCTAATGTACATACTGTGTGGCAGTGGCTCTGCATTTCCTTGTTTCCTTTCTCTCTCTCTCTCTCTCTCTCTCTCTCTCTCTCTCTCTCTCTCTCTCTCTCTCTCTCTCTCTCTCTCTCCCTCTCTCTTCCCCTCTCTCTTTCCCTACTCTCTCTCTCGTTCGCTACTCTCTCTCTCTCTCTCCCTACTCTCTCTCTCTCTCTCTCTCCTGCTACTCTCTCTCTCTCTCTCTCTCTCCTCCCAACTCTCTCTCTCCCTACTCTCTCTCCCCCTACTCTCTCTCTCTCTCTCTCTCTCCCCCTCTCTCTTTCCCTACTCTCTCTCTCTCTCCTACTCTCTCTCTCTCTCCCTACTCTCTCTCTCTCTCCTGCTACTCTCTCTCTCTCTCCTCCCTACTCTCTCTCCCTACTCTCTCTCCCCCTACTCGCTCTCTCTCACTCTCTCTCCCTCTCTCTCTCTCTCTCCCTCTCTCTTCCCCTCTCTCTTTCCCTACTCTCTCTCTCGTTCGCTACTCTCTCTCTCTCTCTCCCTACTCTCTCTCTCTCTCTCTCTCTCTCTCTCCTGCTACTCTCTCTCTCTCTCTCTCTCTCTCCTCCCAACTCTCTCTCTCCCTACTCTCTCTCCCCCTACTCTCTCTCTCTCTCTCTCTCTCTCTCTCTCTCTCTCCCCCTCTCTCTTTCCCTACTCTCTCTCTCTCCCTACTCTCTCTCTCTCTCCCTACTCTCTCTCTCTCTCCTGCTACTCTCTCTCTCTCCTCCCTACTCTCTCTCCCTACTCTCTCTCCCCCTACTCGCTCTCTCTCACTCTCTCTCCCCCTACTCTCTCCCCCCTACTCAGCCCCCCTCCCCCTCCCCCTCTCTCTGTTTTTCTCTTTCTCCATCGGTTTGTCTGTCTTCTCTGTCTGTGTGTGGATGAGTGTGAGCACTGTATTTTTTGAGGAGGGAAGAGGGATTATGCTAAGCCCTAACTCGGGTAGACCAGTCTTATCTTGCCTGTAGCAGCTCTGTGCACCAGAGAAAAACTGCCTGGAAGAGAGCACAGTTACAGGCTGCATAGAGACGGCTAGGGGAGAGAGAGAAAAAGGAATCGGGGAGAGAGAGATAGATCGAGGACACTGGGAAGAGAAGGTAGGGCCAGGAATAGACTATTGATCCACTTTTGGACTTTGTCGGCACATTTGGCAGATTCGGCTAGGGCCAAATGTTTCACAAAAGGTTGCTTGTAGTACCTTTTTTTCTGACGTCGAAAGAGTCACAGACATCTCGAAAGCCATACAGTGATCATTCCATTCCGATTTCAGGCAGTCGTAGACGAACAGGAAACTCCATCCTGTTTCCTAATGAATTCCAGATTGTTTCCATTGTTAATACATAAATACAGAACATTATTTCCACGAGAGCTGAAGGACAGTATTTCCCCAGGTGATTCAGTCCCCATTCTACATTCCCCCTCAACCTCTACCTCCCCCCTCTACCTCCCCCCCTCTGCCTCCCCCTTACCCCCTCTACCTCCCCTACCTCTATCTCTACCACCCCACTCTACCTCCCCCTTACCCCCTCTACCCCCCTCTACCTCTACCCCACCCCTCTACCTCCCCTCCGCTACCTCTCCCATCTACCGAACCCCCTCTACCTCCCTCCCATCTCCCCCTCTACCTCCCCCTTACCCCCTCTACCTCCCCCTACCTCTACCTCTACCACCCTCTCTACCTAACCACCTCTACCTCCCTCACTCTACCTCTCCCCTCTTCCTACCCCCTCTACCTCCACCCTCTACTTACCGCCTCTACCTCTCCCCTCTACCTACCCCCTGTACCTCCACCCTCTACTTACCCCCTCTACCTATCCCCTCTTCCTACCGTCCTCTACCTCAACCCTCTACTTACCCCCTTCTCCACCCCTCTACCCCCACCATCTACATCCACCCGCTGCCTCCCCCTCTAGCTATACCCTCTACCGCCCCATCTACCTCCCCCCTCTAACTCCCCCCTCTACCGCCCCATCTACTTCCACCCTCTACCCCCCTCTACCTATGCCTTCTACCTCCCCCTCTACCTCTCCCCTCTACCCCCCTCTACCAATACCTTCTACCTCCCCCCTCTACCGCCCCCCTCTACCTATACCTTCTACCTCCCCCTCTACCTATACCTTCTACCTCACCCCTCTACCTATACCTTCTACTCCACCCTCTACCTCCTCCTATACCTCCCCCCTCTACCTATACCTTCAACCTCCCCCCTTCTACCTCCCCCTCTACCTATACCTTCTACCTCCCCCCTCTACCTATACCTTCTACCTCCCCCTCTAACTCCCCCCTCCCCCCTCTACCTATACCTTTTACCTCCCCCCTCTATCTATACCTTCTACCTCCCCCTCTACCTATACCTTTTACCTCCACCCTCTACCTATACCTTCTACCTCCCCCTTTTCCTCCCCCCTCTACCTCCCCCTTTACCTATAACTTTTACCTCCCCCTCTACCTCCACCCTCTACCTATACCTTCTACCTCCCCCTCTACCTTCTACCTATACCTTCTACCTCCCCCTCTACCCATACCTTCTACTTCCACCCTCTACTTCCCCCTCTACCTCCCCCTCTACCTATAACGTCTACCTCCCCCTCTATCTATACCTTCTACCTCCCCCTCTACCTTCTACCTATACCTTCTACCTCCCCCCTCTACCCATACCTTCTACTTCCATCCTCTACTTCCCCCTCTACCTCCCCCTCTACCTATAACTTCTACCTCCCCCCTCTATCTATACCTTCTACCTCCCCCTCTACCTCCCCCTCTACCTCCCCCCTCTACCTATACCTTCTACCTCCCCCCTCTACCTATACCTTCTACTTCCCCCTCTACCTCCCCCTCTACCTCCCCCTCTACCTATACCTTCTACCTCCCCCCTCTACCTATACCTTCTACCTTCTACCTCCTCCTCTACCTCCCCCCTCTACCTATACATTCTACCTCCCCCCTCTACCCACACCTTCTACCTCCCCCCACTACCTCCCCCCTCTACCTATACCTTCTACTTCCCCATTCTTCCTCTCCCCTCTACCTTCCCCTCTACCCCCCCTACCTATACCTTCTACCTCCCCCCTCTACCAATACCTTCTACCTCCTCATTCTTCCTCTCCTCTCTAAGTCCCCCTCTAACCCCCTACCTATACCTTCTACCTCTCCCCTCTACCAATACCTTCTACCTCCCCCTCTACCTCCCCCCTTCTACCTCCACCTCTACCTTCTACTTCCACCCTCTACTTCCCCTCTCTACCTCCCCCCTCTACCTACACCTTCTACTTCCCCATTCTTCCTCTCCCCTCTACCTCCCCCTCTACCCCCCTACCTATACCTTCTACCTCCCCCCTCTACCAATACCTTCTACCTCCTCATTCTTCCTCTCCTCTCTACCTCCCCCTCTACCCCCTTACCTATACCTTCTACCTCTCCCCTCTACCAATACCTTCTACCTCCCCCTCTACCTCCCCCCTTCTACCTCCCCCTCTACCTCCCCCCTTCTACCTCCCCCTCTACCTATACCTTCTACTTCCACCCTCTACTTCCCCCTCTACTTCCCCCCTCTACCTATACCTTCTACCCCCCCCCTCTACCTATACCTTCTACCTCCCCCCTCTACCTATACCTTCTACCTCCCCCCTCTACCTATACCTTCTACCTCCCCCCTCTACCTATACCTTCTACCTCCCCCTCTACCTATACCTTCTACCTCCCCCCTCTACCTATACCTTGTACCTCCCCCCTCTACCTATACCTTCTACTTCCACCCTCTACCTCCCCCTCTACCTCCCCCTCTACCTATACCTTCTACCTCCCCCTCTACCTATACCTTCCACCCTCTACCTCCCCCTCTACCTATACCTTCTACCTCCCCCCTCTACCTATACCTTCTACTTCCCCCTCCACCTCCCCCCTCTACCTCCCCCCTCTACCTATACCTTCTACCTCCCTCTCCCCCTCTACCTCCCCCTCTACCTCCCCCTCTACCTATACCTTCTACCTCCCCTTCCCCCTCTACCTATACCTTCTACCTTCCCCTCCCCCTCTACCTCCTCCTCTACCTATACCTTCTACCTCCCCCTCCCCCTCTACCTCCTCCTATACCTCCCCCCTCTACCTATACCTTCTACCTCCCCCCTTCTACCTCCCCCTCTACCTATACCTTCTACCTCCCCCCTCTACCTATACCTTCTACCTCCCCCCTCTACTTCCCCCTCTACCTCCCCCTCTACCTATACCTTCTACCTCCCCCCTCTACCTATACCTTCTACCTCCCCCTCTACCTTCCCCTCTACCTCCCCCCTCTACTTCCCCCTCTACCTCCCCCTCTACCTATACCTTCTACCTCCCCCCACTACTTCCCCCTCTACCTATACCTTCTACCTCCCCCTCTACCTATACCTTCTACCTCCCCCTCTACCTTCCCCTCTACCTCCCCCCTATATCTATACCTTCTACCTCCCCCCTCTACCTATACCTTCTACCTCCCCCCTCTACCTATACATTCTACCTCCCCTTCTACCTATACTTTCTACCTCCCCCTCTACCTATACCTTCTACCTCCCCCCTCTACCTATACCTTCTACCTCCCCCCTCTACCTATACCTTCTACCTCCCCCCTCTACCTATACCTTCTACCTCCCCCCTCTACCTATACCTTCTACCTCCCCCCTCTACCTATACCTTCTACCTCCCCCTCTACCTCCCCCTCTACCTTCCCCTCTACCTCCCCCCTCTACCTATACCTTTTACCTCCCCCCTCTACCTATACCTTCTACCTCCCCCCTCTACCTAAACCTTCTACCTCCCCCCTCTACTTCCCCCTCTACCTCCCCCCTCTACCTATACCTTCTACCTCCCCCCTCTACCTATACCTTCTACCTCCCCCCTCTACTTCCCCCTCTACCTCCCCCCTCTAGCTATACCTTCTACCTCCACCCTCTCACCAGAACACTATTAACCATTGTGCCCGACCTTCCTGCCCCAATCCCCTCCTATTGGCGTATCTTCAATTATGTCCTGCATTATACTCAATTACCGAGACCCGAATTAACGTCCCATCCTGTCCATTTCCTGAATGAAATCATCCCTCTCTCCAGTCTGAGACAATTGAGCCGTGCCGCAGACGGGGAACAAGGACCCACTGTACCAGGCTGCCGGCCTATTCACCTGGCCTAATTACCCTGGCCCTTTGGGGGCTTCACTCCTGGGAAAAGACCAGGCTTCAAGGGGGCCCAGGGCCCAACTCAAATTTCCATCCATCTCTATTCAGATTTTGGCATCTTCTCCCTCAGAAGGGGTAGAGTGGGAAAATATTGCAGGAAATGTGACATTATCTATGCATAGTCACTTTACCCCTACCTACATGTACAAATCACCTTGACTAACCTGTACTGCCGCACATTGACTCAGTACCGGTACCACCTGTATATAGCCTCCACATTGACTCTGTACCGGTACCCCCTGTATATAGACTTCACACTGACTCTGTACCGGTATCCCCTGTATATAGACTTCACACTGACTCTGTACCGGTACCCCCTGTATATAGCCTCCACATTGACTCTGTACCGGTACCACCTGTATATAGCCTCCACATTGACTCTGTACCGTAACACGCTGTATAAACCTCCACATTGACTCTGTACCGTAACACCCTGTATATAGCCTCCACATTGACTCTGTACCAGTACCCCCTGTATATAGCCTCCACATTGACTCTGTACCGGTACCACCTGTATATAGCCTCCACATTGACTCTGTACCGGTATCCCCTGTATATAACCTCCACATTGACTCTGTACCGTAACACCCTGTATATAGCCTCCACATTGACTCTGTACCGTAACACCCTGTATATAGCCTCCACATTGACTCTGTACCGTAACACGCTGTATAAACCTCCACATTGACTCTGTACCGTAACACCCTGTATATAGCCTCCACATTGACTCTGTACCAGTACCCCCTGTATATAGCCTCCACATTGACTCTGTACCGGTACCACCTGTATATAGCCTCCACATTGACTCTGTACCGGTATCCCCTGTATATAACCTCCACATTGACTCTGTACCGTAACACCCTGTATATAGCCTCCACATTGACTCTGTACCGTAACACCCTGTATATAGCCTCCACATTGACTCTGTACTGGTACCACCTGTATATAGCCTTGTTACTGTTATTTTATTTTGTTACTTTTCATTCAAATGTTTTACTTGAACTTATTTAGTAAAATATTTCCTTAACTCTACTTCTTAAAACGGCATTGTTGGTTTAGGACTTGTAAGAAAGCATTTCACGGTAAGGTCTACACACCTGTTGTATTCGGCCATGTGACAAATACAGTTTGATTTGATTTGATCAGTACATTGATATTATTGGGTGAATGCAGTTCACGTGAGAGAGATACAGTGATACATCATTTTTATTTTTTTTACGATTTTTTAAACCATTATTTAACTGGGTAAGTCAGTTAAGAACACATTTTTATTTACAATGACAGCCTAGAAGCAGTGGGTTAACTGCCTTGTTCAGGGGCAGAACGACAGATTTTTACCTTGTCAGCTCGGGGATTTAATCTAGCAACCTTTCGGTTACTAGTCCAAAGCTCTAATCACTAGGCTACCTGCCACCCCACTTAATTTAAGTGTTATTTCACCCCGAATCCTCTGTGGTCAGTAATTGACAGGACTCTAAGCCATTCCTCTAACCACACATTTATGATGGTTGAAACTTGTTAGAAGTTACAGATCACTTAGTGGGAGGCCTGACTCAGACTGTTTACAGCTTTACACAGTCGCTAGTGTTTGTTGTCTGGCACCATTAACTTCAACGTCGTCTAAGGCCTTCACTGTGAACTCCCAAACAGATTAGCAATGGCTTGTGGGACACCAGCGCAAACACAAATAATCCCCCATAAACCAAACATCATAAAGATAGCAACCAAGGACTTGGTCTTTAAGACTAGCCAGAACTTGGGAGAGAAAGCCTCGACTGTTGAGAGTTTAAGTTCTGCTTTGTGTCCAATGTCGAGAATTACAACTACAACAGAAACCTCTTTCGGTCTCTCAAATTCCTCCATCAAACAATACCCAGAACTCTATGCGAATGGATGATTTGGATAAATACGCCTTTTAGGTCTTGAGGGATGTGCAGATTGGAAAAGCATTTGGAGTTTTTTTTTTCAATGCTTTCCCTCTACATTTGGAGCCACAACTTTCCATTCAAAAGGACTGTGAAAAGTTCTTTGCACTGAACCCCATTGAATGTTTTTGAACTGCTGATAAGTTTCCCACCATTTATTCAACTAACAGAAGAGTGTTTTATAGAAGCACTTACCAGAAAATGTATCTGGAGTCCACCTGTGGTAAATTCAATTGATTGGACAAGATTTGTAAAGTCACACACCTGTCTATATAAGGTCCCACAGTTGACAGTGCATGTCAGAGCAAAAACCACCTGAGCTCAAACCACCTGAGCTCAATTTCTGAATACTAAATATGCACAACTGATTGATGAGGAATGTTTTTTTGTTATTGAATTCATGTTAGAATAAGGCTCTAACGTAACAAAATGTGGAAAAAGTCAAGGGGTCTGAATACTTTCCGAATGCACTATATGTATATATATATTCATAGTACAAATAAAGAAAGGAACTAGGAACACAAGCATTTCGCTAAATCCGCAATAACATCTGCTAAAATTTGATTTAATTTGAATTACATCTAATCTTTGCTCTATTACCATGTCTCCACGGGGGGCCAGCACAGGAAAGAAAAATAAATAAATAAATAAATAAATGAATGACATGTAATGTATGAAATGTATGTATTCACTACTGTAAGTCGCTCTGGATAAGAGCGTCTGCTAAATGACTAAAATGTAAAAAATGTAAAAATATAACATGATATAAAATAGTGGAGCAGCAAACTGTACACCAGGGCCACAGAACAGATGTTTAGGTCTCTGACGGTGACCTCAATGTCCCTGGGACTATTAGCAGGTTAGTTTGGGGTAACAGAGAGAGGGGTTAAGGGGGCACAATGACTCTTTCTTCACTCCTCCTGATCCTATCACTCCATTCCTGCCTGTAGAGATGAAAGACCATCTGTAATTGGAGGGAGGAGGGGAGGAAAAGGGGGGAATGTGGAAATAATGAACGTTTTTTTTTTTTTTTTTTAGAGAAGGGAGAGAGTGAGTGTTAGGAAGAGTGAGAGAGAAAGGACTTAGATTCCTTTATTGAATGAAAACAGTGGTTTGGGGTTATCCTTCCACAGTATCAGTCCAATCAAAGTGGAGTTTGATTGACAATGTCGCAACACAAGAACCATAGGCTGTTATAACTCACCATTGTGGGGGGGGGTGAGCACTTTGTCCTCCTTATTGCCAGAGGCTTGGCAGCCTTGACTTATAACTACCTTTTGTCCTTCATGAGCTGCAGGAGACTGACCTGCCCTTCAGTCTGTCATCGGTATCGTAGCAATCCCACGCAGGGCCCATTCCTAGGTCTGGGAACACTGTTTGGAACGGAGTACATGGGATTGAAGCATTTAACCACCAACACACACACGTCTCTGAAACACACACACACACACACACACACACACACACACACACACACACACACACACACACACACACACACACACACACACACACACACACACACACATGCTGACAAGCATACGCACACATGGACACACACTAAGACCTCTGGTTCCTCAAGTACCTACCCAGCAAACGGGACATCTTGAGGACAATCCCATTAGGTCACTTTAAGGGTTTCTGAGCAATCTTATCCCACTAATATTCTGAACATTGAAGATTGTGCAATGGTCACAAGGGAACCGATCTCTGGGGGGGGGACCATTGTCTAGTTCTTTGAATGTTCCCAGGACGATGCTGAGGACCATGTCAGGACCCTTTTTTTATTATGTTCCTAGGAATTACATTTTACTACTCCTTAGGACGTCGCATGATGGTTCCAAAGGAGCGTTCTCTGGGGGACCATTTTACAGTTCCTGGTTTGACCCAGGAAGGTTTTTTTTGGACGTTCTTAATTAAGACGTTGTGTCATGGTCCCCTGAAGGTCACCTGAACGTTGTGTTATGGTCTCCTGAAAGTCACCTGAACGTTGTGTCATGGTCTCTGGAAGATCACCTGAATGTTCTTGAGACGTTGTGTCTTGGTCCCCTGAAGGTCACCTGAACATTGTGTCATGGTCCCCTGAAGGTCAGCTGAACGTTGTCTTATGGTCTCCTGAATGTCACCTGAACGTTGTGTTATGGTCTCCTGAAGGTCATCTGAACATTGTGTCATAGTCTCCTGAAGGTCACCTGAACGTTGTGTTATGGTCTCCTGAAGGTCACCTGAACGTTGTCTTATGGTCTCCTGAAGGTCACCTGAAAATTGTCTCATGGTCTCCTGAAGGTCACCTCAACGTTGTGTTATGGTCCTCTGAATGTCACCTGAACGTTGTATTATGGTTTCCTGAAGGTCACCTGAACATTGTGTCATAGTCTCCTGAAGGTCACCTGAACGTTGTGTTATGGTCTCCTGAAGGTCATCTGAACGTTGTGTTATAGTTCCCTGAAGGTCACCTGAATGTTCTTGGGACCTTGTTTCATGGTCCACTGGAGGTTTTGTCTAGTTCCCGGTTTGTCCCTGGAATGTTTTTATGACGTTCTTGTGTCACGGTCCCCTGAAGGTTTATGTCACATGATGGTCCCAGATGTCCCAATAAGCAAGTTAAATAATTGTGTTATGCCTGGTTCCTCTCTAGGTTTCTTCCTAAGTTCTGGCCTTTCTAGGGATTTTTCCTAGCCACCATGCTTCTATACCTGCATTGCTTGCTGTTTGGGGTTTTAGGCTGGGTTTCTGTACAGCACTTTGCGATATCAGTTGATGTAAGAAAGGCTTTATCAACACATTTGATTTGAAATAATACAGGGGTTTTAAGGTAGATGGTACACTGTTCAGCTAAGACTTTTAATCAATAACAACATTTGACATGATCACTTAGTACTGACTTTTCAGTATGACCCCACCTGGTGATTTGAACTTTCAACCTCTGGATTTGGGATATGCTGATCTTTCTGCTGTGCCACATCTGTAGAACTTCAGATGTGCCCTACACATTCATTACCTATGACACATCTCCCCACATAACAAATTAGTGCCAATCTGCACTGCTATTTTAGTTATCAGTTAATCTGACTATTCTCTCATTGATTTCATTTACTTAT
Organism: Salmo salar; assembly: GCF_965601325.2. Taxonomy (NCBI): domain Eukaryota; kingdom Metazoa; phylum Chordata; class Actinopteri; order Salmoniformes; family Salmonidae; genus Salmo; species Salmo salar. Next base: position 55,444,813 of record NC_138306.1, on the reverse strand, counting down.
TTCAGCCATTTGAGTTTGGGTTTTCAGTATAGCTGTTTACTGTAGGTGGGACATATTACTCTGTTTTAATGTTACTCCTGAATCACTATGATAAATATAATAGTTTTCTGTCTTCAGTGTATTTTTGAACAGAGCTGAGATTCACATTGAAATGTAAAGTGTAGGAATATGCCTACAGGTGAAATCAGTTATTGATACAGATCTGGTGGCGTAGCTTGAAGACTGAAACACAGTGAACCAAGAGGTTGTGAGTTCAAATACCAGTTGTTGGCCATATTCAGTAAGAACTACTGTATGAATAAGCATACACAATGTAATCATATCTGTAACTTGAAAACACTGTATGTTAATCTCTCTAGGGTCGGCGGGACGAAATCGTCCCACCTACTCAACAGCCAGTTGAATCCCGTGGCGCAATATTCAAATACCTTAGAAATGCTATTACTTCAATTTCTCAAACCTATGACTATTTTACACCATTTTAAAGACAAGACTCTCGTTAATCTAACGACACTGTCCGATTTCAAAAAGGCTTTACAACGAAAGCAAAACATTAGATTATGTCAGCAGAGTACCCAGCCAGAAATAATCAGACACCCATTTTTCAAGCTAGCATATAATGTCACATAAACCCAAACCACAGCTAAATGCAGCACTAACCTTTGATTATCTTCATCAGATGACAACCCTAGGACATTATGTTATACAATACATGCATGTTTTGTTCAATCAAGTTCATATTTATATCAAAAACCAGCTTTTTACATTAGCATGTGACGTTCAGAACTAGCATACCCCCCGCAAACTTCCGGTGAATTTACTAAATTACTCACGATAAACGTTCACAAAAAACATAACAATTATTTTAAGAATTATAGATACAGAACTCCTTTGTGCAATCGAGGTGTCCGATTTTAAAATAGCTTTTCGGTGAAAGCACATTTTGCAATATTCTCAGTAGATAGCCCGGCATCACAGGGCTAGCTATTTAGACACCCACCAAGTTTAGCCCTGACCAAAGTCAGATTTACTATAAGAAAAATGTTATTACCTTTGCTGTCTTCGTCAGAATGCACTCCCAGGACTTCTACTTCAATAACAGATGTTGGTTTGCTTCAAAATAATCCATAGTTATGTTCAAATATCCTCTGTTTTGTTCGTGCGTTCAAGACACTATCCGAATGGTAAAGAAGGGTGACGCGCACGACGCATTTCGTGACAAAAAAATTCTAAATATTCCATTACCGTACTTTGAAGCATGTCAACCGCTGTTTAAAATCAATTTTTATGCAATTTTTCTTGTAAAAAAGCGATAATATTTCCGACCGGGAATCTGTGTTTAGGTTCAAAGACGAACAAAAATAAAAACATGGGGTCGACTCGCGCACGCGCCTCAGCCCATTGTCCTCTGATAGAGCACTTACCAAAGGCGCTAATGTTTTTCAGCCTGTGGCTGGAATTACATCATTCAGTTTTTTCCCGCCTTCTGAGAGCCTATGGGAGCCGTAGGAAGTGTCACGTTACAGCAAAGATCCTCAGTCTTCAATAAACAGAGTCAAGAAGCTCAAGGAATGGTCAGAGAGGGCACTTCCTGTTTGGAATCTTCTCAGGTTTTTGCCTGCCATATGAGTTCTGTTATACTCACAGACACCATTCAAACAGTTTTAGAAACTTTAGCGTGTTTTCTATCCAAAGCCAATAATTATATGCATATTCCAGTTTCTGGGCAGTAGTAATAACCAGATTAAATCGGGTACATTTTTTATCCGGCCGTGTAAATACTGCCCCCTACCCCCAACAGGTTAAAAGCACTGGGTGGGTGACCCTAGTATTGCCAAATGACAAAGAGCTGTGACTGTTGCAGTGGTTCACCAATCAGGGCCTGAATGATCATATGTAATGAAACTAGGGTGTGTGCCCTAGGTAAAAAAATAAATAAAAAAAAATAAAATGGGCGTGAATGTTTCTTTGAGACCATTAGGTGAAATAGACAAAAACCTCCAGGGGACCATGACACAACATTCCAAGAACCTTCAAGGGACCATGACACAACATTCCAAGAAAGTCAAAAAAAAAAAAACATCCCCAGGACAAACTGTGAACGAGACAAAAACCTCCAGGGGACAATGACAGTATGTCCCAAGAACATCCTCGGGGAAGTCTCTATGGACAACTGGGAATTAGACAATATCTAAAGGGGACCATGACACAACGTCCAGGTGACTTTAGGTGACCATTTCATGACGTCCCGGGACATCCTGGCAACTCATTATTGTTTGCAGGGTAGACTGTGTAAGATGTTGGGGGAGAAGAGGGGGTGCTAAGCTGATTTATGGAATTGTTTTAAAGGGGTCATAAGATGGATCATTTAGCTATTTGATATAGAATTTTAGGAGCATTTAGGTATCAACAAATTATTTGAGAAAATTTAGATTTTGGCCTTTACCTACTAAAGTCCCTAGAAGCACATCACCTCATACCCGCTCTCCTCTCCGTTTCCGGTCCGAAGCGTTGGATATGCGACCACTGGATTCCGGTACTATTACGCACGTCACAGGTCCACTCACCTTCACCGTGGTAACCAAGCACCAGGAAAGCCTTCCCTTCCTCATCACCTCTGCACCCATGCACAAAGTCATCCTTGGCCTCCCGGTGGCTCCAACTCCGTAATACCACCATCTCCTGGTCAGTGAAGAGGATTACCACCTGGGGACCAGGATGTCGGAGAGCTTGCTTTCCCGCACTCTGTGGTTTCACATCGGTGGAGTGCCCTCTGAGTGTCCGCCAGCCCATCAATCGGTCTTCCTGAATCATTGTCCCCATGTTTTGGGGCGTAGATGTGGACATCCGCTAGGCTCTGGAGATGGAACCCGCTCCTGACACCTGCCCTCTGGAGAGGGAGAGTAGACGTGGTCCTGATTCCTTCTTTAGGCTGAATACCACAGAATTCATTGTGACACTCCTCCACCTGGCTGACTCCCTACCAGTGTGTTCTGGGTTATGAGCCGGCCCTGGCTCCGTGGATTCCAAGTCAGGCCGAAGCTCCTGCGGTGGACGAGTGGTTCGGGCATGCAAAAGAGGTATGGAATGATGCCGTGAGACTCCAGCGCTTTGTTCACCGTCAGAAAGAGTAGGCGGATCGCCACCGCAGTGAGGCTCCAGTGTTCCATCCTGGTGATCTCGTCTGGCACCCAATCCAGGGACGTCCCTGGCAGGCGGAGCAGGCGGAGCGCCTACCTTATAAGAAGCTGAGTCTCCAGTTTGTGGGACCGTTCAAGGTCTTCCGGATGGTCAACGAGGTAATTTACAGATTACAACTCCCCACTCTCCTCCTCTCTATACCAGATCTCACCATCTTTTCATGTTTCCTTCCTCAGGCCGGTGGTTCCTGCTCCCCTGGCTGATGCCGTCCCCCACGACACCCTCCACCTCCCTTGGACATCGAGGGGAGCCCCGCCTATGCCGTCAGATCACTGCTGGACTCCCGACATTGTGAGGGTCGGCTCCAGTACCTGGTGGACTGGGAGCGGTATGATCCAGAGGAGAGGTTCTGGGTTCCGGTGGACGACATTCTAGATCCCAACATCATCCGAGAATTCCACCTTCACCGTTCTGACCGGCCCGCTACTCGGGGCCGTCCTCCTTGCCGGTGTCCTCCTGGCTGGCGTCCTCCTGGCCGCCGGCGTCCTGCGGCTGGAGCCACGCATCGCGCGGGGTACTGTCACGTCTACTCCCCCTCTCCGGCGCTCGACATTGCCGGTCTACTAACCACCAGTCCTGGCAACCCATCATTATGCACACCTGGCAACCCTCATTACTTACACCTGGCAACCCATGACTACACTGATTACTCCCCCTTTATCTGGCACTCCCTAGCATCACTCTTCAGGCAGTTTTGGTTATGTTCCTTGTCAGACGTTTGTCTTGTATCATTGTACGTTCATTATTATTATACTCACTAACTGCACCTGCTTCCTGACTCCCTGCGTCGACGTTACGCACACACACACACACTGGACTCTAACCACACACTCACACATATTTACACTCACAAATAAGGACCCCTATGTAAGCATTTCACTGCTAGTCTACACCAGTTGTTTATGTACATGACAAATAACATTTGATTTGATTTGATTTCAAGTAAGCTTCATGGCTTTAAATCTACTGTACGTGAATTATATTCATAATCAAGACATTGATATGTTCTTTTTTTCTACAAGTATTTGGGGAACACAGTCAAACACTGCCTGGGAACCAAGCATGAACATATAACCATGTCCTCTGAAACACTGCCTGGGAACCAAGCATGAACATATAACCATGTCCTCTGAAGCACTGCCTGGGAAATAAGCATGAACATATAACCATGTCCTCTGAAGCACTGCCTGGGAACCAAGCATGAACATATAACCATGTCCTCTGAAGCACTGCCTGGGAAATAAGCATGAACAGATAAACATGTCCTCTGGAACAGATTCAAATGTCTTCCATTTGATTTCAACATTTAATTGTTGTTCCAGTCAAATAGCCAACAGTGGATTAAACCGCATTGAAGATTTATCCATCCTTCCTGCTCGAGGAGGATGTATATTCTCCTCCTCTCTCTCTTCCTCTCTATAACGGGACTGTCTCCTCCACACTACAAAGGGTCTGTCTCCTCCTCTCTCTACTCCACACTATTAAGGGACTGTCCCCTCTTCTCTCTCCTCCTCTCTATAACGGGACTGTCTCCTCCACACTACAAAGGGTCTGTCTCCTCCTCTCTTTACTCCACACTATAAAGGGACTGTCCCCTCTTCTCTCTACTCCTCTCTATAAAGGGACTGTTCCTCCTCTCTCTACTCCACACTATAAAGGGACCGTCAACCATTACCCCTGGAATTTCAGTTAGTAACTAGAGCGGCTATCTCTTTTTCTAATCTCTGTTTTCCTTGTACTGGCTTCATAAAATTGTGCAATAAAATTGCTTTTAACCCCTGTTCCAAGTGCTACACCTGGCTCCGACGGGGCCATAAATCTTCAATATAGAGTGCATCAAAGGCGGCAGGAGCCGACAAAGAGAGACAGAGGGAGGGTGGAAGGGTTAGAGAGAGAGAGGGGGAGAAGAGAGAGAGAGGGAGAGAGAAAGGGAGAGAGGGGAGAGGAAAGAGAGAGAGAGAGAGAGATGGAGAGAGAGAGGGAAAGGGGGAGTGGAGAGAGAGAGAGAGAGAGAGAGAGAGAGAGAGAGAGAGAGAGAGAGGGAAGAGGGAGTGGAGAGAGAGAGAGAAGCGAAAGTGGTGTTGGGGGAAAAACATACAAGTTTACAAAATCCATGTACAGAAACAAGAAGTGTGTGGTTAAAATTGGCAAAAAACACACACATTTCTTTCCACAGCGCCGTGGGATGAGACAGGGATGCAGCTTAAGCTCCACGCTTTTCAACATACAGTACCAATCAAAAGTTTGGACACACCCACTCATTCAAGGGTTTTTCTTTATTTTTACTATTTTCTACATTGTATAATAATAGTGAAGACATCAAAACCATTAAATAACACATATGGAATCATGTATTAACCAAAAAAAAGTGTTAAACAAATCAAAATATATTTTATATTTGAGATAATTCAAAGTAGCCACCCTTTAACTTCATGACAGCTTTGCACACTCTTGGCATTCTCTAAACCAGCTTCACCTGGAATGATTTTCCAACAGTCTTGAAGGAATTCCCACATATGCTGAGCACTTGTTTGTGTCTTTTCCTGCACTCTGTGGTCTGACTCATCCCAAACCATCTCATTTGGTTTGAGGTCGGGTGATTGTGGAGGCCACGTCATCTGATGCAGCACTCCATCACACTCCTTAGTCAAATAGCCCTTACACAGCCTGGAGGTGTGTTGGGTCATTGTCCTGTTGAAAAACAAATGATAGTCCCACTAAGCTCAAACCAGATGGGATGGTGTATCTCTGCAGAATGCTGTGGTAGCCATGCTGGTTAACCTGTTAGGGCTAGGGGGCAGTGTTGACACGGCTGGATAAAAAACGTACCCGATTTAATCTGGTTACTACTCCTGCCCAGTAACTAGAATATGCATATAATTATTGGCTTTGGATAGAAAACACCCTAACGTTTCTAAAACTGTTTGAATGGTGTCTGTGAGTATAACAGAACTCATATGGCAGGCGAAAACCTGAGAAGATTTCAAGCAGGAAGTGGCCTGTCTGAGAAGTAGTGTTTCATCTTGGCTCTTTTTATTGAAGACTCAGGATCTGTGCAATAACGTGACACTTCCTACGGCTTCCATAGGGTCTCAGAGCCCGGGAAAAAGCTGAACGATATCGAGGCAGGCTCTGGCTGAAACACTTTATCGCTTTTGGCAAGTGGCCACTCAGAGTACTATGGTCTTAGGCGCGTGCCCGCTTCGACCGAATGCTTTCTTTTCCTTTGTCTGTTTACCTAAACGGAGATTCCCGGTCGGAATATTATCGCTTTTTTATGAGAAAAATGGCATAAAAATAGATTTTAAACAGCGGTTGACATGCTTCGAAGTACGGTAATGGAATATTTAGAATTTTTTGGTCACGAATTGCGCCATGCTCGCCACCCTTATTTACCCTTTAGGATAGTGTCTAGAACGCACGAACAAAACTCCGCTGTTTGGATATAACGATGGATTATTTTGGACCAAACCAACATTTGTTATTGAAGTAGAAGTCATGGGAGTGCATTCTGACGAAGACAACAAAGGTAATAACATTTTTCTTATAGTAAATGTGACTTTGATGAGTGCTAAACTTGCTGGGTGTCTAAATATAATCAAACTTTTTTTTTTATAATCAAACTTTTGTAATAGTAAATCGGAGTTTGGTCAGGGCTAAACTTGGTGGGTGTCTAAATGGCTAGCCGTGATGGCTGGGCTAGCTACTCAGAATATTGCAAAATGTGCTTTCACCGAAAAGCTATTTTAAAATCGGACATATCGAGTGCATAGAGGAGTTCTGTATCTATAATTCTTAAAATAATTGTTATGTTTTTTGTGAACAGTTTTTTGGTTACTACATGATTCCATATGTGTTATTTCATAGTTTTGATGTCTTCACTATTATTCTACAATGTAGAAAATATTAAAAATAAAGAAAAACCCATGAATGAATGGGTGTGTCCAAATGTTTGACAGGTACTGTATATATCAACGAATTCGCGAGGGGCCTAGAACAGTCTGCAGCACTCGGCCTCAACCTACTAGAATCTGAAGTTAAATGTCTACTGTTTGCTGATGATCTAGTGCTTCTGTAACCAGCCAAGGAGGGCCTACAGCAGCACCTAGATCTTCTGCACAGAGTCTGTAAGACCTGGGCCCTGACAGTAAATCTCAGTCTGACAAAAATAATGGTGTTATCAAAAATATATATAAAAAATGTCTAGTTGCCAGGACCACAAATAAAAATTTCATCTCGACACCGTCGAGTGCCCTAGATCGAATAAAAACTACACATATATGGGGACAGCTGAAGAACAATTATTGGTTCTAGATAGCAACTTTATTTTCTAAGAGTGAGGTTATACGAACACACAGTTGAAGTTGGAAGTTTACATACACCTTAACCAAATACATTTCAACTAAGTTTTTCACAATTCCTGACATTCAATCCTAGTAAAACTTTCCTGTCTAGGTCAGTTAGGATCACTTTATTTTAAGAATGTGAAATGTCAGAATAATAGTAGAGAGAATTATTTATTTATTTATTTCAGCTTTTATTTCTTTCATCACATTCCGAGTGGGTCAGAAGTGTACATACACTCAATTAGTATTTGGTAGCATTGCCTTTAAATGGTTTAACTTGGGTCAAACGTTTAGGGTACCCTTCCACAAGCTTCCTACAATAACTTGGGTGAATTTTGCACCATTCCTCCTGACAGAGCTGGTGTATCTGAGTCAAGTTTCTAGGCCTCCATGCACGCACACACTTTTTCAGTTCTGCCCACAAATTTTCTATAGAATTGAGGTAAGGGCTTTGTGATGGCCACTCCAATACCTTAACGTTGTTGTCTTTAAGACATTTTGCCACAACTTTGGTAGTATGGTTGGGGTCATTGTCCAATTGGAAGACCCATTTGCGACCAAGCTTTAACTTCCTGACTGATGTCTTGAGATGTTGCTTCAATATATCCACATCATTTTCCTACCTCATGATGCCATCTATTTTGTGAAGTGCACCAGTCCCTCCTGCAGCAAAGCACCCCCACAACATGATGCTGCCACCCCAGTGTTTCACAGCTGGGATGGTGTTCTTCGGCTTGCAAGCCTCCCCTTTTTCCACCAAACATAACGATGGTCATTATCAAATCAAATCAAATCTAATTTATTTATATAGCCCTTCGTACATCAGCTGATATCTCAAAGTGCTGTACAGAAACCCAGCCTAAAACCCCAAACAGCAAGCAAAGCATGTGAAAGAAGCACAGTGGCTAGGAAAAACTCCTTAGGAAAAACTCCCTAGAAAGGCCAAAAACCTAGGAAGAAACCTAGAGAGGAACCAGGCTATGAGGGGTGGCCAGTCCTCTTCTGGCTGTGCAGGGTGGATATTATAACAGAACATGGTCAAGATGTTAAAATGTTCATAAATGACCAGCATGGTCAAATAATAATAATCATAGTAGTTGTCGAGGGTGCAACAAGCACGTCCGGTGAACAGGTCAGGGTTCCATAGCCGCAGGCAGAACAGTTGAAGCTGGAGCAGCAGCACGGCCAGGTGGACTGGGGACAGCAAGGAGTCATCATACCAGGTAGTCCTGAGGCATGGTCCTAGGGCTCAGGTCCTCCGAGAGAAAGACAGAAAGAGAGAAAGAGAGAATTAGAGAGAGCATATTTAAATTCACACAGGACACCGGATAAGACAAGAGAAATACTCCAGATGTAACAGACTGACCCTAGCCCCCCGACACATAAACTACTGCAGCATAAATACTGGAGGCTGAGACAGGAGGGATCAGAAGACACTGTGGCCCCATCCGATGATACCCCCGGACAGGGCCAAACAGGCAGGATATAACCCCACCCACTTTGCCAAAGCACAGCCCCCACACCACTAGAGTGATGTCTCCAACCACCAACTTACCGTCCTAAGACAAGGCCGAGTATTGCCCACAACGATCTCCGCCATGGCACAACCCAAGGGGGGGCACCAACCCAGACAGGAAGACCACGTCAGTGACTCAACCCACTCAAGTGACGCACCCCTCCCATGGACGGCATGGAAGAACACCAGTAAGCCAGTGACTCAGCCCCTGTAAAAGGGTTAGAGGCAGAGAATCCCAGTGGAAAGAGGGGAACCGGCAAGGCAGAGACAGCAAGGGCGGTTCGTTGCTCCAGCCTTTCCGTTCACCTTCACACTCCTGGGCCAGACTATACTTAATCATAGGACCTACTGAAGAGATAAGTCTTCAGTAAAGACTTAAAGGTTGAGACTGAGTCTGCGTCTCTCACATTGGTAGGCAGACCATTCCATAAAAATGGAGCTCTATAGGAGAAAGCCCTACCTCCAGCCGTTTGCTTAGAAATTCTAGGGACAATTAGGAGGCCTGCGTCTTGTGACCGTAGCGTACGTGTAGGTATGTACGGCAGGACCAAATCGGAAAGATAGGTAGGAGCAAGCCCATGTAATGCTTTGTAGGTTAGCAGTAAAACCTTGAAATCAGCCCTTGCCTTAACAGGAAGCCAGTGTAGGGAGGCTAGCACTGGAGTAATATGATCAATTTTTTGGGTTCTAGTCAGGATTCTAGCAGCCGTATTTAGCACTAACTGAAGTTTGTTTAGTGCTTTATCCGGGTAGCCGGAAAGTAGAGCATTGCAGTAGTCCAGCCTAGAAGTAACAAAAGCATGGATTAATTTTTCTGCGTCATTTTTGGACAGAAAGTTTCTGATTTTTGCAATGTTACGTAGATGGAAAAAAGCTGTCCTTGAAACAGTCTTGATATGTTCTTCAAAAGAGAGATCAGGGTCCAGAGTAACGCCGAGATCCTTCACAGTTTTATTTGAGACGACTGTACAACCATCCAGATTAATTGTCAGATTCAACAGAAGATCTCTTTGTTTCTTGGGACCTAGAACAAGCATCTCTGTTTTGTCCGAGTTTAAAAGTAGAAAGTTTGCAGCCATCCACTTCTTTATGTCTGAAACACAGGCTTCTAGCGAGGGCAATTTTGGGGCTTCACCATGTTTCATTGAAATGTACAGCTGTGTGTCGTCCGCATAGCAGTGAAATTTAACATTATGTTTTCGAATGACATCCCCAAGAGGTAAAATATATAGTGAAAACAATAGTGGTCCTAAAACGGAACCTTGAGGAACACCGAAATTTACAATTGATTTGTCAGAGGACAAACCATTCACAGAGACAAACTGATATCTTTCCGACAGATAAGATCTAAACCAGGCCAGAACTTGTCCATGTAGACCAATTTGGGTTTCCAATCTCTCCAAAAGAATGTGGTGATCGATGGTATCAAAAGCGGCACTAAGATCTAGGAGCTTTGGTTAGCTTTGCGACAGTATCAAAAAGAAATTTCGGATTGTTCTTATTTTCCTCAATTAAGTTGGAAAAATAGGATGATCGAGCAGCAGTGAGGGCTCTTCGATACTGCACGGTACTGTCTTTCCAAGCTAGTCGGAAGACTTCCAGTTTGGTATGGCGCCATTTCCGTTCCAATTTTCTGGAAGCTTGCTTCAGAGCTCGTGTATTTTCTGTATACCAGGGAGCTAGTTTCTTATGACAGATGTTTTTAGTTTTTAGGGGTGCAACTGCATCTAGGGTATTGCGCAAGGTTAAATTGAGTTCCTCGGTTAGGTGGTTAACTGATTTTTGTCTGATTATGGCCAAACAGTTCTATTTTTGTTTCATCAGACCAGAGGACATTTCTCCAAAAAGTGCAATCTTTGTTCCCATGTGCAGTTGTAAACCGTAGTCTATCTTTTTCATGGCGGTTTTGGAGCAGTGGCTTCTTCCTTGCTAAGCGGCCTTTCAGGTTATGTAGATATAGGACTCATTTTAATGTGGATATAGATAATTTTGTACCTGTTTCCTCCAGCATATTCACAAGGTCTTTTGCTGTTGTTCTGGGATTGATTTGCACTTTTCGCACCAAAGTACGTTCATCTCTAGGAGACAGAACGCATCTGCTTCCTGAGCGGTATGACGGCTGCGTGGTTCCGTGGTGTTTATACTTGCGTCCTAATGTTTGTACAAATTAATGTGATACCTTCAGGTGTTTGGAAATTGCTCCCAAGGGTGAACCAGACTTATGGAGTTCTACAAGGTCTTGGCTGATTTCTTTTGATTTTCCCATTATGTCAAGCAAAGAGGCACTGAGTTTGAAGGTAGGCCTTTAAATACATCCACAGGTACACCTCCAATTGACTCAAATGATGTCAATTAGCCTATCAGAAGCTTCTAAAGCCATAACATCCTTTTCTGGAATTTTCCAAACTGTTCCTGTTGGGGCTACAGGTTAGCAATGAACCCCGAGTCGGGATTGCTAACAAGGCTGGAAATTCAAAACATCAAAAATCTAATAATTTCAATTTCTCAAACAATCAACTATTTTACACAATTTAAAAGATAAACATCTCCTTAATCTAACCACATTGTTCGATTTTCAAAGAGGCTTTACGGCAAAAGCATAAAGTTAGATTATGTTAGGACAGTACATAGCCACAAAAGTACAAACATCCATTTTCAATTCAAGGTCAGGCGTCACCAAAAGCAGAAACCAGCTAGAATTATGCACTAACCTTTGTCAATCTCCATCAGATGACACTCCTAGGACATTATGTTATACAATACATGCATTTTTTGTTCCATCATGTTCATATTTATATCCAAAAACAGCATTTTACAGTAGCGTGAAATTCAGATTTTTTTCTTCTCTGAAATGCTTCCGGTGAACATAACAAAATTACTATTCGAAAACATTGGTAAATTATAATATTGTCATTCACAGAATAATATATTATCATCTCGTAATTGCTACCGAATGGCCAGATCTCAAAATAACTTTACTGGGAAATCACATTTTGCAATAAACGGGGTGCTATGCTAAGAACAATAAGCTATGCTATACAGTTAGCATCATCTAAAATCGATAATAACATTGTAAATATCCCCTTACCTTTGATTATCTCCATCAGAAGGCAGGCATCCCAGGTCCGGAAGGCATCCCAGGTCCGGAACAAATGTGGTTTCTTTTGACAAAGTTCATAATTTATGTCCAAATAACACCAAGTACTTAGCGTTCATTATGCTCCCACAAAACGTGGTGGGGGGAGTGTAAAATCACACCGAAAAGCTAAAAAAAAACAGTAAATAATCTATTTACGTTCGTTCAAACATGTCAAATGTTGTTTAGCATTAATCTTTTGGTCCATTTTTAACGTTAAACATCAGTAATATTTTCACACAACCTATCCTATGTCTAGATAAACAATGATGACAAACTCACGCTTCTCAGATTTATGCGCAGGCGCAAAAAAATGAAGTGATGACATGTCAACTTCCTTGGATTCTAATTTGCTCTCTGTTTATCATAGACGCTTCAAACAACTTTATAAAGATCGTTGACATCTAGTGGAAGCCGTAGGTGTTGCGAAATGAATCCTTTCTCACTATGGTATCTATAAAACAATGACACTAAATAGTACAGTCACAAAATTCCCATTTTTTTTGGATCTATTTTTCACAGGTTTTTGCCTGCAATATGAGTTTTGTTATACTTACAGACACCATTCAAACTGTTTTAGAAAATTCAGAGTGTTTTCTATCCGAATGTGTTAATAATATGCATATCCTAGCTTCTGAGTTGGTGTAGGAGGCAGTTAAAAATGGGCACATATTTTTTTCAAAATGTCTCAATACTGCCCCCGAGCCCCAACAGGTTTTAAAGGCATAGTCAACTTAGTGTATGGAAACTTCTGATCCACTGGAATTGTGATACAATTAATTATAAAAGTGAAATTAACTGTCTCTAAACAATTGTTGGAAAAATTACTTGTGTCATGCACAAAGTAGATGTCCTAACCGACTTGACAAAACTATAGTTTGTTAACAAGAAATGTGTGGAGTGGTTGAAAAAAACGAGTTTTAATGACTCCAACCTAAGTTTATGTAAACATCCGACTTCAACTGTACATTCTCAGCCTAAACTGTTAAGAATTTGTTCTTAATAACCTCTTACATCTAGAAGTTCCGCTAGCGGAACACCTGCTCCAACATCCAATGATGGGCGTGGCGCGAAATACAAACTCCTCAAAAATACAAAAACTTCAATTTTTCAAACATATGACTATTTCACAGCATTTTAAAGATAAGACTCTCCTTTATCTAACCACACTGTCCGATTTCAAAAAGGCTTTACAACGAAAGCAAAACATTAGATTATGTCAGCAGAGTACCAAGCCAGAAATAATCAGACACCCATTTTTCAAGCTAGCATATAATGTCACAAAAACCCAGAAGACAGCTAAATGCAGCACAAACCTTTTATGATCTTCATCAGATGACAACCCTAGGACATTATGTTATACAATACATGCATGTTTTGTTCAATCAAGTTCATATTTATATCAAAAACCAGCTTTTTACATTAACATGTGACGTTCAGAACTAGCATACCCCCCGCAAACTTCCGGCGAATTCACTAAGAATTTACTAAATTACTCACGATAAACGTTCACAAAAAGCATAACAATTATTTAAAGAATTATAGATACAGAACTCCTCTATGCACTCGATATGTCCGATTTTAAAATAGCTTTTTGGTGAAAGCACATAAGTTTAGCACTCACCAATATCAGGTTTACTATTATAAAAGTTTGATTACCTTTTGTTGTCTTCGTCAGAATGCACTCCCAGGACTGCTACTTCAATAACAAATGTTGGTTTGGTCCAAAATAATCCATCGTTATATCCGAATAGCGGCGTTTTGTTCGTGCGTCCCAGACACTATCTGAAATGGTAAATCAGGGTCGTGCGCGTGGCGCAATTCGTGACAAAAAAAATTGAAATATTCCATTACCGTACTTCGAAGCATGTCAACCGCTGTTTAAAATCCATTTTTATGCCATTTTTCTCGTAAAAAAGCGATAATATTCCGACCGGGAATCTCCTTTTAGCTAAACAGAGGAAAGAAAACAAAGCATTCGGTCGACGCGGGCACGCGCCTGAGTCTCACAGTACTGTAACCAGCCACTACCCAAACACGCTACTTTGTTTCAGCCAGAGCCTGCAAAGCCACGATTCAGCTTTTTACCGCCTTCTGAGACCCTATGGCAGCCGTAGGAAGTGTCACGGGACAGCTAAGATCATCACTCTTCAATAAACAGAGACAAGAAGAACGACACCTTGTCAGACAGGCCACTTCCTGCCTGAAACCTTGTCAGGTTTTTGCCTGCCAAATGAGTTCTGTTATACTCACAGACACCATTCAAACAGTTTTAGAAACGTTAGGGTGTTTTCTATCCAAAGCCAATAATTATATGCATATTCTAGTTACTGGGCAGGAGTAGTAACCAGATTAAATCGGGTATGTTTTTTATCCAGCCGTGTCAACACTGCCCCCTAGCCCTAACAGGTTAACCAGCATGGCTACCACAGCATGCTGTGAAGACTTCTGCTAAAATGTCCTCTGTGTACAATGTTAGAAAACAAATATTGCATGCAGAGCAGAATTAGGCCAATACCCATTAATTATCAAAATCCAGAAATGAGACGTTAAATTTTACAACCACCTAAAAGGAAGCCTTCCATAACATATCTATCACCTACAGAGAGATTAACCTGGAGAAAAGCCCCCTTAGCAAGCTGGTCCCAGGACAGCAACACAATTAGACCCAACCAAATCATGAGAAAACAAAAAGATATTTACTTGACACACTGGAAAGAATTAAGCAAAAATCTGAGCTAACTAGAATGCTATTTGGCCCTAAACAGAGAGTACAGAGTGGCCGAATACCTGACCACTGGGACTGACCCAAACTTAAGGAAAGCTTTGACTATGTAAAGACTAAAGACTCAGAGAGCATTTCAGAGAGCATTTCGCTTGCTTTGGCGATGTTAGCATATGTTTCCCATGCCAATAAACCCCTTAAATTAAATTGAATTTGAGAGAGGGAGGGGGGAGAGAGAGAGGGAGAGAGAGATAGGGAGGGGGAGAGGGGGAGGGGAGAGAGAGGGGAAGGGTGAGAGAGGGAGGGGGAGAGAAGAGAGGAGGGGAGAGAGAGAGAGATTTTTTTTGCAATGTAAACATGTTTCCCATGCCAATAAAGCCCTTTGAATTGAATTGAGAGAGAGAGAGAGAGAGAGAGAGAGAGAGAGAGAGAGAGAGAGAGAGAGAGAGAGAGAGAGAGGGGGGGGGGCAGTAGGTGGGAGATACAAGTAGGACAGGGAGGAGGAGTGAGGGACACAAAGAGAGATAGGGATCAACAAGAGAGGTCAAGAAAGAGATAGAGGAAGACAGTATGAAAGGGAACAAGACAGGGTTGTCGTGTATGATCTCTTCCATTGCCATCGATAAAACCTGGAGTGATGAGTACGATCTCATACATTCAGATGTCACCTACCATTGATCATAGAAGTTTAGGCTGATTTTCCCTTGGTTTGATATCATCATGAATCTGGTAGTTCAGCCTAGCATTAGCAAGGGTGTAACCTGACTCCCCCGAGTATTCACGGCAACCAACAGATCGGCTCGTCTCCACCGGTCACCCTCTGTCACATGCATTGACTCCAGCCCCCACAGCCACTTTCGTGCTATCGATTTAAACATTACAATGTAATTACTTTTAAACTGATTCTAATATCAAGCAGCGGAATGACAAAGTTAAGGATCCTATTTTCATTTGGGGGGGGGGGGGACGCTGGTCCTCTTCAGCCATCGTGACAGGTGTTTTATCTTGTGACAAGGGAAATGAACATGGAAATTAATGTTTCAACTGTGGAGAGAGAATGAGAGGGTGAGACAGAGTGCTAGCAGTGGAGCAACAGAGGTAATTACTCAGCCACTCTTTCACCTGTGACAAGTGGCTTGAACAGGGTTTCCAATACCCAGAAAGCAATTGGATAAAGACGCAGGCTGCTTCCCCCCTCCCTCCCCGACTGACACAATGACTGTTGCGACTGCAATATCTTCCCTAATCCCCAATGCCGTCTCTCGACAAAATAACTGAAGCTTCTGTTTCTTTCCTCAGTGATTGTCACTCTTCCATTCCTTATTAAATACATGTCGTGCCATTTGCACAAAAATGATTTATTTTTATTTTTATTTTGTCCCCAACCTCTCCCCTTTCCTCCCCTCCTACTTCTCACCAGCTCAGCTCCTTCAATATGCAGCATGTTCACCACAAGTATCTCCAGATCACTCAAGGTAGGAAATTAAACTCCAATTGTGCAGTGGCTATTACATATTCTATAAACTCAGCAATCTAGAGGTTAGGTCAGGTACAGGTCAATATTGTGGTTAGGTCAGGTACAGGTCAATCTAGAGGTCAGGTCAGGTACAGGTCAATCTAGAGGTCAGGTCAGGTACAGGTCAATCTAGAGGTCAGGTCAGGTACAGGTCAATATTGTGGTTAGGTCAGGTACAGGTCAATATTGTGGTTAGGTCAGGTACAGGTCAATATTGTGGTTAGCTCAGGTACAGGTCAATCTAGAGGTCAGGTCAGGTACAGGTCAATCTAGAGGTCAGGTCAGGTACAGGTCAATCTAGAGGTCAGGTCAGGTACAGGTCAATATAGGAGTCAGGTCAGGTACAGGTCAATCTAGGGGTCAGGTCAGGTACAGGTCAATATTGTGGTTAGGTCAGGTACAGGTTAATATTGTGGTTAGGTCAGGTACAGGTTAATATTGTGGTTAGGTCAGGTGCAGCTCAGTTTGCCCTATTTTACATGCTGCAGCGGTCTCATTTTGTGTTGGTGTGTGTAGGAGTGTGTGTGTGTGTGTGTGTGTGTGTGTGTAGGAGTGTGTGTGTGTAGGACTGTGTTGGTGTCTGTAGGAGTGTGTGTGTGTGAGTGTGTGTGTGTGTGTGTGTGTGTGTGTGTGTGTGTGTGTGTGTGTGTGTGTGTGTGTGTGTGTGTGTGTGTGTGTGTGTGTGTGTGTGTGTGTGTGTGTGTGTGTGTGTGTGTGTGTGTGTTTGTAGGAGTGTGTTGGTGTGTGTAGGAATGTGTTGGTGTGTGTTTTAGAGAAGGCGAGAGCTGGAGCAGTAATATAGAGAAAATAAACACAAAGCAGAAGAAATATATCAGGTGAAGGTATTATTTTTTTCTTCTGCACATATCATACACGTTATCAATCTCATTCTATCTATGTCTCACAACCGGGTGAAGATCAACACACGTTCCCGTTTCTATTGTGTTGGGGAATACGTCTCGATGAAAGTAAGAGTGATAGATACTGAGAGAGTTACAGACGTAGAGGTGACAGTGGGGGGAACTCTTACGATTCAGAGAGTTACAGACGTAGAGGTGACAGTGGGGGGAACTCTTGAGATTCAGAGAGTTACAGACGTAGAGGTGAGACAGTGGGGGGAACTCTTACGATTCAGAGAGTTACAGACGTAGAGGTGACAGTGGGAGAACTCTTGAGATTCAGAGAGTTACAGACGTAGGGTGACAGTGGGGGAAGTCTTGAGATTCAGAGAGTTACAGACGTAGAGGTGACAGTGGGGGAAGTCTTGAGATTCAGAGAGTTACAGACGTAGAGGTGAGACAGTGGGGGGAACTCTTACGATTCAGAGAGTTACAGACGTAGAGGTGACAGTGGGGGAACTCTTGAGATTCAGAGAGTTACAGTCGTAGAGGTGACAGTGGGGGGAACTCTTGAGATTCAGAGAGTTACAGACGTAGAGGTGACAGTGGGAGAACTCTTGAGATTCAGAGAGTTACAGACGTAGGGTGACAGTGGGAGAAGTCTTGAGATTCAGAGAGTTACAGACGTAGAGGTGACAGTGGGGGAAGTCTTGAGATTCAGAGAGTTACAGACGTAGAGGTGAGACAGTGGGGGGAACTCTTACGATTCAGAGAGTTACAGACGTAGAGGTGACAGTGGGGGAACTCTTGAGATTCAGAGAGTTACAGTCATAGAGGTGACAGTGGGGGGAACTCTTGAGATTCAGAGAGTTACAGACGTAGAGGTGACAGTGGGGAAACTCTTGAGATTCAGAGAGTTACAGACGTAGAGGTGACAGTGGGGGGAACTCTTGACCTCTTGACCTATGACCCATCCTGTAGGTTATCACATTCAATTTGGAGCAGGCTTGGGTTACTCCCATCCACCGAAGATACAGTGTGTGAACCTGGAATAAAAACTGTAATTGACCCACAATCCCAATGCTCTGAGTAACATCCCAATTTTCTGTGTGTTCTCCCAATGCCCTGTGATCTATCTGAATCTGAGTGGTTTTCAAGGGCAGACTAAAATAATGTTTTTCGTAATGCACGGTCTTTAACTAAACATATACAGTATGTGTACGTCACTCCTTTAAGATGCTACGAAGGTCAGAGCTGTCTTGGGTAAATAGGAAATAAACCAGACCGCTCCTCTCTCTGCAATAAGGTCCATATGGTCAAATATAATATCATTGGTTACATTTGGCCCCGGAGTCATAAGGTGATGTCATAACTACATTATCAGTCAATTAGATTACACAGCAATTCAACATGATTTATTGGTTATTTAAAACAATGACGTTCATACTCAAGGTCCATGAGGAGTGATGCTGTAACCCAGATAAATTTGAGTCTTTCTGTCATAATTCCTTATTTTTTAAAGAGGGGGTTATTGACAGTGAAACACCCGTTCAATCCCTTGCCATCCTTCCGCAGATTTAACTCATAAAAAGGTAAACATGGTAATGTCTAAATTGGGCTTCTGGTAAACTCCTCCCACGTTCTTTAGAACTGCAGGGTGGATACAGAATCAGGAAATGCCGTGTGCACGTCAAACAGTCACTTCGCTATGAGGTCACCTATAGCATTACTCCCGCCGACAACACAGCGGCTATCTGGTAAACAAATAATATGTCCACGACCCAGGAAGACAGTCAGACAGACAAGCGGTATGATCGAATGTCCCAAGGGAGCCAAGAGACTTTCTGAAAGTAGAACTGAGGAAACGTGAGAACCAGACCGAAAGACAACGGTGCTAGTTAGACCAAGGAGAAAATACCATTGCATAAAACAGGAGAGCCACTGCTGCCAGAATCAGATTTTCCCCAGGGCCTGTATTCTTGGAAGCGGATTGGAGAAGAGGAACATGGTCTTAAACAAGAGTATTTTTGTGACTTTAAAGGCCCTGTATTCCTTACAGTTCTTTGTATCGCTTTGGTGCAATTTTCACAAGTATGTGGTACATTTTCGTAACTCTTTGGTACAAAACTCAAAACAGATCTTTAAAAAGGCAGTTGTTTCAAAACTAAACACATTTTCAATGAACTAACTAAGTAACTAACTAATTAACTAACTAAGTAAAACACACAAAATCATACAGTCACTTCTTCACCAAACTTAATCAGTGTTTCGTCTAGAAATACATGTTTCACATTGCAATACATGTTCACATAAAGTACTTGTCTTCCACAATGCAATGCTTACATAACTTTTGATATGATTCTCTTCTCGTTTGTTAAAAAACATTTTACAATGACTTAATCCGACTGCACTTAATTGATGATCCCTCATAGGGTTTGGTAACCCTATAGAGTTACACGTCAACTAGTTAGAGTTACATGTCAACTAGTTAGAGTTACACGTCAACTAGTTAGAGTTACACATCAACTAGTTAGAGTTACACATCAACTGGTTAGAGTTACACATCAACTGGTTAGAGTTACATGTCAACTGGTTAGAGTTACATGTCAACTAGTTAGAGTTACACATCAACTAGTTAGAGTTACACATCAACTAGTTAGAGTTACATGTCAACTGGTTAGAGTTACACATCAACTAGTTAGAGTTACATGTCAACTGGTTAGAGTTACATGTCAACTGGTTAGAGTTACACATCAACTGGTTAGAGTTACACATCAACTAGTTAGAGTTACACGTCAACTAGTTAGAGTTACATGTCAACTGGTTAGAGTTACATGTCAACTAGTTAGAGTTACATGTCAACTAGTTAGAGTTACATGTCAACTGGTTAGAGTTACATGTCAACTGGTTAGAGTTACACATCAACTAGTTAGAGTTACACATCAACTAGTTAGAGTTACACATCAACTAGTTAGAGTTACATGTCAGCTGGTTAGAGTTACATGTCTTCTGGAAACAGAAGATACTCTACAGGAATGACGGAGTCCATCCAAATCATCTTGGCTCCTGGACTCTGTCCACGCATTTCAAGGCTGCGTTGGAACAATGACTTATCATTGACCCAAGGCCAGATCAGCTAATTCCTACCATTGTGACAATGAGTAGTCATAATGCTGCATTAAATGTACATTATCCTAGGGGCATTGGCAGACACAATGTAAGTAACTTAATTTATGTCCCTCTAACTGCCCTGAATGCCTCTGTTGATCCTACAGCTATTGTATGCAGTAATTGTATGTGCCTATGAACCAGATTTATACTGTTAACACTGAGGCGATGTGTCCTAGTAAGAAAGTCCACTGTGTGCAGCTCACCCTGCACTATCAAGTCTACTTCTGATAAGCTTTAAAAACAATCAAGCAACTAGTAAAAGTGCTAAAAATGTCCCATATTAACATATGCAGTCTGAGAAACAATGTCCATTAACTTGCTTGTAACAGATGCCATTCATATTCTGACTATCTCTAAAACTCACTTAGATAATACTTTGATGACACAGTGGTAGTAATACAATGTTATAACATCTACCGAAAAGACAGAAATGCCAACGGGGGCGGTGTTGCAGTCTATATAAAGAACCACATTACCGTAAAGCTTAGAGAAGATTGAATGTTAAATACTGTTGAAGTAATCTGGCTACAGGTTCTTCTGCCTCCCCTAAAGCCCATTCTTGTGGGAACCTGGTATAGACCACCAAGTGCTAACAGTCAGTACCTGGATAATATGTGTGAAATGCTTGATAATGTATGTGATATCAACAGATAAGTATATTTTCTGGGTGATTTAAATATTGACTGGCTCTCATCAAGCTGCCCACGCAAGAAAAAGCTTCAAACTGAAACCAGTGCTGGCAACCTGGTTCAGGTTATCAGTCAACCTACCAGGGTAGTTACAAACAGCACAGGAATGAAATCATCAACATGTATTGATCACAAGTTTACTAACGCTGCAGAAATGTGCTTGAAAGCAGAATCCAGATCCATAGGATGTAGTGATCACAATATGGTAGTTATGTCTAGGAAAACCAAAGTTCCAAAGGCTGGGCTTAATATAGTATATAAGAGGTCATACAATAGGTTTTGTAGTTATTCATATGTTGATGATGTAAAGATTATTTGCTGGTCTGTGGTGTGTAATGAGGAGCAACCAGACGCTGCACTTGACACATTTATGAAATTGCTTATTCCAGTTACTAATAAGCATGCACCCATTAAGAAAATGACTGTAAAAATGTTAAATCCCCGTGGATTGATGAGGAATTGAAAAATGTTATGGTAGAGCGGGATGAGGCAAAAGGAATGGCAAATAAGACTGGCAGCCCAACTGAATAGCAAATGTACAGCAAATTAAGAAATCATGTGGCTAAGCTAAATAAAAATAAACTATACTATGAAACAAAGATAAATGATATAAAGAATGATAGTAAAAAGCTTTGGAGCACCTTAAATGACATTTTTGGGGAAAAAGCCAACTCCGCTCCATCATTCATTGAATCACATGGCTCATTTATCACAAAACCCATTGATATTGCAAACTACTTTAATTACTTTTTCATTGGCAAGATAAACAAACGTAAGTATAACATGCCAGTAACAAACGCTGACACTACACATCCAAGTATATGTGACCAAATTATGAAAGACAAGCATTGTAATTTGGAATTCCGTAAAGTCAGTGTGAAGGAGGTGAAAAAAGTATTGTTGTCTGTCAACAACGACAAGCCACCGGGGTCTGACAATCTGGATGGAAAATTACTGAGATTAATAGCAGACGATATTGCCACATCTTCAATTTAAGCCTAATAGAAAGTGTGTGCCCTCAGGCCTGGAGGGAAGCTAAAGTCATTCTGCTACCCAGGAATAGTAAAGCCCCCTTTACTGGCTTAAATAGCTGACCAATCAGCCTGTTACCAACCCTTAGTAAACTTGTGGAAAAAATGGTTTGACCAGATACAATGCTATTTCACAGTAAACAAATTGATAACAGACTTTCAGCATGCTTATAGGGAAGGACACTCAACAAGCACAGCACTTTCACAAATAACATGATGGCTGAGAAAATGTATGATAAAATGATTGTGGGGGCTGCCTTGTTAGACTTCAGTGCAGCTTTTGACATTATCGATCATAGTCTGCTGCTGGAAAAACGTATGTGTTATGGCTTTACACCCCCTGCTATAATGTGGATAAAGAGTTACTTGTCTAACAGAACACAGAGGGTGTTCTTTAATGGAAGCCTCTCAAATATAATCCAGATAGAAGCAGGAATTCCCCAGGGTAGCTGTTTAGGCCACTTGCTTTTTTCAATCTGTGCTAATAACATGCCATTGGCTTTGAGTAAGGCAAGTGTGTCTATATATGCGGATGACTCAACACTGTACACGTCAGCTACCACAGCGACTGAAATGACTGCAACACTTAACAAAGAGCTGCAGTTAGTTTCAGAATGGGTAGCAAAGAATAAATTAGTCCTAAATATTTCCTAAACAAAAAGCATTGTATTTGGGACAAATCATTCACTAAACCCTAAACCTCAACTAAATCTCATAATGAATAATGTGGAAATAGAGCAACCCTGGATTGTAAACTGTCATGGTCAAAACATATGATACAACAGTAGCTAAGATGGGGAGAAGTCTGTCCATAATAAAGCGCTACTTTGCCTTCTTAACAACACTGTCAACAAGGCAGGTCCTACAGGCCCTAGTTTTGTCACACCTGGACTACTGTTCAGTCGTGTGGTCAGGTGCCACAAAGAGGGACTTTGCAGTTGGCTCAGAACAGGGCAGCACGGCTGGCCCTTAAAGGTTCACGGAGAGATAACATTAATGACAAGCATGTCAATCTCTCATGGCTCAAAGTAGAAGAGAGATAGACTTCATCATTACTTGTTTTTGTAAGAGGTGTTGACATGCTGAATGTATCAAGGTGCCTGTTTAAAATACTAGCACACAGCTCAGACAACCATGAATACCCCACAAGACATGCCACCAAAGGTCTCTTTACAGTCCCCAAGTCCAGAACAGACTATGGGAGGCGCACAGTACTACATAGAGCCATGACTACATGGAACTCTATTGCACATCAGGTAACTGATGCAAGAAGTAGAATCAGATTTAAAAAACAGGTAAAAATACACCTCATGGAACAGCGGGGACTGTGAAGCAACACAAACATAGGCACAGACACATGCATACACACACATGATAACGTACGCACTATACACACACGTACACATGGATTTTGTGTTGCAGATATGCGGTAGTGGAGAATGGGCCTGAGGACACACTGTAAAATGGCAATATTTTAAGGAGATCAAGAATTTGCCCTGAGGACTGCTTGATATATATAATCATATTTATAATCATGTGCTGTAGGTTTAGGTCATGGTTTATTTCTTACTGTACATCCAGAAACCAAGGATAGCAGCATTTAAAGTGTCCAAGTCCAACTGTCCTGAAATAAGTGTTTTAACACACACTTAATTTCTAATGAAGCTATGCCTTCATACACGATGCATTCAATCCTGTGGTGTTTAAGATTAAAAGCAGTGAATGCAACTTGCTTGCTCTTTCTGTTTATACAATATGTTGTTTTCAGACTGTTTCTTAAGAAGTAAATTTCACAGCATAGCCAAATAAGTCTGTACAATTCCTTTGCACAAAAAACATCCTCATGAAAGTACATCAGCATATCGTCAAAAGCACATTTAAAATGTCTACATTTGCTAAATGCAAATCCCACCCCCTCTTTATGCACACAGCATAAGTTGGGTTACAGTATGACCACAGAGAGAAACCAATGGTCCATATGTTTCGTTCTCCACATTGACAATTACAAATTGAACACCATTGTACAATAGAACCAAGGCCTCTTGAATTCTTTGCAATATCGCATCCACCCCACACTGAGAAGTCACGTGATTTTGATATAGCAAGAAGTCAGATGGCAGACACCTTGGATCTGTATTTGGGGTTGATGTTTTCCCAAAATATAATAAATCATGAGTAACTTTGTTCTTTGAGGCATGGGAGCCTAAAGGATTATACAACTCAATTTATTCTGTATATAAAAATAGTCTGTAAAGCAGTGGGTTTCATGGAAAAACAATGTGATCTTATAAGGTCCCCAAGTACAAACAATGTCATAAGAATCCATCAGTGCATTTCTGAGATTCATCTTCAATTGTGGCTAGTATTGTTGGGTGAGACAATAACTGTTCCAAACTTTTCACTCAAGGTACACTACAGTTCAAAAGTTTGGGATCACTTAGAAATGTCCTTGTTTGCACATTCTTTGTCCATTAAAATAACATCAAATTGATCAGAAATACAGTGTAGGCTGTTAATGATGTAAATGACTATTGTAGCTGGAAACGGCAGATTTTTTATGGAATATCCAGATATTCCATAAAAAAGGGATGATGACATATGCATATATCCTGGAAAAACATTAAAGGGATGATGATATTTGCATATATCCTGGAAAAACATTAAAGGGATGATGATATATGCATATATCCTGGAAAAACATTAAAGGGATGATATATGCATATATCCTGGAAAAACATTAAAGGGATGATGATATTTGCATATATCCTGGAAAAAACATTAAAGGGATGATGATATATACATATATCCTGGAAAAACATTAAAGGGATGATGATATAAGGTCACAACTCTTTCTTACTCCCATCCAATTTTTCAGTCTACACATAAGCTTAGGGCACTCCTTGGTATGTGTATTCTGTAGGAGTAGTCAAATTAGTTATAACCATTAAGTGCAAGCTACAGAGAGTATTCACCTCTGACATTTTTCACATTTTGTTGTGTTGCAAAGTGGGATGAAAAAAATATATATATTTGTATTTTTTTGTCAACGATCTACACAAAATAATCTGTAATGTCAATGTGGAAGAAATATTCTACTTAAAAAAAAAAATACAAGTAATATATCTTGATTAGATAAGTATTCAACCCCCTGAGTCAATACATGTTAGAATCACCTTTGGCAGTGATTGCAGCTGTGAGTCTTTCAGGGTAAGTCTCTAAGAGCCTTCCACACCTGGATTGCGCAACAATTCCCATTATTATTTTCAAAATTCTTCAAGCTCCATCAAATTGGTTGTTGATCATTGCTAGCCTGTTGGGGATAGGGGGCAGTATTTGCACGGCCGGATAAAAAAACGTACCCGATTTAATCTGGTTACTACTCCTGCCCAGTAACTAGAATATGCATATAATTGTTTGATTTGGATAGAAAACACCCTAAAGTCTCTAAAACTGTTTGAATGGTGTCTGTGAGTATAACAGAACTCATATGGCAGTCAAAACCCTGAGACAAATCCTGACAGGAAACTGAAATCTGATGTGTGGATATCACTTCAAACATTTGCCATTGAAACACACAGGGGTTTATGAATCATTTAGCACTTCCTAAGGCTTCCACTAGATGTCCCCAGTCTTTACAAAGTGGTTTGAGTCTCCTATCAAAACTGACTGAAAGAGAGGATGTGGAAAGTGGTCACAGGTGGAGGGCCATTTACCATTATGACGCGGCCGCCCATGGCTACCCTCCCCTTTTGAAATGTTTTGAAAGATAATGCAAACGTCCCCATGGAATATTATTGAAGCTCTGGTTGAAAAAGGCCCTAAAGATTTATGTTATACAACGTTTGACATGTTTGAACGAACTTAAATATTATTTTTTTGTACATTCGTGACGACAAGTCCGACTCAGCACGGTACATTTTCAGTAGCCTTCGGAGCGTGCTAACAATTGGGACATAAATGATTAACTTTTTCGAACAAAACTACATTTGTTATGGACCTGGGATTCCTGGAAGTGCTTTCTGATAAAGATAATCAAAGGTAAGATTTTATTTACAATAGTATTTTTGATGGTTGATCGTTCCAAGATGGCTCCAACATGTATAGCCTAGCCTATTTTGCTGGGCATACCACGTCGTTTATTGCAAAGTGTGATTTCCCAGTAAAGTTATTTTTAAATCTGGCAAAGCAGTGGCATTCAAGACATGTTAATCTATAATTCTTTGAATGACAATATTACATTTTAACAATGTTTTCGAATAGTAATTTTGTAAATTGTAGGGCTGATTCACCGGAAGCATTTGAGGGAAAATATTTTCTGAACGTCACGCGCCGATGTAAAATGCTGTTTTTATATATAAATATGAACTTTATCGAACAAAAAATGCATGTATTGTGTAACATGATGTCCTAGGAGTGTCATCTGATGAAGATTGTCAAATGTTAGTGCTGCATTTAGCTGTGTTTTGGGTATTTGTGATGCATCTAGTTGCTTTGAAAATGGCTGTGTGATTATTTCTGGCTGGGTTCTCTCCTAACATAATGTAATGTTTTGCTTTTGCTGTAAAGCCTTTTTGAAATCGGACAACGTGGTTCGATTCAGGAGAGGTGTATCTATAAAACGGTGTAAAATAGTCATATGTTTGAGAAATTGAAGTTATAGCATTGTCGTGTCTTTGGCTATGCCGGATTAAGTGATATGACATGCTAACCTATAAAATCCTTTCTCTGTAATTAATATTACCTGATTAAGCTAATCATGTAAATGTAATTAACTACAAAGTCGGGGCACCACGGAAGAACGTTTATAGAGCCGTTATCTTCCGAATAAACTCTTACTCTGTTAGGGCTAGGGGGCAGTATTGACACGGCTGGATAAAAAACGTACCCGATTTAATCTGGTTCCTACTCCTGCCCAGTAACTAGAATATGCATATAATTATTGGCTTTGGATAGAAAATACCCTAAAGTTTCTAAAACTGTTTGAATGGTGTCTGTGAGTATAACAGAACTCATATGGCAGGCAAAAACCTGAGAAGATTTCATGCAGGAAGTGGCCTGTCTGACAAGGTGTCGTTCTTCTTGCCTCTGTTTATTGAAGACTGAGGATCTCTGCTATAACGTGACACTTCTTACGGCTCCCATAGGCTCTCAGAAGGCGGCAAAAAGCTGAATCGTGGCTTTGCAGGCTCTGGCTGAAAAAAAGTAGCGCGTTTGGGTAGTGGCTGGTTACAGTACTGTGAGACTCAGGCGCGTGCCCGCGTCGACCGAATGCTTTGTTTTCTTTCCTCTGTTTACCTAAACGCAGATTCCCGGTCGGAATATTATCGCTTTTTTACGAGAAAAATGGCATAAAAAATTTATTTTAAACAGCGGTTGACATGCTTCGAAGTACGGTAATGTAATATTTAGACATATTTTGTCACGAATTGCGCCATGCTCGTGACCCTTATTTACACTTGGGATAGTGTCTTGAACGCACAAACAAAACGCCGCTATTTGGATATAACGATGGATTATTTTGGACCAAACCAACATTTGTTATTCAAGTAGCAGTCCTGGGAGTGCATTCTGACGAAGAACATCAAAGGTAATCAAACTTTTGTAATAGTAAATCTGACTTTGGTCAGGGCTAAACTTGGTGGGTGTCTAAATAGCTAGCCGTGATGGCTGGGCTATCTACTGAGAATATTGCAAAATGTGCTTTCACCGAAAAGCTATTTTAAAATCGGACTCCTCGATTGCACAAAGGAGTTCTGTATCTATAATTCTTAAAATAATTGTTATGTTTTTTGTGAACGTTTATCGTGAGTAATTTAGTAAATTCACCGGAGGTTTGCGGGGGGTATGCTAGTTCTGAACGTCACATGCTAATATAAAAAGCAGTTTTTTGATATAAATATGAACTTGATTGAACAAAACATGCATGTATTGTATAACATATTGTCCTAGGTGTGTCATCTGATGAAGATCGTCAAAGGTTAGTACTGCATTTAGCTGTGGTTTGGGTTTATGTGACATTATATGCTAGCTTGAAAAATGGGTGTCTGATTATTTCTGGCTGGGTACTCTGCTGACATAATCTAATGTTTTGCTTTCGTTGTAAAGCCTTTTTGAAAACGGACAGTGTGGTTAGATTAACCTGTTAGGGCTAGGGGGCAGTATTGACACGGCTGGATAAAAAACATACCCGATTTAATCTGGTTACCACTCCTACCCAGTAACTAGAATATGCATATACTTATTACATATGGATAGAAAACACCCTAAAGTTTCTAAAACTGTTTGAATGGTGTCTGTGAGTATAACAGAACTCAAATGGCAGGTCAAAACCTGAGAGATTCCTTTACAGGAAGTGGCCTGTCTGACCATTTCTTGAACTTCTTTTCCATCTCTATCTTTTACTAAGGATCTCTGCTCTAACGTGATACTTCCTACGTCGTCCATAGGCGCTCAGAGCCCGGGAAAAAACAGAATGTCGTCATCCCAGCCCCAGGCTGAAACACATTATCGCCTTTCTCAAGTGGCCGATCAAGGGACTCTGGGCTTAGGCGCGTGACCCGACCGCCCCCGCCTTTGTGATTTTTTCCTGTTTGCCGAAAAGGAGATTCCCTGTCGGAATATTATCGCTTTTCTACGAGAAAATGGCGTAAAAATGTATTTTAAACAGCGGTTGACATGCTTCGAAGTACGGTAATGGAATATTTAGAATTTTTTTGTCACGAATTGCGCCATGCGCACGACCCTTCTTTACCATTTCGGATAGTGTCTGGAACGCACGAACAAAACGCCGCTATCCGGATATAACGATGGATTATTTTGGACCAAACCAACATTTGTTATTGAAGTAGCAGTCCTGGGAATGCATTCTCACGAAGACAACAAAAGGTAATCAAACTTTTATAATAGTAAATATGATTATGGTGAGTGCTAAACTTGCCGGGTGTCTAAATAGCTAGCCCGTGATGCCTGGGCTATGTACTTAGAATATTGCAAAATGTGCTTTCACCAAAAAGCTATTTTAAAATCGGACATATCGAGTGCATAGAGGAGGTCTGTATCTATAATTCTTCAAATAATTGTTATGCTTTTTGTGAACGTTTATCGTGAGTAATTTAGTAAAATGTTAGCGAATTCCCCGGAAGTTTGCGGGGGGTATGCTAGTTCTGAACGTCACATGCTAATGTAAAAAGCTGGTTTTTGATATAAATATGAACTTGATTGAACAAAACATGCATGTATTGTATAACATAATGTCCTAGGGTTGTCATCTGATGACGATCATCAAAGGTGAGTGCTGCATTTAGCTGTCTTCTGGGTTTTGGTGACATTATATGCTAGCTTGAAAAATGGGTGTCTGATTATTTCTGGCTTGGTACTCTGCTGACATAATCTAATGTTTTGCTTTCGTTGTAAAGCCTTTTTGAAATCGGACAGTGTGGTTAGATTAACGAGAGTCTTGTCTTTAAAATGCTGTAAAATAGTCATATGTTTGAGAAATTGAAGTAATAGCATTTGTAAGGTATTTGAATAACGCGCCACAGGATTCAACTGGCTGTTGAGTAGGTGGGACGAATTCGTCCCGCCTAGCCCAGAGAGGTTAAAATACTTAGTAATATTTTACATCGATAGCAGTCAATATTAACCCTTATCTTATTTTCAGTCTCATAATGAAAGTTGTAAATTCTTGGCTATCTTCACGAACCCTGGCTAACAAGTTGAATCAGCAATACAAAATTGGGTTTAATTATTTATTTACTAAATACCTAAACTAATCACACAGAATTACAAATACACCGAATACAGATGATGTCATACATGATGGCTGGTTACACAAAGGAAAGGGGGTTGGGCTTGAGTGAAAGAGCGGGAAGACTTAGGAATAAAGAAACAGCAGCTATGCTATCGTAAATACATTATCTTATGCATTCTAAATTACCGCCCATTTGGAAAGGAAAATGCAATAAATATTTACTCTGAGCTGCGCTTCGGTAGATTGGTCGTAGATGCTGGCCGGGTTGGCCAACAGATCTTCCTGTCCTCGGAAGAATGTCTCTGGTGGTAAATTGGATACGTGGTGGTATCTTTGTCTGTCTGTTAGACTGGATCCGTCGTCCGTCCTTTCCTAGCCCACGTCTTCAGCGGCCGCTGCTAACTCAACGGCTAGGAAGTATCACTTCTGTAGTGAATAAGCTCAAAGTTCATACCATTCGCCACCAAAGCTCACGCCGAGGTTGGCTTAGTTCTGTACTTGACGTGTGTCCTTCTAACATAGAGGCTGCAGACCTCACGTACTGGAACAATGGTTATCTTTTCGTCAAAGGCTTATATAGTGGAGAGGGGGAAGGATGTGTTTCATCGTTTATAACCCCTGTCTCTTCACAGGGGTGGGCCACTGATCAAGCAGGGCACTTTCCTTATGAAAACCCAATTCTCTCATTTGGAAGCTAAAATTACATTTAATCTCCTAACAAACAATTTCAATATCAAACATTTCAATTGCATAACAATTCCATGTTACTCTGATAACTAGAGGGTGTATACTTTCTCAGGTACAGTTTATGTCGTCCTGTCATCAGTCATAATGTCTCAGATGACAACCGAACTGACATCCATACTCATTACATTCCCAAGCATATTTCCAACTTGTTTTATTACCAAAATATGGTTCCTTTTCCCCATTTCTTTGATGTTCCCAGACTCTCTATATTTAACACAGGCTATTCAAGTCCTTCAGTAGGGTCAGAAAGAGAGGGGAAGGGAGGGGGTCATAAACCTTACCCACAGGCCAACGTCATGACAGCATTTATGAGGTATTTGTATTTCGCGCGACGCGATTCCACTGGCCATTGACTAGGGTGGGACGCGTCCCACGTTCCCAGACAGGTTAACCTGTCTCTCCTTTCTGGGGAGGTTCCCATTGCTTGGATGGCAGCCACCGTTCATCCTTTTTTTAAAGTGGGAGATGAAGCTGATCCTAATTGTTATATGCCAATTTCTATTTTGCCCTGTGTATCAAAAGTGATGGAACAACTTGTCAATAATCAACTGACTGGCTTTCTTGATGTCTATAGTTTTCTCTGTGGTATGCAATCTGGTTTCCGCTCAGGTTATGGATGTGTCACTGCAACCTTAAAGGTCCTCAATGATGTCACCATTGCGCTTGATTCTAAGCAATGTTGTGCTGCTATTTTTATTGACTTGGCTAAAGCTTTTGATACGGTAGAACATTCCATTCTTGTGGGCCAGCTAAGGAGTATTGGTGTCTCTGAGGGGTCTTAGACCTGGTTTGCTAACTACCGCTCTCAAAGAGTGCAGTGTACAAAGTCAGAAAATCTGCTGTCTCAGCCAATGCCTGTCACCAAGGGAGTCCCGCAAGGCTCAATCCTAGGCCCACGCTCTTCTCAATTTACATCAACAACATAGCTCAGGCAGTAGGAAGCTCTCTCGTCCATTTATATGCAGATGATACAGTCTTATATTCAGCTGGCCCCTCCCCGGATTTTGTGTTAAATTCTCCACCACAAAGCGTTCTTAGTGTCCAACACGCTTTACCTACCCTTAACCTTGTTCTGAACACCTCCAAAACAAAGGCCATGTGGTTTGGTAAGAAGAATGCACCTCTCCCCAAAGGTGTGATTACCACCTCTGAGGGTTTGGAGCTTGAGATAGTCACCTCATACAAGTACTTGGGAGTATGGCTAGATGGTACACTGTCCTTCTCTCAGCACATATCAAAGCTGCAGGCTAAAGTTAAATCTAGACTTGGTTTCCTCTATTGTAATCGCTCCTCTCACCACAGCTGCCAAACTAACCCTGATTCAGATGACCATCCTACCCATGCTAGATTATGGAGACATTATTTATAGATCAGCAGGTAAGGGTGCTCTCGAGAGGCTAGATGTTCTTCACCATTCGGCCATCAGATTTGCCACCAATGCTCCTTATAGGACACATCACTGCACTCTATACTCTGTTGTAAACTAGTCATCTCTGTATACCTGTCGCAAGACCCACTGGTTGATGATTATTTAAAAAACCCTCTTAGGCCTCACTCCCCCCTATCTGAGATATCGACTGCAGCCCTCATCCTCCACATACAGCACCCGTTCTGCCAGTCACATTCTGTTAAAGGTTCCGAAAGCACACACATCCCTGGGTCGCTCCTCTTTTCAGTTCTCTGCAGCTAACGACTGGAACGTGCTGCAATAAACACTCAAACTGGACAGTTTTATATCAATCTCTTCATTCAAAGACTCAATCATGCACACTCTTAATGACAGTTTTGGCTGGTTTCCATGATGTATTGTTGTCTCTACTTTCATGCCCTTTGTGCTGTTGTCTGTGCCCAATATTGTTTGTACCATGTTTTGTGCCGCTACCATGTTGTGTTGCTACCATGTTGTTGTCATGTTGTGTTGCTACCATGCTGTGTTTTCATGTGTTGCTGCCTTGCTATGTTGTTGTCTTAGGTCTCTCTTTATGTAGAGTTGTGTTGTGTCTCTTGTGATGTGTTTTGCCCTATAATTATATTTTTTATTTTATTTTTAAGGGGGACCCATGCCAAATCTTTTCAGTCTCCTGAAGGGGAATAGGATTTTTCCTGCCCTCTTCACAACTGTCTTAGTGTATTTAGACCATGATAGTTTGAAGTTCTCAACCTGTTCCACTACAGCCCCGTCGATGAGAATGTTCGGTCCTCCTTTTCCTGTAGTCCACAATCATCTCCTTTGTCTTGATCACGTTGATCACTCTCCAGTACCAGACCCAGTGACCCCAGCACTCTCCAGTACCAGACATAGTGACCCCAGCTATCTCTAGTACCATACCCAGTGAACCCAGCACTCTCCAAAACCAGACCCAGTGACCCCAACACTCTCCAATACCAGACCCAGTGACCCCAACACCCATAGTACCAGACCCAATTACCCCAGCACCTCCAGTACCAGACCCAGTGACCCCAACACCCACAGTACCAGACCCAGTGACCCCAGCATCCGCAGTACCAGACCCAGTGACCCCAGTGCTCTGAAATGCCAGACCCAGTGACCCCAGCACCCCCAGGTACCAGACCCAGTGACCCCAGCACTCTTCAATACCAGACCCAGTGACCCCAGCACTCCCCAGTACCAGACCCAGTGACCCCAGCACTCTGAAATGCCAGACCCAGTGACCCCAGCACCTCCAGTACCAGATCCAGTGACCCCAGCACCTCCAGTACCAGACACAGTGAACCCAGCACCTCCAGTACCAGAACCAGTAATCCCAGCACCTCCATTACCAGACCCAGTGACCCCAGCACTCTGAAGTCTAGTAATCCCAGCACCTTCATTACCAGACCCAGTAATCCCAGCACCTCCATTACCAGACCCAGTGACCCCAGCACCTTCAGTACCAGACCCAGTGACCCCAGCACCTCCAGTACCAGACCCAGTGAACCCAGCACCTCCATTACCAGACCCAGTGACCCCAGCATCTCCATTACCAGACCCAGTGACCCCAGCACCTCCATTACCAGACCCAGTGACCCCAGCACCTCCAGTACCAGAACCAGTAATCCCAGCACCTCCATTACCAGACCCAGTGACCCCAGCACTCTGAAGTCTAGTAATCCCAGCACCTCCATTACCAGACCCAGTGACCCCAGCACCTCCATTACCAGACCCAGTACCAGACCCAGTGACCTTCAGTACCAGACCCAGTGACCCCAGCACAGTGAAGTCCAGTAATCCCAGCACCTCCAGTACCAGACCCAGTGACCCCAGCACCTCCAGTACCAGACCCAGTGACCCCAGCACTCCTCAGTCCAGTAATCCCAGCACCTCCAGTACCAGACCCAGTGACCCCCACACCTCCAGTACCAGACCCAGTGACCCCCACACCTCCAGTACCAGACCCAGTGACCCCAGCACTCCTCAGTCCAGTAATCCCAGCACCTCCAGTACCAGACCCAGTGACCCCAGCACTCTTCAGTCCAGTAATCTCAGCACCTCCAGTACCAGACCCAGTGACCCCAGCACTCTTCAGTACCAGACCCAGTGACCCCAGCACTCTTCAGTCCAGTAATCCAAATACCTCAACTAGAGCCAATGGCAGTGACCCCAGTGCCTCCACTCTCAGGTCATGCTTTACATCCAGGCTTAGTGATCAACTGGTCCCGTGTGGCTCAGTTGGTAGAGCATGGTGTTTGCAACGCCAGGGTTGTCTGTTCGATTCCCACAGGGGACCAGTACGGAGAAAAAATGTATGAAATATATGCCTTTACTACTGTAAGTCACTCTGGATAAGAGTGTCTGCTAAATGACTGTAAATGTAAATGAAGGAGTCCCTTCAACATCATGAAGTTACCCAACACAGAATGTCATCTACGCACACAGCGAGTTAAAGCAAGCCAGAAGATATTACTTTGATCGCAGCTTTTGTGGCAAGAGCAAGATTGCTTCGCTGTTGACTACTTCGTAACACGATGACAAACATGATATTCATAATGCGAGCCACAATGGAAGACTTCAAGTAACCATCGAAGCATGAAGTAAATTCAATGGCCAAATGACTGGTAGAATTATACCCGATGCAGCAGGACAGATCGTTGTATTGTAAATATGATGGGTGAGTGGTCATCTTGTTTCATGCCATTTAGTCTAATCATGGTGGATGTTGCTATTCAGGAATGAACAGCAGTAATTGCTTCATTATTGTGTTGTGTCATGTGCATTTAAAGGGAGACATTTCCTGTGTGTCTTAACTGTAAAGTGTCTCCAGACTACTGATGAAGAGACAACAGAATGTGCGGACCAGGGGCAAAAAAATACAAAAGGCCCTAAACCTGAAAGAAGACCAAGGGCCATTCACCTGAAAGAACACCAAGGGCCCTACACCTGAAAGGGACAAGATAATCCAGCACCTCAGAGAGTAAAGAGCATAGGTCCAGCTCCCCCGAGAGTGAACAACATAGATCCAGCACCCCCAAGAGTGAACAACATAGATCAAGCACCACCGAGAGTGAAGGGCATAGATCCAGCACCCCCAAGAGTGAACAACATAGATCCAGCACCACCGAGAGTGAAGGGCATAGATCCAGCACCCCCAAGAGTGAACAACATAGATCCAGCACCCCCAAGAGTGAACAACATAGATCCAGTACCACCGAGAGTGAAGGGCATAGATCCAGCACCACCGAGAGTGAAGGGCAGGGTGATGGTAATGAAACATTAGGTTGGTAGCTTGATTTAGCCTTTTTTTAATGAAGCATGGGAGTACACATTATACTCTGTTTACAAACAAAACATTTAATTCTTGTCAACTCAAACATTAAGATAAGCTGTCACTGTTTTGGCATGTGCCCTTAGGGGCTTTTACAATGTGGTTAAAAGTTTATAGTTTTTCTGGGGCAAGGCTAAACCTGATTGCTATGCTTTCAGCGCCTGATTTCCAAACTAGTCCCTGACCCTAAGCTAGACCCTACCACTGCAATTTGCATGTCTGTGCCTGTTTTGACACAACAATCAATTTAACTTATCTGAGTTAAATCAATGAAAGCACTGCTTTCTACCAGCCTTGTGCTAACGCTCAGCTAAACCAGAGGGCAGTGCAATCACCCTCTTGGGTTGGGAGACGTTTCATTTTTGTGATTGAGCTCCCTTAATTAAAATGGTTTTAATTCGATTCGATTCGATGTGCCTTTAACACCAAAACCATTAAGGTAGGAATAATTAAATTAAACGTTTATTTTCTACCTGGAGAAACGACCCTAACAGCAATGAGAGTGGGAGAAAAAAATCTTAATAAATCCTCTTTTGATTTAATGGCTCTGACCACGCAATAAGTAACAGAACAATTGAGCACGACCAGAGATCAAGAGAAACATCTAGAAAGCGAGATCCCCGACAAGGACAAAAGAGAGAACATTCTGAGCAATATGGAAAACATTCGTGATAAACTTGCGGAGGAGACAAAGACAAGCAAGCGGAAAGAGTTTGAGCCTGATACTGCGGACTACAGGGAGCAGACGGTGTGTATCTGGAGGGGGGGATGGAGACAAGTGAATCGGCAAGCTGGAAGGGTAAATGCCAGCCAGCCCAAATCTTAGAGGGTAGCGATTAACCTCCTCCTTCACCTCTGACTCCAGTGACCAATCCAGAGCCGGAACTTATTTTTTTGGGGAATCCCGATGAATGACGTTATCGAATATGCCACCCACCCTGCTTCCCCGCAAGAAATGCAGGAGAGGACAATGCAGGATGACAGCAACAACCAAAGTACCCCCGACGGAGCAAGACAAAGTAATTAACTTGTCCAACAGGTCTATATTTGACACATGCTCATCTGACTTAGGTAAGGGACTATAATGTCTTAACATCAAAGGTCAATGACTTTGATACAGTTGTAAAGTTTGTCAGCAGTTTGATATTGATGAGTTCTTTGGTAAAAGGGATGCTCCCTGTCAATCTAAATCCATTGAACGAGACAAGTAACCAG
Organism: Salmo salar; assembly: GCF_965601325.2. Taxonomy (NCBI): domain Eukaryota; kingdom Metazoa; phylum Chordata; class Actinopteri; order Salmoniformes; family Salmonidae; genus Salmo; species Salmo salar. The sequence goes on along the minus strand of NC_138306.1, from coordinate 55,408,168 downwards.
ACAAGACATAATTCTAATGCTCTTCACATTGACCAACTCAACGGCCTTGTGGTTAGAGTGTCTGCCCTGAGATTGCAAGGTCATGACTTCCATCCTTGGCTGAATCATGTAAAAATAGGACCAGCATAGACCAGATACATCTTTGCTTGGCATTTAGGAGATATATTGGGGATAAGGCCCTGTGATAGACTAGAGTCCTATCCAGGGGGTGTACTTGTACATCAAGCTACCTCATGATACAGAAACAAGGCTACTTAACCTGTTAGGGCTAGGGGGCAGTATTTACACGGCCGGATAAAAAACGTACCCGATTTAATCTGGTTATTACTACTGCCCAGAAACTAGAATATGCATATAATTATTGGCTTTGGATAGAAAACACCCTAAAGTTTCTAAAACTGTTTGAATGGTGTCTGTGAGTATAACAGAACTCATATGGCAGGCAAAAACCTGAGAAGATTCTGTACAGGAAGTACCCTCTCTGACCATTCCTTGAGCTGTAACGTAAGTCTCAGAGTACTCTGACCGGCCACTATCCAAACGCGATAATCTGTTTCAGCCTGGGGCTGCCTCGATATCATTCAGCTTTTTCCCGGGTTCTGAGAGCCTATGGGAGCCGTAGGAAGTGTCACGTTACCGCAAAGATCCTCAGTCTTCAATAAAAAGAGCCAAGATGAACAACAACTTGTCAGACAGGCCACTTCCTGTTCAGAATCTTCTCAGGTTTTTGCCTGCCATATGAGTTCTGTTATACTCACAGACACCATTCAAACAGTTTTAGAAACTTGAGGGTGTTTTCTATCCAAAGCCAATAATTATATGCATATTCTAGTTACTGGGCAGGAGTAGTAACCAGATTAAATCGGGTACGTTTTTTTATCCGGCCGTGTAAATACTGCCCCCTATCCCCAACAGGTTAAAAATGTTTTCGAATAGTAATTTAGTAAATTGTAGCGCTGTTTCATCGGATGCATTTGAGGGAAAATAGTTAGTCAACGTTACGCACGGATGTAAAATGCTGTTTTTATATATAAATATGAACTTTATCGAACAAAAGAATGCATGTATTGTGTAACATGATGTCCTAGGTGTGTCATCTGATGAAGATTGTCAAAGGTTAGTGCTGCATTTAGCTGTTTTTTGGTAATTTGTGATGCATGTGGTTGGTCGGAAAATGGCTATGTGGCTACTTTTACGATATACTCCTCTAACATAATCTAATGTTTTGCTTTTGCTGTAAAGCCTTTTTGAAATCGGACAACGTGGTTCGATTCAGGAGAGGTGTATCTATAAAACGATATAATTTGGAGAAAAAAAATGTAATTTTTTTTTTATAAAATTTTGTTATGCTAACGAGAGTCTTGTCTTTAAAATGGTGTAAAATAGTCATATGTTTGAGAAATTGAAGTAATAGCATTTCTAAGGTATTTGAATAACGCGCCACGGGATTCCACTGGCTGTTACGTAGGTGAGACGAAATCGTCCCACTGGCCCTAGAGAAGTTAATCTCCTACTCTTCCCATTGATAACCTGAATGACAATGAACTTCAGTCTCTGATAAGGGAATTTATATGCTTAAAGGTAATGATTAAAGAATTCCACCCTGAAATGTAACTATTAGTTTATGTAGCATGTATAATCAATAATTAAAGTACTAAATGTAAGCCCAATAAGGTTCGGTAGAGACATGTGAGGGAGAGAAATGTGTGTGTGTGTGTGTGTGTGTGTGTGTGTGTGTGTGTGTGTGTGTGTGTGTGTGTGTGTGTGTGTGTGTGTGAGACTAAGAAGATACCAAGAACAATTAACCTGTTATGGCTAGGGGGCAGTATTTTCACGGCTGGGTAAAAAACATACCCGATTTAATCTGGTTACCACTCCTACCCAGTAACTAGAATATGCATATACTTATTACATATGGATAGAAAACACCCTAAAGTTTCTAAAACTGTTTGAATGGTGTCTGTGAGTATAACAGAACTCATTTGGCAGGCAAAAAACTGAGAAGGTTTCATGTAGGAAGTGGCCTGTCTGACAAGGTGTCGTTCTTCTTGTCTCTGTTTATTGAAGAGTGAGGATCTTAGCTGTCCCGTGACACTTCCTACGGCTGCCATAGGGTCTCAGAAGGCGGTAAAAAGCTGAATCGTGGCTTTGCAGGCTCTGGCTGAAAAAAAAGTAGCACGTTTGGGTAGTGGCTGGTTACAGTACTGTGAGACTCAGGCTCGTGCCCGCGTCGACCGAAAGCTTTGTTTACTTTCCTCTGTTTAGCTAAATGGACATTCCCGGTCGGAATATTATCGCTTTTTTACGAGAAAAATTGCATAAAAATGGATTTTAAACAGCGGTTGACATGCTTCGAAGTACGGTAATGGAATATTTAGATTTTTTTTGTCACGAATTGCGCCATGCGCACGACCCTTATTTACCCTTTCAGATAGTGTCTGGAACGCACGAACAAAACGCCGCAATTTGGATATAACGATGGATTATTTTGGACCAAACCAACATTTGTTATTGAAGTAGCAGTCCTGGGAGTGCATTCTGACGAAGACAACAAAAGGTAATCAAACTTTTATAATAGTAAATCTGATATTGGTGAGTGCTAAACTTGCCGGGTGTCTAAATAGCTATCCCTGTGATGCCGGGCTATGTACTTAGAATATTGCAAAATGTGCTTTCACCAAAAAGCTATTTTAAAATCGGACATATCGAGTGCATAGAGGAGTTCTGTATCTATAATTCTTAAAATAATTGTTATGCTTTTTGTGAACGTTTATCGTGAGTAATTTAGTAAATTGTTAGCAAATTCCTCCGGAAGTTTGCGGGGGGTATGCTAGTTCTGAACGTCACATGCTAATGTAAAAAGCTGGTTTTTGATATAAATATGAACTTGATTGAACAAAACATGCATGTATTGTATAACATAATGTCCTAGGGTTGTCATCTGATGAAGATCATCAAAGGTTAGTGCTGCATTTAGCTGTCTTCTGGGTTTTTGTGACATTATATGCTAGCTTGAAAAATGGGTGTCTGATTATTTCTGGCTTGGTACTCTGCTGACATAATCTAATGTTTTGCTTTCGCTGTAAAGCCTTTTTGAAATCGGACAGTGTGGTTAGATAAAGGAGAGTCTTGTCTTTAAAATGCTGTGAAATAGTCATATGTTTGAAAAATTGAAGTTTTTGTATTTTTGAGGAATTTGTAATTCGCGCCACGCCTATCATTGGATATTGGAGCAGGTGTTCCGCTAGCGGAACGTCTAGATGTAAGAGATTAAACTGTGTATGACCTGGCTAGAACTCTGAGAAACTTACGGCAGGAAAGGGAGATCCATCAAGGTCCCTCTAATCTCGGGGGGATGGAACTGCCAGCTTGGTAGTGATAAACAGTGGTGAGAACTATGGAGAAGGATACATCCTACCTACTGTTCGTGTGTATGTATGTGCGTAGGCTATCTACTGTTTGTGTGTAGGTATGTGCGTAAGTAGGGAGTTACAAAATGACATGTTCTTTGTATTTGGACTTCAGAACGTTCTTGTGAATAAACTGTACGAAACTTTTGCATAAGCTGAGTCTTTGCCTAATTATTATTAAACCCAGGGTATTGCAAACCTCGGGAATTAGTCAAAGATTTAATAATTGTTAGTTATTATCATTGGTATTGAAAATTCTCATGACAGTCTCGCTCTAAAGACATGATAAATGAAAAGATAACTCAGTGATAATGGATTCTAAAAAAGTCCCCAGGGATCCTACTAATCAATTCAAGTCTCCAATCCATATCTAAGTTTTCAAATGAAGGGGAAATTACAAAGACAGAATATGAGTATAGGAAAGTTGACTGCCCAACCACACCTGTCATATACACTCTCGCCAAAATTCACCAGAGCTTGATGCCACCTGACAGAACATCTCTACCTTTGTTGAACATTGAAAGCCTTAGCAAGCTCTCTCCTCACATACATCAGAGACAATTGATTTTATCACTCTCCTGAAATATGTGGACTGTATACCAGAAAGGTATATTCTGGTATGTACTTTGTATATCTGGTATGTACATATGTACTTTGATGTTACCAGTCTATATACTAACATCTCCCACCACAGCTGCCTAGAGGCCCTCAAGTTCTTCCTCAGCTCTTCTCAGCACCAATTTTATTGTGGACTTGGCTGGACTGGTACTAACCTCCAACTATTTTCTCTTCAGAGGATCATTTTTCTTATAGACCAAAGGGACAGCGATTGGGAGCACCTACTAACTAGGAATGTTGGTGGTGCTGAATCCAGAACTTAACCCCTTTCTCCCCAATATTTTCCTCATTCTGAGATATTTAGATGATATTTTACTTATCTAAACATGGACCCAGGAAGAATGGTGCCGGAGGGGATGGCTGCCGTTTTATGGGCTCCTAACCAACTGTGCTATTTTGTGTGTTTTTCACATTGTTTGCAACATATTTTGTACATAAAGTTGCTGCTACCATCTCTTATGGCTGAAAAGAGCTTCTGGATATCAGAACAGTGATTACTTAACTTGAACTGGTCAAATATTTATTTTTTTAATGAGTCCACGCAAAGGATATATTGCTTCTCAGAGACCAGGCCCAAATCACTGTCATTAGCGTGAAGAAAAGACAGCGGGCGGAGATTGGGGTGCCTTGTGAGAATTTGTCGGCGAGTGGGTAACCTGCCTCTACCATCCGTTCTATTGACCAACGTGCAATCACTGGAGAATAAACTGGATGAGCTCCGTTCGAGACTATCCTACCAACGGGACATTAAAAACAGTAATATCTTACGTTTCACTGAGTCGTGGCTGAACGACGACATGGATAATATACAGTTGGCTGGGTTTTATGTGCGCTGGAAGGACAGAAGAGCTCGGCAAGACGAGGGGTGGTGGTGTCTGTTTGTCAATAACAGCTGTTGCGCAATGTCTAATATTAACCTGTTGGGGCTACGGGGCAGTATTTTCACGGCTGGATAAAAAATCGTACCCGATTTAATCTGGTTACTAATCCTACCCAGTAACTAGAATATGCATATACTTATTATATATGGATAGAAAACACCCTAAAGTTTCTACAACTGTTTGAATGGTGTCTGTGAGTATAACAGAACTCATTTGGCAGGCAAAACCCTGAGACATTTTCTGACAGGAAGTGGATACCTGATGTGTTGAATTACCTTTAAGCCTATGCCATTGAAACACACAGGGGTTGATTAATGTTTTGGCACTTCCTATTGCTTCCACTAGATGTCACCAGCCTTTACAAAGTGTTTTGAGTCTTTTACTGTGAGATCTGACCGAACAAGAGCCATGGAACGGTGATGGACGATTAGACTCTGGCGCGCGAGTTCATGTTGGGTACCCTCGTTCCGATACGTTATAAAAGATAATGCATTCGTCCACCTTGAATATTATTCATGTTCTGGTTAAAAAAGGCACTAATGATTTATGCTATACAACGTTTGACATGTTTGAACGAACGTAAATATATTTTTTCCCCTCGTTCATGACGAGAAGTCCGGCTGGCTTAGATCATGTGCTAACAACACGGAGCTTTTTGGATATAAATGATGAGCTTTTTTGAACAAAACTACATTCGTTATGGACCTGGGATTCCTGGAAGTGACATCTGATGAAGAGAATCAAAGGTAATGGATTATTTACATAGTATTTTCGATTTTAGATCTCTCCAACATGGCCGTTTGTCTGTATAGCAAAGCATATTTTTCTGGGCGCAGTGCTCAGATTATTGCAAAGTGTGATTTCCCAGTAAGGTTATTTTTAAATCTGGCAAGTTGATTGCGTTCAAGAGATGTAAATCTATAATTCTTTAAATGACAATATAATATTTTACCAATGTTTTCTAATTTTAATTATTTAATTTGTGGTGCTGACTTGACTGCCGGTTATTGGAGGGAAACGATTTCCTCAACATCAATGCCATAGTAAAACGCTGTTTTTGGATATAAATATGAACTTGATAGAACTAAAAATGCATGCATTGTCTAACATAATGTCCTAGGAGTGTCATCTGATGGAGATTGTAAAAGGTTAGTGCATCATTTTAGCTGGTTTTATGGTTTTGGTGACACCTGTCTTTGAATTGACAAAACATTACACACAGCTATTGTCAATGTACTCTCGTAACATAATCTAACTTTATGCTTTCGCCGTAAAACCTTTTTGAAATCGGACAACGTGGTTAGATTAAGGAGATGTTTATCTTTCAAAGGGTGTAAGATAGTTGTATGTTTGAAAAATTTGAATTTTGACATTTATTTGGTTTCAAATTTGCCGCTCTTGAAATGCACCTGCTGTTGATAGGGTGCACCACGGGTGGCACGCTAGCGTCCCACATAGCCCCAAGAAGTTAAGGAAGTCTCGAGATATTGCTTGCCTGAGGTAGAGTACCTGATAAGTACCTGATGATAAGATGCAGACCATACTATCTATCTAGATTATTCATAGCCGTCTATTTACAACCACGAACCGATGCTGGCACTAAGACTGCAGTCAATGAACTATAAGGCCATAAACGAACAAGAAAATGCTAATTCAGAAGCGACGCTCTTAGTGGCCAGGGACTTTAATGCAGGCAAACTTAAATCCATTTTAGCTCATTTCTACCAGCATGTCAAATGTGCAACCGGAGGAAAAAAAAACTCTAGACCACTTTTACTCCACACACAGAGACGCATGCAAAGCTCTCCCTCACCCTCAATTTGGCAAATCTGACCATAATTCTATCCTCCTGATTCCTGCATACAAGCAAAAATTATAGCAGGATGTACCAGTAACTCGCTCAATACGGAAGTGGTCAGATGATGCGGATGCTACGCTACAAGACTGTTTTGCCAGCACAGACTACAATATGTTTCATCCAATGGCATTGAGGAGTATACCGCCTCAGAAGAACTATCAAATAGGTAAAGCTTAAATACTGGACTAAGATGGAATCCTACCTCACCGGCTCTGAAGCTCGTCGCATGTGGCAGGGCTTACAAACTATTCCAGACAACAAAGTGAAACCCAGCCGCGAGCTGCCAAGTGACGTGAGCCTACCAGATGGGATAAATGTCTTCTGCTCGCTTCGAGGCATGCAACACTGAAAAATGCATGAGAGCACCAGCTGTTCTGGACAACTGTGTGATCACGCTCTCCTCAGCCGATGTGAGCAAGACCTTAAAACAGATCGACATTCACAAGGCCGTGGGGCAAGACGGATTACCAGGACGTGTACTCAGAGCCTGCGCAGACCAACTGGCAAGGGTCTTCACTGACATTTTCAACTTCTCCCTGAACGAGTCTGTAATACCTACATGTTTCAAGCAGACCAGCATAGTCCCTGTGCCCAAGAAAGCGAAGATAACCTCCCTAAATGACTACCGCCCCGTAGCACTCACGTCGGTAGCCATGAAGTGCTTTGAAAGGCTGGTCATGGCTCACATCAACAACATCATCCAGAAAAAACCCTAGAGCCACTCCCACCCCAACAGATCCACAGATGACGCAATCTCAATCACACTCCACACTCCCCTTTCCCAGCTGGGCAAAAGGAACACCTATGTGAGAATGCTATTCATTGACTACAGCTCAGCGTTCAACACAATAGTGCCCACAAAGCTCATCACTAAGCTTTGGACCATGGGACTAAACACCTCCCTCTGCAATTGGATCATGGACTTCCTGATGGCACGCCCCCAGGTGGTAGGGGTAGCCAACAACACACCTGCAATGCTGATCCTCAAAACAAGGGCCCCTCAGGGGTGCGTGCTTAATCCCCTCCTATACTCCCTGTTCACTCACGATTGCGTGGCCAAGCATGACTCCAACACCATCATTAAGTTTGTTGACGACACAACGTGGTAAGCCTGATGACCGACAACAATGAGAGAGGGAGGAGGTCAGAGACCTGGCAGTGTGGTGCTAGGACAACAACATCTCCCTCAACGTGACGAAGACAAAGGAGATGATTGTAGACTACTGAAAATGGATGGCCATACACGCCCCCATTCACATCGACAGTGGAGCGCATCGAGAGTTGTCCACATCACCAACAAACTATCATGGTCCAAACACACCAAGAAAGTTGTGAACAGGGCAAGACAAGTCATTTTTCTTCTCAGGAGACTGACAAGATTTGGCATGGGTCACCAGATCTTCAGAAAGTACTACAGCTGCACCACAGAGAGCATCCTGACCGGTTACATCACCGCCTGGTATGGCAACTGCACGGCATCCAACCGTAATGCATTACAGAGGGTAGTGCGTACAGCCCAGTACATCACTGGGGCCAAACTTCCTGCCATCCAGGACCTACAGTATATACTAGGCGTTGTCAGAGGACGGAACAAAAATGTGTTAAAGACTCCAGTCACTCAAGTCATAGACTGTTCTCTATGCTACTGCACAGCAAGCGGTACCAGAGCACCAAGTCTAGGTCCAAAAGGTTCCTTAACATCTTCTACCCACAAGCCATAAGACTGCTGAACAATTCATCAAATGGCCACCCAGGCCTTTTTTTTACACTGCTGCTACTCTGTTTATTATCTATGCTTTGTCACTTTACCCCTACCTACATGTATAAATTACCACGACTCACCTGTACCCCCGCACATTGACTCGGTACCGGTATCCACTGTATATAGCCTAGTTGTTGTTATTTTATTTTGTTTCTTTTTATTAAATGTTTTACTTTAGTTTATTTAGTACATTTTCTTAACACTTTTTATTGAACTGCATTGTTGGTTTTGGGCACACGGTAAGGTCTACACCTATTGTTTTCGGTGCATGTGACAAATACAATTTGATTCGATTTTATTTGAACTCTTGGAATTCCATGCCTGTCTAAACTCTACGAATGAGCACCTCAGTTTCACCACTAACGATGACCTTTTCCTTGATGTGATGGATGAACAGATCTCTACAGGAAACCTATGGACAGGAACCCCCTCCTTAGAAGTGACAGTTTCCATCCACGTCCACTTATTAAAAGTACATGCAGCCGTATTAGAAGGGTGAGAAGCAGGTATCCTAGCTTTTAAGAACATTGTGCCAGTAACCAAAAGGTAGCTGGTTCGAATCTCCGAGCCTGCAAGGTGGAATAATCTGCCCTTGAGCAAGGCTGTTAACCCCCAACAACAACTGCTCCTCAGGTGTAGATAACGTCGATTTAAGCAGTTCTCTGATTGGGTGAAATGCGGAAGACATTTTGGTTGGATGCATTCAGTTGTACGACTGGCTAGGTGTCTCCTAGCTCTGATGCTTCTTCACAGACCTCACACAAAGGAAAGGGGGTATAAAGACAATTGGGTAAAACATGCCACTTATTGTTTTGAAAGGGAAAGGGGGGTACCTAGTTGATTGTACAACTGAAATGCATTTAACCCAACCACTCTGAATCAGAGAGATGCGGGAGGCTGCCATAAGGGGAACAGAGGGTTATCTGCCTTGCTCAGGGCCAGAAAGACAGATTTTTATCTTGTCAGCTCAGGGATTCAATCCAGCAACCTTTCAGTTACTGGCCCAATGCTCTAATTCAGTGAGCACTGCCCCTATATGTAGGACCTTGCACCCCCACTTGGAATATGGATGCCTGATTAAGACCTAAGGGTCGAAACATTGTAACAATAAAATCACCTGGGAGCATTAACAGCCATGTGTGGCAATTTCCTTTTTATTTTTCAGTAAAAAAACAAAACAGGCACGACACTACAGAACCCTCCAGGAAATCTAGAAGACCAAGAAGCCAAAGAAGCCTGGTTTCCTGGAATTCCAGTCTCGAAGAGCATTCATTGATTCAGATGCAGTGAAATAGCAAGACAGGCCCAGTAAAATCTTGGAGACATACCCTTGTTTCCAGGAAATGTATAATTTAAAGAGAAGTCACACATTTACATGATGTTATCAGCTGCTGTCAAAGGCTAGTTTGACAACAGCAAAGGCCTCATTCAGTACATTGTGGCCAGTGCTGCTGCTGGGAGCTGGCAGCGTTATAGTGGCATCAGCCCATTGAGCTGAATTTTTGATAAGTTTGGGCATGAGTTCGCAACAGGCATTTAGAAACAGGCTGCAGTGTTCAGAATTTAGTAGGGTTATAATTGAAGTAGATACGCCAGGTAGCCTGGAGTGTCCTTCAACAGTGGTGACAATACTCCCAAATTGTGCTCAGAAAAGAGGCTTGAGCTGTAACTAACTGGTGAGACGTGAGATGGGAAGTCTGCGCCCTGAGGTGGGACAAGGAAGAAAATTCCCTTTTCCTAACGGAGGAAATTTCACATGGACGTTCTCCTGTTCAAAAATGTTAGAAAAAAAACTGTTTTGCAGGTAAAATCATTTCTGGATCCATTTATTATTATAGTTAGTTTCAGGCCTGAGGGGTTTGAGGAGGCCTGATCTATTGTCTCACTGAGATGTGATTTCTTGCTTTCAATTATGTTTTGCAGGTCATGGATAAGTGGAGGATTCTTCAATCCACAAACTGTGAGTACATTGCTGAGGTGAAGGATCGATGGAAAGCCTTGCATTCTAACCTACTGTTCTATGGCGCTCATGAAAAAGCCATGAGGTCTCCAATTGCTTTGGATGAAGGTAAGGCAAAACATATCAGTCATTTCTCAATAGCTTGATTCAATACTGTGACTTGAGGTTTCCATGATCATGATATGTTTTTGTTTGTAACAGGTGAAAAAGACATAACCGTCTTGAAAGCCCTTCCGACACTGTTGGTTGCACCACCCAAGAAGATGGGGGAAGTGAGTGGGGCTCTTTTTCACATCGTCAAGGCATTGAATATCAACCTGTCCATTCATAAGGTAGTTAATATTTTGCAATACGGACTTCTGTTTTCAAATATATATATATATCAATGATACCCACATATATATTATATATATATGTGGGTATCATTGATAGTTTACAAATGTGTTAATTACTATAGTGATGTTTTGGGTGCTCCACTTCTTCCTGTATTGCCTTCATTAACACAACATTCTTTTGTTTGTTTTTGCAGCCCACCGGAGATCCCAGTGCCTTCCTCAACAAACACCCTCTCTCCAGCCCCCTACTACTGGTTGACCAGGAGAACTGCATGGTGGCCACTCCTGTGAAGACATTCTCCAGAGAGCTGTTACATGAAGGCATCCAGTACCTCATGGCACACTACTATGAGCTACACTTGACAGGGGATGCAATCCATGAGCGTGATTCTACCGCTTCTTACAAGACCATTTCTGAATGGGGAAAAAAAACATCATAGAGTAACAGCTATGCTACAATGTCACAGGAGTCGTCCCGATGGCCACCCGGATGGGTGCGGGATGCATATTGGAATGTTTTGCTGATATCTGATACAAGTTACTATCATAATGGCAGCACCTTTATCTCACACCATGTGAACCAGAGGAGGCTGGTGGTATGAGCTATAGGAAAACGGGCTCATTGGAACGGAAGAAATGGAATACATGGAACTGAGTCAAACATGTAGTTTCCATATGTTTGCTTTTGTTTGATACTGTTCCATGCATTCCAGCCATTATAATGATCCTATTCCTCCTATAGATCCTCCCACCAACCTCCTTTGATGTGAACACCCAGGTGTGTGAGGGATGCATGTTGGAATGTTTTGACTGTCCGTATCTGATACACAGATACTTACCCAAATGTGCATGCAGCACTTTACCTTTTTCCTGACACCATGTGAACATGGGATGCATGAGTGTTGAAATGTCTGGTTGACTTGTCTGGTTGATCTAAAACATAGTGATTGTCACAGACTATACAGGCATTTCTCCTACTTCTTTGTTTGTAGTAAAGCTTTGTCAAATGTGTATATGGTGTCAGAAGGCTACTGTCTAGCTTTGCAGTGAACAGGCTGAATTCAAATGCTGTAACTATAATAAAAGATAATGTCAAAGAAATTGTTTATTAATGTGCGTCTTTTTTAAAGCTTTTTTATTCGCAATGACTGGGTCAAACTGATATATTAACACTTAAGATTGTTTCTATTATCTGAAACCTTATTTCGAGACAAGAGAAATATACAATTGTCTATACTTGTGCCTTACTATTGTGCAATGAAACTGAATCTCTGCTTATGTAATAGCCTCGTTATTGTTATTTTATTTTGTTACTTTTTATTAAATGTTTTACTTAACTCTATTTTTTTTAACTGCTTTGTTGGCTTGTAAAGTAAGCATTTCGCGGTAAGGTCTACCTACACCTGTTGTATCCGGTGCATGTAACATATAACATTTGATTTGATTTGATATATATCAAGTCAAGCACTATTTGCATAGTTTTTACTAGTTTTTACTAGTTCCTTCTCAACAACTAGATATTTCTATTTGCCCATGCCATTGGCATTTTTTTTGCTTAATTTAATTGAATGTTTCCCCATTCTAAGCCATGGATTTTTTTGCAGTGCAGAACTGTACCACACGTCATTCTGCCACGTTGAAGCATGCACACTGTTTTCGTAACTTTGTCAGCTAACCTGTCTATAAAATAAGTGAATTTGTCCAAAAACGTATGACTCCTAGATACATGAAATTCATACATTTCTAAGTGGCAAAACAGACGTATGTTGAATCACATTAAACATTTTATCTTAAATCCAGAATTGGAGTATAGCGCCAAACTAAAGGTTTTAGCTTCACTGTCCAAATAAATATGTAGGGGAGTGTACATGTGTGCTAATAAGTTAAGAATTTGTGTGGCAGCTGTGACGATGTTGAGTGTGTAAGGCAATCGGACCCGGGAATTATCGTGTGAATAACTGCCAATTAAGGGCTGTTCTTAGACCCGAGGCGAAGCCAAGGGCTGGAAAAACAAACCTTAGAAAGGTGCTATTCTTTGATGGCCTTATTGATTTTATAAAACAGTTACCAACATATTCAAAAAAGATTAATGACATGTTTTCATAAAATGTTTTTTGGAGGATTAATTTTATTTAATAAATACAAATAACCCCTTTACTGGTCAGGACGTGACACCAGGAACCAACTAACCCGTGTTATCATGTGTGTGGTACACTGTGTACAAAAGGCTGATTAATTTTTACCTACGTAGGTCTGTTTGGAAGTAGTTGCCTAGTCCCCATACATTATGTTTTTTTTTATTTATTTACCTTTATTTAACTAGGCTAAGTCAGTTAAGAACACATTCTTATTTTCAATGACGGCCTAGGAACAGTGGGTTAACTGCCTTGTTCAGGGGCAGAACGACAGAATTGTACCTTGTCAGCTCGGGGATTTGAACTTGCAATCTTTCAGCTCATTTACAACACATGTGGCTGTTTTTAATACAGTTGAATGTTTGTTTTTACATTTGATGAGACACTACACAATGGTTGTGTAATCTTTTTTCAGCAGACAAATTCTGTTTATTACAAACATATCTGTATCAGTTGTGTCTGCTTCATAGTGTGTAGTTGTCACGACTTCCGCCAAAGTCGGCTCCTCTCCTTGTTCTGGCGGCGTTCGGCGGTCGACGTCACCGGCTTTCTAGCCATCGCCGCTCCATTTTTCATGTATCCATTTGTTTTGTCTTGTTCCCTGCACACCTGGTTTTCATTCCCCAATCACACGACATGTATTTATTCCTCTGTTCCCCATCATGTCTTTGTGTGAGATTGTTTCGTGTTACGTGTCATGTTTGACACGCTATTCTGGTGTGCGTTTATTCCGTGTTTTATTTCACAAGTTATGTTTATTTGTTTGTACATAATTATTGTTTGCGCGTTTTTGCACTTTGGCATATTGGATGGAGGTTTCGACGCAGTGGCGTCCGTCTGTTGGTTTCTCCTGCCGTAATAAAGTGTGAGCCTGTTCACAACTCTCTGCTCTCCTGCACCTGACTCCTCTACCAGTACGAACACCATTGACAGTTGTATGTTTTTCATACATCTCTCTCTCTCTCTCTCTCTCTCTCTCTCTCTCTCTCTCCTTCTCTCTCTCTCTCTCTCTCTCTCTCTCTCTCCTCTCTCTCTCTCTCTCTCTCTCTCTCTCTCTCTCTCTCTCTCTCTCCTCTCTCTCTCTCTCTCTCTCTCTCTGCAATTTAAGGAGCTTTATTGACATGGGAAACACATGTTTACAATGCCAAAGTAAGTGAAATAGACAATAAACAAAAGTGAATTAAACAATAATAGTTTTTTACAGTAAACATTACACTCACAAAATAATTAAGACATTTCAAATGTCATATTATGTCTACATACAGTGTTGTAGCATTGTGCAAATAGTTGAAGTACAAAAGGGAAAATAAATAAATGTTTTCTCTCTCTCTCTCTCTCTCTCTCTCTCTCTCTCTCTCTCTCCTAGGAGATTGGACACTTATATTACAATGACTGAAAAGGCTTCTTAAAGAACGTCCTGTATCCCACTGAAATTTCAAACAGCCTTGAACTTCACCAATGGCTGTCTGCCAGCTCCCCTGGCAGCTTACTGCAGTTCCACTGTGTAGCAGAGACACACAGAGAGAGAGAGAGAGAGAGAGAGAGAGAGAGAGAGAGAGAGAGAATTCACAAAATGGGACAAACACCAAATTGACACTCTGCATGCAGATTTCTGCAAATCCAGAAAAGAGCCGTTAAATTCTACAACCATCTAAAAGGAAGCGATTCCCAAACCTTCCATAACAAAGCCATCACCTACAGAGAGATGAACATGGAGAAGAGTCCCCTAAGCAAGCTGGTCCTGGGGCTCTGTTCACAAACACAAACAAACCCCACAGAGCCCCAGGACAGCAACACAATTAGACCTAACCAAATCATGAAAAAACTAAAAGATAATAACTTGACACATTGGAAAGAATGAACAAAAAAACTGAGCAAGCTAGAATGCTATTTGGCCCTAAACAGAGAGTACACAATGGCAGAATACCTGACCACTGTGACTCACCCAAACTTAAGAGGTTTGGAAAGCTTTGACTATATACAGACTCAGTGAGCATAGCCTTGCTATTGAGAAAGGCCGCCAAAGGCAGACCTGGCTCTCAAGAGAAGACAGGCTATGTGCACACTGCCCACAAAATGAGGTGGAAACTGAACTGCACTTCCTAACCTCCTGCCAAATGCATGACCATATTAGAGACAGATATTTCCCTCAGATTACACAGACCCACAAAGAATTCGAAAACAAACCCAATTTTGATAAACTCCTATATCTACTGCGTGAAATACCACAGTGTGTAATTACAGCAGCAAGATCTGTGCCCTGTTGCCACAAGAAAAGGGCAATCAGTGAAGAACAAACACCGTTGCAAATAAAACCCATGTTTATGTTTATTTATTTTCCCTTTTGTACTTTAACTATTTGCACATAATACATGTATGACATCTGAAATGTCTTGATTCTTTTGGAACTTTTGTGATTGTAATGTATACTGTTCATTTTTATTGTTTATAATCTATTTTATTGGTAGAGAGGGAGAGAGAGGGAGAGAGAGAGAGAGAGAGAGAGAGAGAAATAGAGAGAGACATAAGAGAGAGGGGTATAAAGAAACAAAGTGGTAGAGTGAGAGAGAGAGAGAGAGACAGAGACAGAGACAGAGACAGAGACAGATAGAGAGAGAGAGAGAGAGAGAGAGAGAGAGAGAGAGAGACAGAGACAGAGACAGAGACAGAGACAGAGACAGAGACAGAGACAGATAGAGAGAGAGAGAGAGAGACAGAGACAGATAGAGAGAGAGAGAGAGAGAGAGAGAGAGAGAGAGAGAGAGAGAGAGAGAGAGAGAGAGAGAGAGAGAGAGAGAGAAAGACACAGAAATACAGAGAGAAATAGAGAGGGGGGAGTGTTTGAGAGACAAAGTGGCAGAGAGCTAGAGCGAGGATGGTAGGGGGAAGCAGTGAAAGATGGGAGAAGTGGAGAGAGTGCCTTGAGAGAGAAAAGACAGAGGAAAGGTGGAAGAGATTGGAAGAGGCAGAAGAGGCAGAAGAGAAAGAGAGATGGGGCTGGAGTGATAGAAGTCTGGAACCAACAGGACCCTGAACAGCGTTTACCCCAAAGCCATACGACTGGTAAATAGTTAGCTATTAAAGGAACTATTTGACTATCCGGACTGTATTGACCCTTTTTGCACTAACTCCTTTGACTCGTCATATACTGCTGCTGCTGCTACTGTTTCCTATCTGTTACTTAATTCCAACACTCTTAGAGAAAAGGTTTCCAAAATGCAATGTGCAGGGATACGAGGTAATAACATGGCTGTATACACGGGGTATCAGTACCGAGTTGATGTGCAGGGGTACGAGAAAATTGAGGTAGATAGAGTTGTTGTCGGAAGTGTCACGAACCGGCTCGAAGTTCGTAACAAAAGGGAGACAACGTGGAGAAAAAGAATAACAAAATATATTTATTAACTGAAGTAAAGCAAATACAATTAACAATGGTGTGTTAATCTCCTGGCTCCGCCCACCGACATCCTATTAAGTAAAACCAGAGCAAAGAGAAAGAATTCGGCAGACAGAGTGGGAGGGTCGTCACAGAAGTTTACATACACTTAGGTTGGAGTCATTAAAACGTTGTTTTTCAACCACCCAACCATCACAAATTTGTTGTTCACAAACTAGAGTTTTGGCAAGTCGTTTAGGACATCTACTTTGTGCATGACACAAGTCATTTTTCCAACAATTGTTTACAGACAGATTATTTCAATTATAATTCACTGTATCACAATTCCAGTGGGTCAGAAGTTTACATACACAAAGTTGACTGTGCTTTTAAACAGCTTGGAAAATTCCAGAAAATGATGCCATGGCTTTAGAAGCTTCTGATAGGCTAATTGACATCATTTGAGTCAATTGGAGGTGTACCTGTGAATGTATTTCAAGGCCTACCTTCAAACTCAGTGCCTCTTTGCTTGACATCATGGGAAAATCAAAAGAAATCAGGCAAGACCTCAGAAATAAAATTGTAGACCTCTACAAGTCTGGTTCATCCTTGGGAGCAATTTCCAAACGCCTGAAGGTACCACGTTCATCTGTACAAACAATAGTACGCAAGTATAAACACCACGCAGCCATCATACCGCTCAGACGAGTTCTGTCTCCGAGAGATGAACATACTTTGGTGCGAAAATTGCAAATCAATCCCAGAAAAACAACAAAGGACCTTGTGAAGATGCTGGAGGAAACAGGTGCAAAAGTATCTATATCCACAGTAAAACGAGTCCCATATCGTCATAACATGAATAAACACTCAGCAAGCAAGAAGCGACTGCTCCAAAATCACCATAAAAAAGCCAGACTACACATGGGGACGAAGATCGTACTTTTTGGAGAAATGTCCTCTGGTCTGATGAAACAAAAATGGAACTGTTTGTTCATAATGACCATCATTATGTTTGGAGGAAATGTTTGGGGGAAAAAGGGGCTTGCAAGCCAAAGAACACCATCCCAACCATGAAGCACAGGAGTGGCAGCATCATGTTGTTGAGGTGCTTTGCTGCAGGAGGGACTGGTGCACTTCACAAAATAGATGGCATCATGAGGTAGGAAAATGATGTGGATATATTGAGGCAACATCTCAAGACATCAGTCAGAAGGTTAAAGCTTGGTTGCAAATGGGTCTTCAAAATGGACAATGACCCCAAGTATACTTCCAAAGTTGTGCAAAATGGCTTAAGGACAACGAAGTCAAAGTATTGGAGTTGCCATCACAAAGCCCTGACCTCAATCCTATAGAAAATTTGTGGGCAGAAGTGAAAAAGCATGTGCGAGCAAGGAGGCTAGAAACCTGACTCAGTTACACCAGCTCTGTCAGGAGGAATGGTCCAGAATTCACCCAACTTATTGTGGAAAGCTTGTGGAAGGCTAACCGAAACATTTGACCCAAGTTAAACAATTTAAAGGCAATACTACCAAATACTAATTGAGTGTATGTACACTTCTGACCCACTGGAAATGTGATGAAAGAAATAAAAGCTTAAATAAATCATTCTCTCTATTACTATTCTGACATTTCACATTCCTAAAATAAAGTGATGATCCTAACTTACCTAAGACAGGGAATGTTTACTAGGATTAAATGTCAGAAATTGTGAAAAATGAATTTAGAATGTATTTGGCTAAAGTGTATTTAAACTTCCGACTTCAACTGTGTTTACGTATAATCTCACTCTTAGAAAATAAAGTTGCTATCTAGAACCAATAATTGTTCTTCAGCTGTCTCCATAAGATAATCTTTTTTGGTTCCAGGTAGAACTGTTTTGTGTTCCATGTAGAACCCTCTGTGGAAAGGGTTCTATAAGGAACCCAAAAGGGTTCTACCTGGAAGCAAAGAGGGTTTTTCAAAGGAATTTCCTATGGGGACAGCCGAAGGACAATTACTGGTTCTAGATAGCAACTTTTTTTTCTAAGAGTGAGATTATACGTACATATCTTCCTCAATTACTTTGTATCCCTGCACATCAACTCAGTACTGATACCCCGTGTATATAGCCATGTTATTACCTCGTACCCCTGCACATGGACTCAGTAATGGTACTCTGTGCATATAGCCATGCCATTACCTGGTACCCTGTGTATATAACCATGTTATTACCTGGTACTCTGTGTATATAGCCATGTTATTACCTGGTACTCCCTGTATATAGCCATGTTATTACCTGGTACTCCCTGTATATAGCCATGTTATTACCTGGTACTCTGTGTATATAGCCATGTTATTACCTGGTACTCTGTGTATATAGCCATGTTATTACCTGGTACTCTGTGTATATAGCCATGTTATTACCTGGTACTCCCTGTATATAACCATGTTATTACCTGGCACTCTGTATATATAGCCATGTTATTACCTGGTACTCTGTGTATATAGCCATGTTATTACCTGGTACTCTGTGTATGTAGCCATGTTATTACCGGGTACTCTGTGTATTTAGCCATGTTATTACCTTGTACTCCCTGTATTTAACCATGTTATTACCTGGTACTCTGTATATATAGAAAATAAGGGAAAGCCGCACACTCTAAGAGCTCAGATGCAAAAATTAAATAACCAACGTTTCGACAGCGAAGCTGTCTTCATCAGGGTATCATCACAAACACTGCGAGATGAGTCATTTATATATATATATACACACACACACACACACACACACACACAGTACATACACACACACATAGTACATACCCACACACATACACACACACTCACACACACACGCACACGCACCCACACACACACACACGCACAGTACATACACACACACATAGTACATACCCACACACATACACACACACACACACACACACACACACACACACACACACACACACACACACACACACACACACACACACACACACACACACACACACACACATACGTACATACACACACACACATAGACACACACACACACAGCACACACACACACACACACACACACACACACACACCACACACACACACACACACACACACACACACACACACACACACACACACACACACACACCTACACATACACATACACATACACACACACACATACACACCTACACACATACACACCGGTGTGCAAATTAAACCCGTCGGAGTCTATTAGCCGTCCCACATCCAGCCTGATCAGCCCTGTGCACTGTGCCTAATCTGTGGGTATCATAACGTTGGCATGGGTACGAGCAATTCTCTTTCCCTGACCATACGGCCTCCGCCAAACCATTCAATTACAATTACATCCACCACATTAGTAGATTAGCATACAAGCTAACTCGCGTGTGGAAGAGAGTCATAATATAAGGGAGGGGGCAGCGCACACTACGAGACAAGTGTTATCCCCTAAACAGCTACTGGCTCACAGCTGTGACAGTGAACCACTGCTCCACTTACTGATAAAATACAGCGTTGAGAATCAGTGGGGGTTATTTTTAACGGTTATTAGAGGCGTCTGACCATGTCTCACAGACTGATACAGATCAAGCCTAGTTAGAGACGCAGCCAAGACTTTTCTGGTGCTTTTCCCAGAATGCATCACTCTGAAGGGAGGGGAAGGTGCAGGTTGAGTTTGGCAGAGCCAGTGGTGATCGTTTATCTATAGATCTCTGTTGATTGCCTATTTCCTAATAATAAATATTGAGGTTTTCATGCATTTTTTATACTGACAGCATGGCAGTGTCATAATTACCATTACCATCATCATCATCCCCTTTATAATCATCATCATCGTCACCATAATCATCACTACCACTGTCTTATGTCACCCATCCAGCACAGTCTTAGGCCTAGTGCAGTGAGGAAAATGAACGAGTATCATGTCTCCTGCTGATAATGTGTCCCGTTGACTATGGTCATCCCAATCATTCAGTAATGTCTCTTCAGATGTCTGTCACGGACACACACACGCACGCACACACACACACACACACACACACACACACACACACACACACACACACACACACACACACACACACACACACACACACACACACACACACACACACACAGAGAGACACAGAGACACACACAGTGAGTGAGTTACGGAATGTGTTGGAACAGACAGAGACTAAGTGGGTGTACATGCTATCAGATGTCCAGTCGAGTGTGGGGGCTCAGATGGCCAGTCGAGTGCGAGAGCTCAGTTGTCCCGTCAAGTGCGGGGGCTCAGATATCCCGTCGAGTGTGGGGGCTCTTTCCAATGAGCTTCTTCTTTGTTTCCGACAGATTGTCCCGAGGTGTGAGACACCATGTGTTGATGCCAGAGGCCTCCCGTTCCACGAAAAAACACTTGGACAACATACAAATATCTCGAGTGCACCAGGAAAACTATTGGAGCCTTTTGTTGACTTGGCTAAAGCTGATTAGGAAAACGGTCATTCCACAAAGTCCAATCGTCCTGATAACCCCTCAAAGCTCAAAGTGTTTTAATTTGTGTTGAGATACAATAGCCATGAAGGGTATTACCATACATTGAAATACTACAGTATAGCCATGAAGGCTAGTACCTTACATTGAGAAACTACAGTATAGCCACGAAGGCTAGTACCTTACATTGAGATACTATAGTGTCACGCCCTGACCATAGAGAGCCCTTGGTTCTCTATGGTGTAGAAGGTCAGGGCGTGTCTAGGGGGTGTTCTAGTTCAATATTTCTATGTTGGTGTTTTGTATGGTTCCCAATTAGAGGCAGCTGGTAATCGTTGCCTCTAATTGGGGATCATATTTAGGTAGCCATTTGTCCCACCTGTGTTTGTGGGATATTGTTAGTGTTGGTGCTTGTGTCACCACGTAGTCACGTTATGTTGCTTGTTTATTGTTTGGTTAAAGAAGTTTCACTTTAAATAAATATGTGGAACTCAACAAACGCTGTGCCTTGGTCCGTCTCTTACAACAACCGTGACAGAATATATCACCAAAAGAGGACCAAGCAGCGTGTTCATGGGGTAAAGGAGTTTTGGACATGTGAGGTGGTCATGAGTGGATGCGAGACCCTTCCTTGGCGGGAGTCGCAGAGGACTCAGGAAGTTTCACTTTAAATAAATATGTGGAACTCAACAAACGCTGACCCTTGGTCCGTCTCTTACAACAACAGTGACATAGCCTGAAGGGTATTATCATAGACTGTGTATTAGTGTGCTCTCACTCTGATACCATTACCATTTTGAAGCTATGTAGTCCTGTCCCAGCCTTTGTTTTAGAAACATTCTACAGATCCTTGATCAAGGCTACAACACAATATGACTTTATGAATTCCAAAGAAAAACCAAAGTAAAGGGTATCTTGATTTTCTAATTTGTGTTCACTGAGCTGTTTTCATACGAAGCTGTAATTTACAGTCATTAAATAGTCTTAGACTAATTAGCCAGCAATCTTTTTTTCATTCTCCCTAGTAACATGAGATTCCCCCATGTGAAACAGATTGGTAATGAAAAAGAGCAATATACAGGAAGTGTCAGGGAGAATAACCAAATAACAGCTTGAAACGTCTTCTCTATTAATATTCATTGTGTTTTCATAAAGGTTTTAATTAACAGGCTTTCTCTGCCTTAACTAAGACTGCTTTTTAACCCACACACACAGAGATGCTAGTGTGTATGTGTGTGTGTATGTGTAGACACTAAGGAAACACACAAACACGCATACTGAAAAATGCAGGCATGCACAATCTCTCTCTCACACACACACACACAAACACACACAGATACACACACACACATACACTGTCATGTTCGTTGGAATAAATGGACCAAGGCGCAGCGTGAATATCGTTCCACATCTTTATTATTATGTGAAACTTAGCCAGACAAACAATAAACTATAAACTCTGACGACAGAGGTGCAACATGCACTGACTCAAAATAAGATCCCACAAACAACAGGTGGGAAAAGGATGCCTAAATATGATCCCCAATCAGAGACAACGATAGACAACTGCCTCTGATTGAGAACCATATCAGGCCAACATAGAAATACAACATCTAGATAACCCACCCTAGTCACACCCCGACCTAACCAAAATAGAGAATTAAAACGATCTCTAATAGCAGGGCGTGACATACACACACACATAAATTATATTTGCAGTAATTAATTCCTATGATATTTAGCTGTGCTTTCAACATACTGTAGGACAAAATATGCTGGTACGAATCATGAAAAGCTGTCATCTCAAGGGGTCGCTGTTGATAATGTCAGACCCTTGGCTTGAACCCACTCCCTGACAGGTCTCTCAGGGAGATGATAATGGCAGAACCTTGCCTTGAACCCACTCCCTGACAGGTCTCTCAGGGAGATGATATTGGCAGAACCTTGCCTTGAACCCACTCCCTGACAGGTCTCTCAGGGAGATGATTTTGGCAGAACCTTGCCTTGAACCCACTCCCTGACAGGTCTCTCAGGGAGATGATAATGGCAGAACCTTGCCTTGAACCCACTCCCTGACAGGTCTCTCAGGGAGATGATATTGGCAGAACCTTGTCTTGAACCCACTCCCTGACAGGTCTCTCAGGGAGAGGATAATGGCAGAACCTTGCCTTGAACCCACTCCCTGACAGGTCTCTCAGGGAGAGGATAATGTCAGAACCTTGCCTTGAACCCACTCCCTGACAGGTCTCTCAGGGAGAGGATAATGTCAGAACCTTGCCTTGAACCCACTCCCTGACAGGTCTCTCAGGGAGAGGATAATGGCAGAACCTTGCCTTGAACCCACTCCCTGACAGGTCTCTCAGGGAGAGGATAATGTCAGAACCTTGCCTTGAACCCACTCCCTGACAGGTCTCTCAGGGAGAGGATAATGGCAGAACCTTGCCTTGAACCCACTCCCTGACAGGTCTCTCAGGGAGAGGATAATGGCAGAACCTTGAAAATAAGGGAGAGCCGCACACTCTAGGAGCTCAGATGCAAAAATGTAATATCCAACGTTTAGACAGCCAAGCTGTCTTCATCAGGGTATCATCACAAACACTGCGAGATGACTTGTTTATATAGTAGTATCAAAAGACATACACCCACTTCCCTTGAAAAATAGTTTGCCCTACAGCCAATTCTGTCAAATCAAAAGAAATTGCAAAAAACAATCAGATTTTGACAGAAATATGTCTGAGACGCAAAGAAAGTTCAAGGAGAGGGGGTACAAAAATGATCAGATTAATATTGCCATTGATAAAATTCAAAACAAAGCGAGTCATGACCTTTTTCAAGGTCAGTCTCGCAAAAAGACGCATTCTTGCGTTCTAACTACCCGATATTCAAAGTGCTCTGAACAAATTAAGGGAATCGTTCACAAACATTGGCACATTCTAAAATCCGATGATAGTATCAGTAATGTGTTATCATGCCTTCCCTTGGTCGTATTCTCGCGGTGCAGAAATCTCAGAGACCAATTGGTAAACTCTGATTTACCACCCCAAGATATTCCTAAACAACGTCTATTTGCGCCCCAATTGGATGGAAATTACAAGTGTAATGGCTGTGCTCAATGCAATGGCACTTATAAATGTAGATCCTTCAAACACCCACAAACAGGGAAATCGATCCCAATCAAAGGTGTTATTACGTGCTCCACTAAGGCAGTTATTTATCTTATAACTTGTCCTTGTGGTAAAAATGATGTGGGTAAAACAAAGCGTGAATTAAAAGTACGTATCTCAGAGCATCGTAGCACTGTTAGGTGCAAAAACTTGACTTACCCAGTTGCCGCCCACTTTTTGGAAGCAAACCACTTGATTTCGTCTCTGCGTTATATTGGCATCGAACATGTCACCCTCCCTAGGAGAGGGGTGACCTTGATAATTTATTGTTAAAACGAGAGGCTGCCTGGATCTTTGCTCCCTTCGGTCTCAACGTAGACTTTGATCTGAAGCCATTCTTGTGATTATTGTGACTTTGCCATTGTAATTGTTTGTAAGCTTGTGTAGTCTAAAATGAATCTATGATCGTATGCTATCCATTTGTTTTTTTGTATGCTGTTCTTTGTATGCCATTTTTATATTTGAGAATTAACCAGTGATATTAGGCCGCACTTGGTCATGATTACAGACACCTGTATGTCTTTTGATACTACTATATAAACAAGTCATCTCGCAGTGTTTGTGATCATACCCTGATGAAGACAGCTTGGCTGTAGAAACGTTGGATATTACATTTTTGCATCTGAGCTCCTAGAGTGTGCGGCTCTCCCTTATTTTCAAGTTTTCTACTCCGTTAGCCAGCACCTCGCCTTAATAGGTGTGCGTTTCTTTTTCTTCTAAATGGCAGAACTTTGCCTTGAACCCACTCTCTGATGGGTTTCTCAGCGAGCGGGATATGCAAAAAAAACAGAAAAAACTAAATTTCTAATTCAGACATTTTACATTGAACAAATATAAGCACCTAACATATTATTATTATTATTATTACATCCATGATTTCAACTGAAATCTCACTCATGTCCTCCATCATTCAATCAGGAAAGTCAGCACTCCTTTAACAATCTTATCCATCACATACAGAACCATAGGGTCTCTATGGGGGTTAAATGAACATGGCCTTATTTCTATTACAGAATATTGGATGATAGTCATTCATATTCCATTCTCCCAGTTCAATGTAACATCGATACATTTATGCTACTAAATGATTCTTGAATTTTCCCTGTAGCCATGATGAGGTTGCTTCAACCTAGCCTACGAATGAAAGTTTAGAACGTAGGTGCACACAGGTCGAGAGAAATTTGAGTAATCAAGGTGACAGACAGTGACGTTCAGTAACACCTTGCCTTGCCTGCATCTAGTTGATCTAGGGTGTAATCATTTGTCCAACAGTGGCAAAAACAATTTTTATCTGGCAAATTCAGGTATGTTTATCTCCGTTTCGTTTCGCTTGCTTCCGTTTAACAAATGTTTTTCAATAGAATTGGTAGAATGAATACACTCCTGATCACCGCAAACACAGTTCACTTTCATAGCAGCCACATACAAACAGCATGACCGCTTTACTCATTGTATAATTCCTTCTCGCAACTACGCTCTCCTCTCACCTTTTCCCTTTCGCATGTGGAGTTCAGTGATGCATTAACCTTGTCCTATATTCCTTCCACTTCCGTCTTCTACAGTTCACTTTCGGGGCGGCAGGGTAGCCAAGTGGTTAGAGTGTTTGGTCAGTAACCGAAAGGTTGCTAGATTGCAATCCTCGAGCTGGCAAGGTAAAAATCTGTTGTTCTGTCCCTGAACAAGGCAGTTAACGCACTGTTCCTAGGCCGTCATTGTAAATAAGAATGTGTTCTTAACTGACTTGCCTAGTTAAATAGAGGTTAAATAAAAAAAATTTAAAATGTAAACGTTCCCCTTCTTTCTTCCACTCATCACACTGGGGCTCCCAAGTGTCACAGCGGTCTAAGGTACTGCATCTAAGTGCTAGAGGTGTCACTACAGACCCTGGTTCAATTCAAGGCTGTATCACAACAGGCCGTGATTGGGAGTACCATAGGGTGGCGCACAATTGGCCCAGTGCTGTCCGGGTTAGGCCATCATTGTAAATAAGCATTTGTTCTTAATTCTTAACTGACTTGCCTATTTAAATAAATAATAATTTCTTTTCTGGACCTTTCCATGTTGTATCCTCCACTCTTCCCCACTTGCTCCCCTTTCGTCCTCTCTCCTCTCCTCTGTCCCCTCCTCTTTTATCAAACTCTTCATGACACCTTGTGGGATATCTAGAACAGACACAAGCCCAGCCAAAATCCAATTTAAATCATTTCATGAAATTGTAAGAAATGTTCCACTCCATTTTTACCATTTGACCTTTCATAGTTAACTGTCTCCAAACTGGCTCAGTGACACTATGGCAAGGACCCATCTCGCCGGGTTTCACGGATCACATAGCTCACCGAACACAAAAACACATTGAGATCTGACTGCCACCAGCATTTCAATGAAGAGGGAGGATCTAAAATGTCTTGGCCAGAGAATGTCTTTTACAATCACAGTTGACTTGTCATTAAGGATTATTGATGGATGATGTGTTATTGTAAAAAGCCAACTGAGATCAATTAAGGGGGATGAACATTGGTTGACTTGATTGTATTTTTTACATAAAATCTGTACAGAGCAGTTGTATGGATAGTGAGTACATTGCAGTTGTGTATATTGTTTGAGTGTTGTTTATGCTGAGAACACTAGCTAATAGCTTGATAGACCAAAAATGAGGTTGGGCTTGTATATCACCAGCTAATGAGCTTGGACTTGTATATCAACAGCTAATGAGGTTGGGCTTGTATATCACCAGCTAATGAGGTTGGGTTTATATATCACAAGCTAATGAGGTTGGGTTCATATATCACAAGCTAATGAAGTTGGGCTTGTATATCACCAGCTAATGAGGTTGAATTCATATATCACCAGCTAATGAGGTTGGACTTGTATATCACCAGCTAATGAGGTTGGGTTCATATATCACCAGCTAATGAGGTTGGATTCATATATCATTAGCAAATGAGGTTGGGTTCATATATCACCAGCTAATGAGGTTGGGTTCACATATTTCCAGCTAATGAGCTTGGGATCATATATCACGAGCTAATGAAGTTGGGTTCATATATCACCTGCTAATGAGGTTGGGTTCATATATCACCAACTAATGAGGTTAGGTTCATATATCACAAGCTAATGAGGTTGGGTTCATGTGTCACCAACAAATGATGTTGGGCTTATATATCACCAGCTAATGAGGTTGGGTTCATATATCACCAGCTAATGAGGTTGGGTTCATATATCACCAGCTAATGAGCTTGGGATCATATATCACCAGCTAATGAGGTTGGGTTCATATATCACCAGCTAATGAGCTTGGGATCATATATCACCAGCTCATGAGTTTGGGTTCATATATCACCAGCTAATGAGGTTGGGTTCATATATCACCAGCTAATGAGGTTGGGTTCATATATCACCAGCAAATGAACTTGGGCTTATTTATCACCAGCTAATGAGGTTGGGCTTGTATATCCCCAGCTAATGAGGTTAGGTTCATATATCACCAGCTAATGAGGTTGAGCTTGAATATCACAAGCTAATGAGGTCGGGCTTGTATATTACCAGCTAATGAGGTTTGGTTCATATATCACCAGTTAATGAGGTTGGGTTCATATATCACCAGCTAATGAGGTTTAATTCATATATCACCAGCTAATGAGGTTGAGCTTGAATATCACAAGCTAATGAGGTCGGGCTTGTATATTACCAGCTAATGAGGTTTGGTTCATATATCACCAGTTAATGAGGTTGGGTTCATATATCACCAGCTAATGAGGTTTGATTCATATATCACCAGCTAATGAGCTCTGGATCATATATCACCAGCTAATGAGGTTGGGTTCATATATCACCAGCTAATGAGGTTGGGTTCATATATCACCAGCTAATGAGGTTGGGATCATATATCACCAGCTAATGAGCTTGGGATCATATATCACCAGCTCATGAGGTTGGGTTCATATATCACCAGCTAATGAGGTTGGGTTCATATATCACCAGCTAATGAGGTCGGGTTCATGTATCACCAGCTAATGAGGTTGGGCTTGTTTTCACCAGCTAATGAGGTTGGGCTTGTATATCACCAGCTAATGAGGTTGGGTTCATATATCACCAGTTAATGAGGTTGAGCTTGTATTTCACCAGCTAATGAGGTTGGGTTTGTATATTACCAGCTAATGAGGTTGGGCTTGTATATCACCAGCTATTGAGGTTGGGTTCATATATCACCAGTTAATGAGATTGAGCTTGTATATCACCATCTAGTAAGGTTGGGCTTGTATATCACCAGCTAATATGGTTGGTCTTGTATATCACCAGCTAATGAGGCTGGGCTTGTATATTACCAGCTACCGAGGTTGTGGCTTAAATATCCCCAGCTAATAAAGTTGGTCATGTGTATCACATTGCTGCAACTATACTAATTATGCTACATGCTATACAATGCTGCAGCAATATGCTATTACTTTCCTAGCAGGTACAGTATGTTCTTTAAAAGCCTTAATACATATTCATTGTCTGTTTAACATCACCGTTTCAAGCAAATTAAACATCCAATACAGTCGTTTCTATATCAATATCATATCGTTTCTGGGTAACAATTAATTAACTTATTGTGAATGATTCAATTAAAATGGTAAAAAAAATTAACAAAAATAACTTCTTAGCAAAGAGAAATTTCGCAAACAATAAGTTTGCTAGGAATGAATGGGAGTGGTCTGAGTGCGGAGGGGAAAACTGAAAACTAACTGTTAAATGGCAAAAATGTTTGGATCTCTCTGATTGGTCTCAAACTCAAAATTCCATCCCACCCAAACAGGCAGAAATTGCAGGTAGTATTTTAGAACAATTCTCACACTAAAAGAGCATTGTCGTATTTTCACAATTTCACAGTATTATTCCAACCTCATAGTGTAGAAATGTATATAAAACACAGGGAAATGTATTTTTTTGACTGCACTGGACCTTTAATTCCTGTAAGTATGTATTCCTGAACTCCCCCTATCTTCTCCTTTATCACCGTCCAACATATCCGTCACATAGGCCCCTTTAAATTAAATTGCCATAGAGATTGAGAGCTGTGAGGCATCTTGGGAACAGGAAGCCTTTGGCTGGCCACAGTCCCAGCATGCTCCTCCTGCTGTTATTGAAAGAGTGCGGCCGTCTTTTAAGATACCCGTTCGGAGCTGACGGGTCCTGACACGGGCTGGCTGCTGAACACCAGCTCCAGTCGCTGTCTTTCCCCCTCAAGAGCACAGCCGCGGAAGGGGGCCTCGATTTGAGCCAAGATGGCTGACGTCTGAATGGACCCCAGATGCCTGAATAGAGGGAACCATGGCATTGCTCAACTCGAAACTGGGCCTGGTCCATTCTCCTACTGGGGAAACGGTGGGAGGGGATCAACAAGGCCAGCCAAGATCCCAGGTGACAGGCGGCTATGACAATGCCCCAGTGGTGAGTTCATAAAAGAAGAGGGCTTATTTTGCTGTCAGCCTACCCCGGGACATGAATGTAATTAGACCACAGTTGAAAGGTCAGAGCTGTACTGTGGTATTGACTGCTGCTGGGCCATAATGCAGCATACAGGAGGAGACTCCTGTAGAGTCCCCACAGCCTCCCTCCTCCACGTTGAGGTACACCAGTGTAGTGTGTCGAGGCCTGTCACGTTTCCTTGCACTTGGAGAGGTGAATCAGGTCTGAATAGATAAAAAGCACTTTCCCAAATGAGTGTAACATCCAACAATATAGAAGGTCATCAAAAGCAACAATCTGAGAAGATATTACAGTAATATTCCAGTAGCATTTGTGTACTTTGGAAACCATGTATTAACTATGCTACTATGGGATAAAAATAATCAGTGATCCTGATCTTGAATGATCCTTCATACTAATAACCAGTGATCCTGAATGATCCTTCATAGTAATAATCAGTGATCCTGAATGATCCTTCATACTAATAACCAGTGATCCTGAATGATCCTTCGTAGTAATAATCAGTGATCCTGATCTTGAATGATCCTTCATACTAATAACCAGTGATCCTGAATGATCCTTCGTAGTAATAATCAGTGATCCTGATCTTGAATGATCCTTCATACTAATAACCAGTGATCCTGAATGATCCTTCGTAGTAATAATCAGTGATCCTGATCTTGAATGATCCTTCATACTAATAACCAGTGATCCTGAATGATCCTTCGTAGTAATAATCAGTGATCCTGATCTTGAATGATCCTTCATACTAATAACCAGTGGTCCTGAATGATCCTTCGTAGTAATAATCAGTGATCCTGATCTTGAATGATCCTTCATACTAATAACCAGTGATCCTGAATGATCCTTCATACTAATAACCAGTGATCCTGAATGATCCTTCGTAGTAATAACCAGTGATCCTGAATGAACCTTCTTAGTAATAACCCGTTTTTCCGACCCTGAATGATCGTTCATAGTAATAATCTGTGGTCCTGATCCTGGATGATCCATCATAGTAATAACCACTGTTTCCGATCCTGGATGATACTTTGTAGAAGCCCAGTCTGTCACTAGGATAACCATACTGGGGAAAACCTCTGTTCCCTCTCATCCACAATGCAGCAGATTGGCACTTTCTATCCATCTGGCCAGCGGAGGGGCAAGAACGAATTTAATGTGCTGAGCTGTCCTGTTCTCTACTCACGTACAGGCTATACCACACACCAAGGGAAATGTCCCTTTGGCTTTCCTCCCTATCATTCACATCCCTTTGACACAAGGTATAATG
The DNA here is from genome assembly GCF_965601325.2 of Salmo salar. Lineage (NCBI taxonomy): Eukaryota > Metazoa > Chordata > Actinopteri > Salmoniformes > Salmonidae > Salmo > Salmo salar. The sequence continues at coordinate 55,377,448 of NC_138306.1, read as the reverse complement.
TAGTTGTGGTTCACATCCCTTTGTCACAAGGTATAATGTAGTTGTGTTTCATATCCCTTTGTCACAAGATATAATGTTGTTGTGGTTCACATTAGCGACGTGCTAATGGTTAACTCATAAACCCCACAGTCCCCGAGGTTATATTTGCGGTGCGGGTTTTGGGTCATGAAATATTGTTTGGATGAAAGGGCTGTTGGGTGGCGGGTGGGGGCGCTGAATAAAGAGAATACAATAGGCCTAACAAAAATCCAGAAATGTATCAATCTTGTGCAACTTATATCTGTAGACTACATTGATGTTTTTTTCTTTGTTATTTTTTAAATGTAAGCCTAAAGCCAAATCCACACAACAGTCAACAGGTTTGCATGCAAGAGTAGAGAGCGTCAATTCACATACACTGCTTAGCAAATTCAGAATTAATTGTAATGAAATTCCATAACAGACAGTATTTGTTATGTTTGATATGTAGGCCTTGTCCTCCGGAGCCACCATACCTGCCTTCTGTTCTGTTGCCTGAGGAAGTGAGGAGAGTTGACACAGATAGAACAATTACAACATATTTGGTGTTCTAGCTAATACATGCTAGCAGTTTATAAAGAATTTAGCAAGTGTAGTTCCCTCTACTTAACAGTATTCTCTCTTGAATGGAGTTCCTGGAGTTTCTCAGCAGTAACTTACCTAGGCTATATGCTGTGCTAGAAATAAAAAAAGGTAGGCATAAAGTTATTGTTTTCAAAAATGTATTAAAGGCACTGCCAGCTAAACTTATCAACACCAAATAGACACTTTTCAATTATACATGTCACAATTCTAGACATACTGTAACAATGCACAAACAGACCGACTCTGTCAATCACCACATTCTTATCAGCAGACTCAACAGCCTTGGCATCTCAAATGACTGCCTCGCCTGGTTCACCAACTACTTCTCAGACAGAAATCAGTGTGTCAAATCAGAGGGCCTGTTGTCTGGACCTCTGGCAGTCTCTATGGGGGTGCCACAGGGTTCAATTCTCAGGCCGACTCTTTTGTCTGTATACATCAATGATGTCGCTCTTGCTGCTGGTGATTCTCTGATCCACCTGTACTCAGACGACACCATTCTGTATACTTCTGGCCCTTCTTTGGACACTGTGTTAACTAATCTCCAGACGAGCTTCAATGCCACACAACTCTCCTTCCATGGCCTCCAACTGCTCTTAAATGCAAGTAAAACTAAATGCATGCTCTTCAACCGATCGCTGCCCGCACCTGCCTGCCCATCCAGCATCACTACTCTGGACGGTTCTGACTTAGAATATGTGGACAACTACAAATACTTAGGTGTCTGGTTAGACTTTAAACTCTCCTTCCAGACTCACATTTAGCATCTCCAATCCAAAATTAAATCTAGAATCAGCTTCCTATTTTGCAACAAAGCATCCTTCACTCATGCTGCCAAACATACCCTCGTAAAACTGACTATCCTACCAATCCTTGACTTCGGCGATGTCATTTACAAAATAGCCTCCAACACTCTAGTCAGCCAATTGGATACAGTCTATCACAGTGCCATCCGTTTTGTCACCAAAGCCCCATATACTACCCACCACTGCGAGCTGTACGCTCTCGTTGGCTGGCCCTCGCTTCATATTCGTCGCCAAACCCATTGGCTCCAGGTCATCTATGAGTCTTTGCTAGCTAAAGCCCCGCCTTATCTCAGCTCACTGGTCATCATAGCAGCACCCACTCGTAGCACGTACTCCAGCAGGTATATTTCACTGGTCGTCCCCAAAGCCAATTCTTCCTTTGGCCGCCTTTCCTTCCAGTTCTCTGCTGCCAATGACTGGAACGAACTGCAAAAATCACTGAAGCTGGAAACTCATATCTCCCTCGCTAACTTTAAACATCAGCTGTCAGAGCAGCTCACAGATCATAACACCAGTACATAGCCCATCTGTAAATCGCCCATCCAACTACCTCATTCCCAAATCATTCCCAAATCTTCTGCACATCTATCACTCCAGTGTTTTGCTAAATTGTAATTACTTCGCCACTACGGCCTATTTATAGCCTTACCTCCCTGATCTTACCTCATTTGCACACACTGTATATACATTTTTTCTATTGTGTTATTGACTGTACGTTTGTTTATTCCATGTGTAACTCTGTGTTGTTGTTTGTGTGGCACTGCTTAGCTTTATCTTGGCCAGGTCACAGTTGTAAATGAGAACTTCTTCTCAACTGGCCTACCTGGTTAAAGAAAGGTGAAATAAGAAAGAAATAAAAAATAAAAATACCTAAACAATCACTTTTCGTTTGATAAAAGCTTATGCTTTAGGGCCTAACTTCATGGGTGCCAAATAGCCTACAAGATCAGGAAGAAAAAGTTGATGTTGATCCGCTGAAACAAAAATAACAATTCATTAAGAGAAAAGCTGCAAAATGGAGAAAAAAATATATAAAGAGAAGGGAGGGCCAGAAATGTTTGGGAAAGATTTGTTGAATGGGGCAAAAGAGGATGACGATTGTGAGGCACTATAGAAATTCAACAGTCACAAGAAACAGACTTGAAATAGGCCTATGGTATATTTGATTTTCTTCAAAGTAGGCACCATTTGCCATGATGCTTTTCCAACAGTCTTGAAGGAGTTCCCACATATGCTGAGCACTTGTTGGCTGCTTTTCCATCACTACGTCATCCAACTCATTCCAAACCATCTCAATTGGGTTGAGGTCGGGTGATTGTGGAGGCCAGGTCAACTAATACAGCACCATCACTCTCCTTCTTGGTCAAATAGCCCTTACACAACCAGGAGGTGTGTTGTGGGTCATTGTCCTGTTGAAAAACAAGTGATAGTCCCACTAAGCCCAAACCAGATGGATGGCGTATTGCTGCAGAATGCTGTTGCTTAAGTGTGCCTTGAATTCTAAATAAATCACTGATAGTGTCACCAGCAAAGCACTCCCAAACATCACACTTCCTCTTCCTCCTCCTCCATGCTTCACGGTGGGAACCACACATCCTCGAGATCATCCGTTCACCTACTCTCCGTCTCACAAAGACATGGCGAATTTGGACTCATCAGACCAAAGGACAGATTTCCACCAGTCTAATGTCCATTGCTCGTGTTTCGTGGCCCAAGCAAGTCTCTTCTTCTTATTGGTGACCTTTTGTAGAGGTTTCTATGCAGCAATTCAACCCTGAAGGCCTGATTCTCGCAGTCTCCTCTGAACAGTTGATGTTAAGATGTCTGTTACTTGAACTCTGTGAAGCATAACTGATAAGTTTTTTTTTGTAACCAGATTACATGTAACTAATTATATTAAATCAGTTATTCTCCAATCCTGATTATGTTTCTGCTGTTTATCCAATCAAGATCCAATCAGGATTTCTATTGAGCGGGTTTCTAATGACCGGAAAGTCTTGAGTCTTTTCAGTCCCAGTCTCATGTCAAGGTTTAGCGCAAGCAGTGCCTTAAACCACTCATTGAAAAGGGATTTTGAAGTAAGTAGTTCATCTTGTTAATCTTCTTTGACATAAATCCTTAGATTTTCAGATAGAAAAATATAGAATTTTGATGATATTAGTACACAGGTTTACCTTCTACACTCAATGTTGTCTTACTAGACACAACTGTTGTTAAACAACCAGAAGGTGTTGCTTTCAACCGCTTTAGGCAGCCTATTAACTTTGGGAATGATTGTTAGATTGGACAAGTCAGAGAAACACCCTGACCCCAGTAGCCAGCTGCTGACATATCTGGAGTCCAACAGGTTTCTGGACAGTCAAAACTTCAGACATCTGTGGCATTGTGTTGTGTGATAAAATTGCACATTTTAGGGTAGCCTTTTATTATCCCGGCACCAGTTGCACCTCTGTAATAATCATGCTGTTTTATCAGCTTCTTGATATGCCACAACTGTCAGTTGGATGGATTATTTTGACAAAGGAGAAATGCTCACTAAGAGGGATGGAATCAAATTTGTGCACAACATTTGAGAAAAATACGATTTTTTGTGCATTGTGCGTATTTATTTATCTATATATTTTTTTTTTGTGGGAACTTCAATTTAAGCTCATGAAACATGGCACCAACACTTTACATGTTGCGTTTATATTTTGGTTCAGTATAGAAGGTTGTGCACACTGAATTTGCAAGCCAAGCGCCACCACTACGATCAGTAGTAGCCTGTCCAGGCTGTAGAAAAAAAGTCTGTAAACAAACATACACACCGGTAATGATGTGTTTACAGTACAGCAGTGGTACTGGCCTTAATTTACGGCTTGCGGAGATTTTCCTTTTTTCCATTCATAATACATAACAATGATACAATTTAAATTCAATGTGTTTAATGCAGGCCTGAATCACTTCATTGAATATATCGATTGTTCCCTAGACAACAGATAGATGGCAGTATAGCGCAGCTGTTGAGCAGAAAGTCCGAAATAGAATATTTGCCAAAATAGAATGCAACTACTCATCTACTGCGACCGACAAATATCAGTTTGCTAATATCTAATTTTGCAGTCTGGTAGACATGGATTGATATTTTGTAAAAAAGAAACATAAAAAATGTGGAGGAAGAGCTGGAGAACAACGTGACAGCTATGAACGAACAACCACCAGTCCTCCAGGAAAATCAGGAAGATGGCAGCTGGGAAATGCAACTAGCTAATGTAGCTAACGTAGATAATGTGGCTAACGTGGATTCGGTGGCTAAGAAAAGGATACGGTGGATTCAAGAAAAACACAGAAAGTTCCAAGAGAAATGTAACTTTTAGTATTTTTGTACTGCATAATGGGACTAGCTCGCTTAGTCTTATTTACCAGAAGGCAGTCAATTATTTTAAATTAGCAAATTTTGAGCAACATTTCCAGTCACACCATGCCCACATTGACAAAACATATTCGCCACAAATCAACCTCAGAAACAACAAAATAGTGCAACTCAAAGAACAGCTCAAAGGACAACAACAAATGATGGACAGATCTAGCACTGTTGCAAAGAAATCAGCAGAGGCAACATATGAGATTGCTTGGATGCTCGCGAGAAACAAGAAGGCCTTCATAGACGCGGAGATTGTAAAATAATGTTTTTTGGCTGAAATATTGTGTGCTGATTTCATAAACAAGGAAGCTATTGTAAAGCAAATTAAGGGATTGCAACTCTCAAACTCGACCATAACAAGACACATAGAAGACATTGGTGAGGACATCGGTAAGCAACTGCTTACTGACATGGCACTGTATTTCAGTATTAAGCTTGACGAAAGCACTGACGTAAGTGACATTGCCCAATTATGTGTTTGGGTCAGCTTCCCTCAAAACAAGTCATTCAGAGAGGAACTGTTATGTTTACTGCCCCTTCAGGGATCAACAAGAGGAGAGGATATTCTGAAAGCCCTTGTTAGATTTTTTTTGCTGATAATAATATTTTACTAGTCAAATCTGGCATCTGTGTGCACTGACTCAACAATGAACATAGCAACAGCAGACTATATATTTAGAATGAATTCAGTCAAGGAGCAGAAGGGACATTTTCACTCATCCGACTACTGAGGTGACCCTTAATATGGGTCTTATACATGTGATGTAGACTATTTTATGTGTGTATGTATATAGTTGTGATGTGCTGTACATCAAATCCATTGAATCTGCTCCAGTTCTCTGAATTTGCTCTCAATTGATAATTGATAATATTGGAAGAAAAAGTACAACAAATTAAAGAGTGGCATAGTGGTCTAAGGCACTGCATCTCACTGCAAGAGGCCTCACTACAGTCCTTGGTTAGACTCCAGGCTGAATCATATCCGGCCGTGATTGGGAATCCCATAGGGTGGCGCATAATTGACCCAGCTTCGTCCGGGTTTGGTCGGGCTAGGCCGTCATTGTAAATAAGAATTCTTAACTGACTTGCCTAGTTAAATAAAGGTTAAATAAAATACATAAAAGATCTGTGCAGCTGAATGATTGTCTCAACCCAAAGTGGCCCCCTTACAAAAAATAGTGAGTAACACTTCAGTACAGCATTGGTAATAAGCCATTATTTCTTAAACCGAATGGGAAAACGTCTGTGTAAGCATTTGAAATGGGGTGACAGGTAGCCTAGCTGTTAGAGCATTGGGCCAGTAACCGAAAGGTTTCTAGATCGAATCCCTGAGTTGACAAGGTAAAAATCTGTCATTCTGCCCCTGTTCCTAGGCCGTCATTGTAAATAACAATTTATTCTTAACTGACTTGCCAAGTTAAATACATTAAAAAAAAATAGATCAGGATCAAAAATGTTAGCTAGGTTGTACAACATTCTCCCTGACATGCAACCATCCCAGAGGCAATGGAGAAAGGATGGTGAACTTAATGCTTCTGCCCACTGGCTTCTGCCTGCAAGCCACATCCCAACTTCCCAAGCAGTTGCACCTGATTTATCGTAGCTAGTCAAATTACAGAATAACACTAAAGCATTTTGTCAACATTGATGAGTTTGGAAAACTGGAGGTAGGCTGTCTCTCTACTATGTTGACTTCGTTTTGCAGTATGACAAAGTCACTCAGAAATATACACTGCTCAAAAAAATAAAGGGAACACTAAAATAACACATCCTAGATCTGAATGAAAGAAATAATCTTATTAAATACTTTTTTCTTTACATAGTTGAATGTGCTGACAACAAAATCACACAAAAATAATCAATGGAAATCCAATTTATCAACCCATGGAGGTCTGGATTTGGAGTCACACTCAAAATTAAAGTGGAAAACCACACTACAGGCTGATCCAACTTTGATGTAATGTCCTTAAAACAAGTCAAAATGAGGCTCGGTAGTGTGTGTGGCCTCCACGTGTCTGTATGAACTCCCTACAACGCCTGGGCATGCTCCTGATGAGGTGGTGGATGGTCTCCTGAGGGATCTCCTCCAGACCTGGACTAAAGCATCCGCCAACTCCTGGACAGTCTGTGGTGCAACGTGGCGTTGGTGGATGGAGCGAGACATGATGTCCCAGATGTGCTCAATTGGATTCAGGTCTGGGGAACGGGCGGGCCAGTCCATAGCATCAATGCCTTCCTCTTGCAGGAACTGCTGACACACTCCAGCCACATGAGGTCTAGAATTGTCTTGCATTAGGAGGAACCCAGGGCCAACCGCACCAGCATATGGTCTCACAAGGGGTCTGAGGATCTCATCTCGGTACCTAATGGCAGTCAGGCTACCTCTGGCGAGCACATGGAGGTGTGCGGCCCGCCAAAGAAATGCCACCCCACACCATGACTGACCCACCGCCAAACCGGTCATGCTGGAGGATGTTGCAGGCAGCAGAACGTTCTCCACGGCGTCTCCAGACTGTCATGTCTGTCACGTGCTCAGTGTGAACCTGCTTTCATCTGTGAAGAGCACAGGGCGCCAGTGGCGAATTTGCCAATCTTGGTGTTCTCTGGCAAATGTCAAACATCCTGCACGGTGTTGGGCTGTAAGCACAACCCCCACCTGTGGATGTCGGGCCCTCATACCACCCTCATGGAGTCTGTTTCTGACCGTTTGAGCAGACACATGCACATTTGTGGCCTGCTGGAGGTCATTTTGCAGGGCTCTGGCAGTGCTTCTCCTGCTCCTCCTTGCACAAAGGCGGAGGTAGCGGTCCTGCTGCTGGGTTGTTGCCCTCCTACGGCCTCTTCCACATCTCCTGATGTACTGGCCTGTCTCCTGGTAGCGCCTCCCTGCTCTGGACACTATGCTGACAGACACAGCCAACCTTCTTGCCACAGCTCACATTGATGTGCCATCCTGGATGAGCTGCACTACCTGAGCCACTTGTGTGGGTTGTAGACTCCGTCTCATGCTACCACTAGAGTGAAAGCACCGCCAGCATTCAAAAGTGACCAAAACATCAGCAAGGAAGCATAGGAACTGAGAAGTGGTCTGTGGTTACCACCTGCAGACCCACTCCTTTATTGGGGGTGTCTTGCTAATTGCCTATAATTTCCACCTGTTGTCTATTCCATTTGCACAACAGCATGTGAAATGTATTAACAATCAGTGTTGCTTCCTAAGTGGACAGTTTGATTTCACAGAAGTGTGATTGACTTGGAGTTACATTGTGTTGTTTAAGTGTTCCCTTTATTTTTTTGAGCAGTATATTTGATACAGATTTTATTAGCAACTTCTGAGATAGCTAGCTAACTTTTGCTTGGTACCTAGCTAGCAACAATGCATACAGCTTGAAAACAATAACCAGAAACGGCAATCATTAATCAATAGTATTAGTACCAATGATTTAGGAATCCATGTGACTAAGTATTAGCTAGGGAGCCACGTTGTTCTCCAATTGAAATCAAACTTCAGTTTACAAAAATAACTAGCTAACTTGCCTCCAAGCTAACTTTATAAGCAGCTAGCTAGCTTAATCTGGCTAATGTGGCCCAGGTCCGACACCTATGTGAAGCTAGCCACAATAAGGATTAGCTACAAGAGTGGAAATTGCTGTTCAAAAGTCACTATTTGAAAGTGGTACACCTATTTGTACTAGATAATGCTAAACAAGGTTGAAATGTTGTTATACAAATTCAACAAAATAAAATCATTTGTTCATTTGACCCTGCAAAAAAATCTGTTGAAATCAAACTGAGGAAGTATTACACTTCAGAATTGCAATGAGGGCATGCTTATGTCACTGTACAGCCTCGTAAACCTAATGAGGTTAATTTCACAATGGTTTCAGAGTCCCGCTATAAGCCCTACTACGCTAATATTTGTATACATCTAAAGTGTAATTTCAACAGATTTTTGTCAAATTAACAAATGTTTGTCTTTTGTTGAATGTATATAACAACATTCCAATTTTGTTTAGGATTATCTTGGCCAAATATGGCATGATTCCACTAGGTGTGGCCAATTGCATTACTATCAATGAGGGACCTTTATTTTGAAGGTGAACTTCAAATTCTACTACTGTGGCTAATCCTTATTGTGTCTAGCTTCACATAGGTAGTTCTGACCTTCAACAACCAAATACGAAAACTGACTAATAAATTAAAGATATTTTAGATTATGACACATAGCAAGATAGTTAGCTAGCTAACTATATAACACCTAAAACAAATGATGTCGCTTTACTGGTATTTTTAGGGAAAACATTGTTTGCATCCATTAGCTAGCTCGCTTTTTTTCTATCCCAGAGCGTAGGGTAGTGTGACAGCGGCAGGTGCACGACACACAACTTTACCAGCATCATAGTATTTATTAATTTATTTAACCTTTATATAACTAGGCAAGTCAATTAAAAACAAATTGTTATTTACAATGACGGCCTACACTGGCCAAACCTGGGACAATTGTACGCCACTGTAATGCTCGGGCGTAGTGGGAGAGGAATCAAATGCAGGAAGCAGCAATACAGGGTAGTGGCTTTTAATGAGCCAAATGGCGAAAACACAAGCCACCCCAAACAGCGATGAGAGCGCACACAAAACAAAGTGCCCCAAACACAGGGGAAAACACAGTCGGCGCAAAAACACAATCAGCATATACACAAGCAAACAACAGAGAAACAATCCCGCACAAAGAGCAGGCGGGAAAGCTAGCTCATATAGCCCCGCTAATCAACCCAACTAAGGACAGGTGCAAACAATAACAGAAAGGGGGAAAACAAAAAAGGAATCAGTGGCAGCTAGCAGGCCAGTGACAACAACCGCCACCCAAGCAGGAGGGGGCGCCACCTTCGGTGGGAGTCGTGACAGCCACCCTATGGGACTTCCAATCACAGCCGGTTGTGATACAACCTGGATTTGAACCAGGGTGTCTATAGTGATACATCTAGCATTGAGATGCAGTGCCTTAGACCTCTGCACCACTCGGTTAATTGCTGTGACATATAAAATACAAGTTATAGTGTAATCAATGTGCAATAACTACGAAAAACAATTATGAACGTGTTAAATTATTATGTGACGTGTAGTCATATTCAGGTCCTGATTGGTCAATAAGCTTATTTTGAGACGTAAAGACCCAAATGGCATTCCATACTTTTGTAGTTGGAATTGCAGTATGCACAGTATTTCGTTTGAGAATTTAGATGTGAGTTAGCAATTTTTGACAGACTGGTTTCGTCTGGACAAACAAAAATAATAATGTGTTCTGTGGAGAAAAAAAGTGTTACAATATTTGCATAATCATTGTGATTGGAGGATAGCTGTGAGGGTGATCGAATCAGGATCAAATCCTCTGTTCTCCTCGAGTTCAATGATTTAATGTTCATATTTGAAGAAGGCAGAAAGGCCAGTCTCTGACACATATAGAGGGAGTGGATTAGCTAAAGAGACTGATACCTAGGTTAGATAGAAGATGGATATGGTCCAATGAGGTAAGGCTCTTAGGCGAGTCTGCACTTTCTTGACTGCAGATAGGCCAATAAGGAGATAATGAAAAGCCCTGGAAGTATGTGTTTGTACTGCACCAGATTTTCAGGTCCCCTGCTGGCCAATTTTACATGGGATTAAATATTTAGCAGTCAGGTCCAGAGGCAAAGACAGGGGACCATGATGTAGACTCTGTTGGCAGCCCAGACACCAGACTCAATAAAAAATACATTCAAAGCCAAAAAATTAGACTGGATTGGACGTATTGGATGTAAAGGACATTCCAATCTATATTATGTGTAAGTTACCTTTTTCCTGTACAATAAATCTGAGGTAAATTGGCCAAGCTCAAATAACGCATTCAGGAGGGCACTGACTATCTGTCTGGCTCATAAACGGCCCATGAAAGTGCTTTGACATCGGTAATAATAAGTACATTCCAACGACTGGAAACGGTGCTTGAGAATTTCAAGTAAAGCGGTTTCCTCTCTCGCTCTCCTTTTCTCCAGGACTGGACCGAGGGGAGTCTCCTTTCTTCTCCTGGCAGCCCATCCCTCTCTCCTTCTTGCTTTCTCTCCATCTCTCACCTTCCAGGGCATCCTGCTGTTTTTCATTCCTCCTCCTCCAGTGCGGTGGGATTTTGTTGTGAAACAATATGGCGGGGATGTTTCAGCAGTTCCATAAATCCTAGCTTTTTTTTTGTCCTGGGGCCTCATTTATTATCCGTCTACGTCCCCAGAGTTTGCTCTCCGTATGTGGGAAGACTAAACGTTTATCCCTGCGGAGGGGGGGTCACGGTAAAGGTATCTACTCTACTTTCTGTTAATGTTACAGTATGTGTAGCAGTAAGCCACAGGAAGTTTCCTTCACTTTAAAACCAACCACCCCATTCAATATGAGGAACTAACACCCAAAAGACTGTTACAAATTAGATGTGTATCTTGAGTCATGACCTTGCAACTAGAAGTCCAACACCTAAGCCGTTATACCAACAACACGGAAGGTACATTATCCTTACAGTGATTACTGATCTGAAAGGACAAGAGATTAGAGTAAAGTATGAAATAGCATAAGTTAGTCTAGAATGCTATGAGTCTAGCGCAATGGAATTTCAAACATACTTTCCTAATACCAATTTGACCATGAGTCACCTGAAGCAAGGAAGGATAAAAACATGGAGAACCTTTACAGCAACCAACCTCCCGACATTGCTCAAGTCACAGCCCATTGTGGGCTCGTTGGTGTGTTATGCATCTTGAGGGGAAAAACACCTAGAGAAGGAAAGTTCTACAGAAGGTGGAAAGTCTCCTGTTCTGGCAGCATCAGTGCCTAAAAACTGATGTGTGCAGGTGGAAAGAGGGCTTGATTGCTGAACAGTTTGATCTTTGCCAGGTTTCCCGAGAGGCGTGGTCCGTGGTTGAGACTCCACAGATGTTTGCTACGAGTGAAATGTGGCGATGATGGAAGAACAAAGGATATGATATTCGCAAACACATACAGTGAGGGAAAAAAGTATTTGATCCCCTGCTGATTTTGTACGTTTTCCCACTGACAAAGAAATGATCAGTCTATAATTTTAATGGTAGGTTTATTTGAACAGTGAGAGACAGAATAACAACAAAAGAATCCAGAAAAACACATGTCAAAAATGTTATAAATTGATTTGCATTTTAATGAGGGAAATAAGTATTTGACCCCCTCTCAATCAGAAAGATTTCTGGCTCCCAGGTGTCTTTTATACAGGTAAGGAGCTGAGATTAGGAGCACACTCTTAAAGGGAGTGCTCCTAATCTCAGTTTGTTACTTGTATAAAAGACACCTGTCCACAAAAGCAATCAATCAATCAGATTCCAAACTCTCCACCATGGCCAAGACCAAAGAGCTCTCTAAGGATGTCAGGGACAAGATTGTAGACCTACACAAGGCTGGAATGGGCTACAAGACCATTGCCAAGCAGCTTGGTGAAAAGGTGACAACAGTTGGTGTGATTATTCGCAAATAGAATAAACTCAAAAGAACTGTCAATCTCCCTCGACCTGGGGCTCCATGCAAGATCTCACCTCGTGGAGTTGCAATGATCATGAGAATGGTGAGGAATCAGCCCAGAACTACACGGGAGGATCTTGTCAATGATCTCAAGGCAGCTGGGACCATAGTCACCAAGAAAACAATTGGTAACACACTAAGCCGTGAAGGACTGAAATCATGCAGCGCCCACAAGGTCCCCCTGCTCAAGAAAGCACATATAAATGCCCTTCTGAAGTTTGCCAATGAACATCTGAATGATTCAGAGGACAACTGGATGAAAGTGTTGTGGTTAGATGAGACCAAAATGGAGCTCTTTGGCATCAACTCAACTCGCCGTGTTTGGAGGAGGAGGAATGCTGCCTATAACACCAAGAACACCATCCCCACCGTCAAACATGGAGGTGGAAACATTATGCTTTGGGGGTGTTTTTCTGCTAAGGGGACAGGACAACTTGACCGCATCAAAGGGACGATGGACGGGGCCATGTACCGTCAAATCTTGGGTGAGAACCTCCTTCCCTCAGCCAGGGCATTGAAAATGGGTCGTGGATGGGTATTCCAGCATGACAATGACCGAAAACACACGGCCAAGGCAACAAGGGAGTGGCTCAAGAAGAAGCACATTAAGGTCCTGGAGTGGCCTAGGCAGTCTCCAGACCTTAATCCCATAGAAAATCTGTGGAGGGAGCTGAAGGTTTGAGTTGCCAAACGTCAGCCTCGAAACCTTAATGACTTGGACAAGATCTGCAAAGAGAAGTGGGACAAAATCCCTCCTGAGATGTGTGCAAACCTGGTGGCCAACTACAAGAAACGTCTGACCTCTGTGATTGCCAACAAGGGTTTGCCACCAAGTACTAAGTCATGTTTTGCAGAGGGGTCAAATACTTATGTCCCTCATTAAAATGGAAATCAATTTATAACATTTTTGTCATGCGTTTTTCTGGATTTTTTTGTTGTTATTCTGTCTCTCACTGTTCAAATAAACCTACCATTAAAATTATAGACTGGTCATTTCTTTGTCAGTGGGCAAACGTACAAAATCAGCAGGGGATCAAATACTTTTTTCCCCCCTCACTGTATCAGGATATCTACCTTTAATTTCTATCATCATACTTTGAACTGGGTCTCATTAGGAGGACTCCCACTGTTTGGAGCAGCTGATGGACATCATTGTTGCATCCAGTGTAGGGCAGAAGATGGAACCTGGCTGTTCACTCATTGGATAACCCACTGACTATGGCTGTGATGCTTTCAATAGACAGATCTTATTAGCTTTTTGGCCAACATGGTATCATTGCTGTGCGTCACATTGTGAAGATTTTGCAAAAAAATATGCCCATGCTTGTTGGTGCATAAGTCAATATGCACCAGCAGAGGAGAGAATGAAGCTGGAGTCTTATATCTCTTATATTTTATATCTCCCTCTCTAACTTTAAGCATCAGCTGTCAGAGCAGCTTACCGATCACTGTACCTGTACACAGCCAATCTGTAAATAGCACACCCGACTTCCTCATCCCCATATTGTTACTTACCCTCTTGCTTTTTTTGCACCACAGTATCTCTACTTGCACATCATCATCTGCACATATATCACTCCAGTACTAATGCTAAATTGTAATTATTTTACCTCTACGTCCTATTTATTGCCTTACCTCCATACTCTTCTACATTTGCATCTATGACTCGAGTATTAATACTAAATTGTAATTATTTTCGCCTCTATGGCCTATTTATTGCCTACCTCCCTACTCTTCTACATTTGCACATACTGTACATAGATCTTTCTATTTTTCTTTTCATTTGTGTTATTGACTGTTGTTGATTGTTTATGTGTAACTTTGTGTTGTTGTTTTTGTCACACTGCTTTGCTTTATCTTGGCCAGGTCGCAGTTGTAAATGAGAAATTGTTCTCAACTGGCCTACCTGGTTAAATAAAGGTGAAATAAAAAAATATAATTGTGTTCAATGTGCAAAACCATTGTGTCAACCGTGCAACGCTTTTCAAGTGCTTCAATTTATTTGGTGCATATGTTACATATGTTACATTGGATTTAATGTAAAGAAATCAATTAAAATCTTTGACTTAATTGTTTTCTTACACATTTTTCTTCATGAAGTTCAGCAACTGGGGCTGTGCAAAAATTCAGAATAGCATTCAGTCAATGTCTAATATTTTTGAAAGAGTTATTTTTTTGTCTTGCTGACATTGAATGAACTACATAGCCAGCACCACACTTCGTTTTTGGAAAATAGCTAACGTGCATGTAGCGAAACAAACAAGTCCGAAATGGCGACGAACATGATGTTGTTTTCCAGGCTTAGAGAGGGTTTAATGGGAAACTGTTGGATCCATAGATTGCATGCAGGGAGTTCTCACACTGCAGGACCCTGGAGGGGCTGTACAGCCATGGAGCTTGGCAGGGCTGGGTGTCTACTTTCTTGGTTAGCCTACTCTGTCTGTTGTGAGACAAGGATTGTAGCCAGTCAGTAGTGTCAGAGGCCCCACTGACAGACATACTGGTGTGTGTGTGTGTGTGTGTGTGTGTGTGTGTGTGTGTGTGTGTGTGTGTGTGTGTGTGTGTGTGTGTGTGTGTGTGTGTGTGTGTGTGTGTGTGTGTGTGTGTGTGTGTGTGTCCTCACTTACATGTGGGATGAAAGAGGATTCTCACATGCAGAGAGATTATAACACACACAGAGAGAGAGAGAGAGAGAGAGAAAGAGAGAGAGAGAAAAAAATGGAGAGAGAGAGAGAGATCATAAAATCACCAGGATAAAAAAAGACAGGCATTGAACCAGCCTTTGTCATAGTAGGCCTAAGGGAGGGCTTTGGTTTTGAACATATGAAACGGAAAATAAGCAATTTTTTACCTCTAAAGACGATGCTCTCATCTCTGGTTTCATGATGGACATGGACACGTAGCCTACATCATGGAGGGGGTTTACGCACGTCCAGAAACGGGACCTGGATGGCTAAAATAATATGGGCCTGCCTCCTGCATGGCTAAAATAATATGGGCCTGCCTCCTGCATGGTTAAAATAATAAGGCCTGCCTCCTGCATGGTTAAAATAATAAGGCCTGCCTCCTGCATGGCTAAAATAATATGGGCCTGCCTCCTGCATGGTTAAAATAATATGGGCCTGTCTCCTGCATGGTTAAAATAATATGGGCCTGTCTCCTGCATGGTTAAAATAATATGGGCCTGTCTCCTGCATGGTTAAAATAATATGGGCCTGTCTCCTGCATGGTTAAAATAATATGGGCCTGCCTCCTGCATGGTTAAAATAATATGGGCCTGTCTCCTGCATGGTTAAAATAATATGGGCCTGTCTCCTGCATGGTTAAAATAATATGGGCCTGTCTCCTGCATGGTTAAAATAATATGGGCCTGTCTCCTGCATGGTTAAAATAATATGGGCCTGTCTCCTGCATGGTTAAAATAATATGGGCCTGTCTCCTGCATGGTTAAGATAATATGGGCCTATCTCCTGCATGGTTAAAATAATATGGGCCTGCCTCCTGCATGGTTAAAATAATATGGGCCTGCCTCCTGCATGGTTAAAATAATATGGGCCTGCCTCCTGCATGGTTAAAATAATATGGGCCTGCCTCCTGCATGGCTAAAATAATATGGGCCTGCCTCCTGCATGGTTAAAATAATATGGGCCTGCCTCCTGCATGGTTGAAATAATATGGGCCTGCCTCCTGCATGGTTAAAATAATATGGGCCTGCCTCCTGCATGGTTAAAATAATATGGGCCTGCCTCCTGCATGGTTAAAATAATATGGGCCTGTCTCCTGCATGGTTAAAATATGGGCCTGTCCTCAAGGTAGAGCTAAAAAGGGAATGTCAGCTCACTGTTTTACTCCTCTCAAACTTTATATTTTAATAAATATTTGGTGATTACGATTTAATTCCAAGCGGTCTCAGGAGGGAAAGCCTTTATCGCCAGACTTGACTAATCCGCGATTGCATTGGGCTGACAAAAAAACCCATAATTGAGTGGAGTGGAGGCTATGATTGGTTTTTAATAAAATAAAAACGACATAGGAAAAACATTAGTTTTTTTTATGTTTCTACGATGTATAAATCAAATCAAATCACATTTTATTGGTCACATAAACGTATTTAGCAGATGTTATTGCGGGTGTAGAGAAATGATTGTGTTTCTAGCTCAAACAGTGTAGTAATATCTAACAATTTCGCAACAATACAACCAAACAAATCTAAATGGAATTAAGAATATATAAATACATGGAAGAGCAATGTCAGAACGGCATCGGCTAAGATACAGTAGAATATAATAAAATACAGTACATACATATGAGATGAGTAATGCAAAATATGTAAACATTATTAAAGTGGCCAGTGATTCCAAGTCTATGTATGTAGGGCAGCAGCCTCTAATGTGCTAGTGATGGCTGTTTAACAGTCTGATGGCCTTGAGATAGAAGCTGTTTTTCAGTCTCTCGGTTCCAGCTTTGATGCACCTGTACTGACCTCGCCTTCTGGATGATAGCGAAGTGAACAGTCAGTGGCTCGGGTGGTTGTTGTCCTTGATGATATATTTTGGCCTTCCTATGACATCGGGTGCAGACCGCACCACCCTCTGGAGAGCCCTGCGGTTACAGGCACCAAAAACACAATTGGTTGTTGTTTCCGCTGTCAAAATTCATGTCATAACCAACTGCATTACCCGTTAAAAACCAGCTTTTGGTTTGGTCTTAAATATATCTATCAGCTCTGCCTGAAATTAGCACTTTGGATCATGTTTTTAAGGACACACCTGAGATATCTCCACAACTGCCCATCTGAGCGCAAGCGAGCAGATATAAAACAGGTGAAAAGTTAAACTTACAATTAGGGCTGGAAAATGACAGTGCGCCAGTTTTTTACAAATTACAAACTAATGTGCATTTGACACTAGTGACGCCTTAACGCCAGTCGGAAATAGAGCCCTTCAGTATTTAGAGTATTGATATTTATTGGGGATCCCCCCATTTTTGATAGCCATTTTTGATAGCCATATGGTTCTCTCTCGGACAAGTTGGGAGTTCCCTGTCAAGAGGAGATAAATGGAGGCTAGCTAGCTAGCCTGGAGTCTCAAATGGAGGATGCTAACAAACGTTTTCAATGCTGCAGGAGCTGTGTTTATTTTTGCTTTATTCCGGGACAATGTAGACCGCACAGACTTTCAATGTTGCAACTGTTTGCCTGCAGAGGACTACAAGTAGCGAACCTACACAAGCTACTGGGGAACCCACCCCTGCCTACTTTCTCTTTCTCTTCTACCCCAGTAGTAGCCGGACGCTGCTCTCCACAGCCGACTGGCCGGTACTCTGCAGGAATCTCTCCCCGAAGGGGCCTCCCCTTTCCCTGGAGAATGGAGCTAGTTGGATGCTCCTAGATGACTTCGTGGATGTTCCTGTTCTCGATCCTACCAGATATGGAGATATGTCACTCGCCGTGGAAGTCGAAAACAGCAACCTCCTTGGAGGCAACGGGGGCCTCCTTGGAGATGTTAAGCCCGGACCAGACACACACCAGAAACAGCTTCGGTGCTCTGGATCCAGAGGCTCCGGTGCCTTCTTCCTTTGGGGCTTCCAATTCGAGATTGGATCTGGAGGTACCTGCGCCTTCGTCCTCAGTTCTGTCTCTCTCTCCAGTGGCTTCTACCCCGGGTTTAGAACCTCAGAAATCCCACCCTCATCAGACTGTGAGAATGTCTGAGACTCCCGGCCATTTATCATCCATGATGGGTACTACAGCTGGCTCGGGTCCATCGGGCCAAGCACCCTTTGGTCCTCAAGGGGTTTGCGAAATCACTCAAGGTGAAAGAACAGCCGGACCTCCTCAACCATTGCACCAGCTGTCGTCATCGGAAGTTCTATGGTAAGAAACATCTTGGTTCCCCAGGCAAAAACCCTATGCTCTCCTGGAGTACGAGTACAGGACATTACAAGACTGCTTCTGACCAATCTAGGACAGATGCTGACGCTGTCGTAGTCCAAAATGGGTCAAATGACATAAGGAGGACTAGCTCTGAACTTCTGAAAATGTATTTTAAAGAACTGATTCTAGCACTGAAAGATTCCAAAAAGTGGCCAATTATTTAATGACCGGTACCATCGTTGGGTGTGAAATATTCAGCAGGCTACTGGCATTACACACCGTCACTAAAAGATTTCTGTAGCTCTGTTGGAATCATTTTCATAGACAACTTCGACACCTTGTGGAAACATAAAATATTCTACAGGAATGACCATCCAAATCATCTTGACTCCTGAACTCTGTCCACACATTTCACGGCTGCTTTGAGACAATGACTTATCAAGGATCCAAGCCCAGCTCAGTTAATCCCTACCAATGTGGCGCAGAGTTGTCATAATTCTTTACCAAATGTACATTACACCAGGGGCGTTGATAGACACAATGTAAGTATCTTCATTTGTGACCCTCTAACTACCCTGAATGCCTCTGCTGATCCTACAGCTATTGTATGCAGTAATCATGTGCCTATGAATCCGATTTATACTTTTAGCACTGAGGCGGTGTGCTCTAGTAGGAAGTCCACTGTACAGCTCACCCTGCATTATAAGCTCAAACATAAATATCATGAGCATGTCTACTTCTGATAACCTTCCCAGTAAAGCAATAAAAACAATCAAGCATTGCAGGAAAGTACTAAAAAAGTGCCCACATTAACATATGTAGCCTAAGAAGCAAGGTTCATGAAATCAATAACTTGCAGATGACATTCATATTCTCTCTGAAACTCAGTTAGATAATACCTTTCTCCAACATAATCCAGGTAGGATCAGTAATTACCCAGAGCAGCTGTCTAGGCCACTTACTTTTTTTCAATCTTTACTAATGACATGCCGCTGTCTATGTATGTGGATGATTCAACACTATACACATCAGTTGCTACAGCGACTGAAATGACTGCAACACTTAACAAAGAGCTGCAGTTAGTTTCAGAGTGTTTGGCAAGGAATAAAGTTAGTCCTAAATATTAAAAAAATAAGAAGAAGAATTGTATTTTGGACTACTCATTCACTAAACCCTATATCTCAACTAAATCTTGTAATGAATAAATTGGAAATTGAGCAAGTTGAGGGGGTTTGGCCTGGATTGTCACGGTCAAAACATGTTGATATAATAGTAGCTAAGATGGGGATAAGTCTGTCCATAATAAAGGACTGCTCTGCCTTCTTAACAACACTATCAACAAAGGCAGGTCCTACAGGCCCTAGTTTCTGCCTTCTTAACAACACTATCAACAAAGGCAGGTCCTACAGGCCCTAGTTTGTTGCACCTGGACTACTGTTCAGTCGTGTGGTCAGGTGCCACAAAGAGGGATGGTACGGCTGGCTCTTAAATATACACAGAGAGCTAACATTAATAATATGCATTTCAATCTCTCATGGCTCAGGGTAGAGGAGAGATTGACTTCATCACTACTGTTTTTGTAAGAAGTATTGACATGCAGAATGCACCGAGCTGTCTGTTTAAACAACTAGCACACAACTCAGACACCCATGCATACCCCACAAGACATGCCACCAGAGGTCTTTTAACAAATCCCCAACTCCAGAACAGACTACGAGAGGTGCACAGTACTACATAGAGCCATGACTACATTGAACTCTATTCCATATCAGGTAACTGATGCAAGCAGTAGAATCAGATTTTAAAAATCAGATAAAAATACACCTTATGGAATAGCGGGGACTGTGAAGAGACACACGCACAGGTAGAGACACATGCATTCAAACACATCAGCTAGCACACATCAGCTAGCACACACATATATTGTAAGATTGCTAAGATGGCGCCGAAGCGGATAGCTGACGTTTTACATGCTCCTGACCAATTGTGCGATTTTGTTAGTTTTTTTTGCGTTGTTTGTAACTTTTTTTAAAAACTTATTTTGTACATACTGTTGCTGCTACCGTCTCTTATGACCAAAAATAACTTCTGGACATCAGAACAGCGATTACTCACCATGAACTGGAAGAAGCTTTTTCCTTTAAAGATGCCTCACAAGTCCTCAACTGGCAGCTTCATTAAATAGTACCGGCAGAACACCAGTCTCAATGTCAACAGTGAAGAGGCGACTCCGGGATGCTGGCCTTCTAGGCAAAGTTGCAAAGAAAAAGCCATATCTCAGACTGGCGAACAAAAAAACAAGTTTAAGATGGGCAAAAGAACACAGACACCGGAACTCTGCCTAGAAGGTATGCATCCCCGAGTCGCCTCTTCACTGTTGACGTTGAGACTGGTGTTCTGCGGGTACTATTTAATGAAGCTGCCAGTTGATGACTTGTGAGGCGTGTTGTGTTGTGCACCGGGGCCTCCCACTCCTCTTTCTATTCTGGTTAGGGCCAGTTTGCGCTGTTCTGTGAAGGGAGTAGTACACAGCGTTGTACGAGATCTTCAGTTTCTTGGCAATTTCTCGCATGGAATAGCCTTCATTTCTCAGAACAAGAATAGACTGACGAGTTTCAGAAGAAATTATTGTTTCTGGCCATTTTGAGCCTGTAATTGAACTCACAAATGCTGATGCTCCAGATACTCAACTTTCCAAAAAAGGCCAGTTTTATTGCTTCTTTAATTAGCACAACAGTGTTCAGCTGTGCTAACATAATTGCAAAAGGGTTTTCTAATGATCAATTAGCCTTTTAAAATAAACTTGGATTAGCTAACACAACGAGCCATTGGAATACAGGAGTAATGGATGCTGTATGCCTATGTAGACATTACATACAAAATCTGCAATTTCCAGCTACAATAGTCATTTAAAACATTAACAATGTCTTCACTGTATTTCTGATCAATTTGAGGTTATTTTAATGGACAAAAAAGTGCTTTTCTTTCTAAAACAAGGATATTTCTAAGTGACCCAAAACTTTTGAATGGCAGTGTATATATATATATATATATATATATATATATATATATATATATATATATACACTTGTAACTTGAAGTGTAAGCAACCTACCTCCAAAAATCCTTAAGTATAAGTGTCTACTTTGTTATTTAATGTGAAAGAGGCTTGATAAACACTTTTTAGTCTGAAGCTGAAGTTACTTTGCATGTGTGTAGGGCAGTCGAGGCAGCTCTCCTAAACGTCTCTGCTTTGTGGAGAAAAGCAGTTACTACAACATTTGCTTAAACAATCGGTGACACACATATAATCGGTGTGTGCAAATCTTCTGCTCCCAGTCCTCTGTTGAGTTAGCGAGTGTTTCCCGTGTTTGTTGTGTGAGCATTGAGTGGTCTTGATCTACGGCACGACATTCTCCCGTATCCCAACTATTCGGGAAATTAGTATTTTTCCCGCTCGCTGGCCCACTCTAGAAGCAGGTAACCATGGGTGACAGCTCCCAAAGGATGGGTGCTATCCGTCTTCGGTTTGGCGGTGGTGTTGCCACCACAGCGGGCATTAGGGGCATTTCTCTATTGTTCACCCCTGTGTCTTCCCTGGGTCTACCCTGTGTCCAAGGGCATTGGCGTCAACTGGCAGGGCAGCAGAACAGGGCAGAGTCCAGATGGCATTGGGCCCTCGCGCCCACACACTCGCCCACTCCTGCCCTTGCATCGCCACAGCACCAGGCATGTGGCACAGAACGAGCTTGCCAACTGCTCGCCAGGACGCAGGACCCAAAATAATGGAAAAGCCCAGCCCTCGGTTTGACATCGCTCCTTTTGAGTCCCTTCTCCCATCATCCATCACCGAAATGAATCGAAACCACGGGTTGGCCAAAACCATATTTATAGCCGACTGGATATTCTCTTTTTGTACTTCGTGGAAGAAAATGAGAGGAACTTGATCCGCTCCCATGACAACGAGAATGAAATACATTTAAAATGATCATATGCGCTAATAGATTTTTGGGAATACAATAAAGCTTCGGTCTGGAGTCTGGGCCCCGGATAGAGGGCCAGTAAATGAAGTGCAAATGAACGATGACACCGAATCAATATGTAATGAAATTAGATGGAGGAGTCTTCTCCCCGGCAGTTAGATTATCCCTAATTATGAAGGGGCAGAGACCAGTCCCCAAAGTATCGATTTAACACCCCAACATTTCATTTTGAAGATAATTTCTATAATTATAATTTTCTGTCTTTTCTAATTGTGTTCAGGTGCGAGATGCCCTCATACGTTTTCTCAAATGTGCAATTAGATATTGAGCCAAAGGGTGGATCAAATCACCATCTCACCGTTATTGTTTAAACACACTTTAGACTGTATTAATGAACGCACGAGCTGATTCAGAGGACTGAAACCATTGTTGCATATAGATATGGACTTTGTAGAACAGATACGATCAACATTTATTAGGAACTGTGTCCACTCTACAGTCAGTTCCATGTTACAGAATGGGTAAAAAAAAAAAATCCCTTTGGGCTTTGATGGCAGATGGCACTACAGTGCTGCGGTGTGTCTCGATGAAGTGTCGGCAGTCTATAGAAGTGTGTGTGTGTGTCTGTGTGTGTGTGTGTGTGTGTGTGTGTGTGTGTGTGTGTGTGTGTGTGTGTGTGTGTGTGTGTGTGTCACAGGGGCAAGTGGTGACAAACGATGGCAAATTGAAGTGAAAGCCCCCTGCTGCTTCCTCGCCATGCCAACCGAGGATCAGAGGAGAGGAGGCGGCTGAGAGAAATGGCATTCACACACACAGAGATACATACACAAACACACAGATACATACACACACGCAGGGCTGTCACAGGGGCCAAGTCTTTACAAAGAGGCATAGGTTGGATGTAAGGAAATTCCAAATAGATGCCTCTTTCTAATGCAGACACAAATCACAACACAACATCCCTTATCTAGAGAATGTAAAACGGTATCATGGATGGACCCACTCAATTATCTAGAGAATGTAAAAGTGTACCATGAAGGGACCGACTTATCTAGACCACCAAGTGCTAACAGTAAGTATTTGGATAAAATGTGTGCAATGCTTGATAATGTATGTGATATTAACAGAGAGGTAGATTTTCTGTGTGATTTAAACTATTGACTGGCTTTCATCAAGCTGCCCACTCAAGGAAAAACTTAAAAGTGTAACCAGTGCCTGCAATCTGGTTCAGGTTATCAGTCAATTTATCAGGGTAGTTAAAAACAGCACAGGAATGAAATCATCAACATGTATTGATCACATCTTTAGCAATACTGCTGAAATTAGCTTCAAAGCATTATCCAAATCCATTGGATGTAGTGATCACAATATGGTAGTTATGTCTAGGAAAACCAAAGTTCCAAAGGCTGGGCTTAATATAGTATATAAGAGGTCATACAATACTTTTTGTAGTGATTCCTATGTTTATAATCTGAAGAATATTTGCTGGTCTGTGGTTTGTAATGAGGAGCAACCAGACACTGCACTTGACACATTTATGAAATTGCTTAATCCAGTTACTAATAAGCATGCACCCATTAAGAAATTACTATAAAAATGTTAAATCCTCGTGGATTGATGAGGAATTGAAAAATTGTATGGTAAATAGGGATGAGGCAAAAGGAATGGCAAATAAGACTGGCTGCACAACCGATTGGCAAAAATACAGCAATTTGAAAAATCATGTGACTAAACTGAATAAAAAGAAGAAGAAACTATACTATGAAAGAAAGATAAATGACAGTATAAATCTTTGTAGCCCCTTAAATGTAATTTTAGGCAAAAAGGCTAACTCCGCTCCATCAATTCGTTGAATCACATGGCTCATTCATCACAAAACCCACTGATATTGCCAATTACTTAAATTATTTTTTCATGGGCAAAGTTAGAAAAAACGTTTACGTTAGATGCCCAAAAACAAACAATGACACTACACATCCAAGTGTATCTGAACAAATTGTGAAAGACAAGCATTGTAATTTTGAATTCCGTAAAGTCAGTGTGGAAGAGATGACAAATTATTGTTGTCTATCAACAATGACAAGCCACCAGGGTCTGATAACTTGGATGGAAAATTACTGAGGATAACAGTGGACGATGTTGCTACTCTTATTTGCCATATATTAAATCTAAGCCTACTAGAAAGTGTATGCCTTCAGGCCTGGAGGAAAGCAAAAGTCATTCCCCTCCTCCTATACACTGAAAGAATGGACAAAGTCATCGATCATGTGACACCATTCATTCCTATGTGAAGACTCAATAGTGAATTGAAGCTATATTAAGTGGAGACGTAACATTAGGGCTGGGAATTGCCAGGGACCTCACAATACGATATTATCACGGTATTTAGGTGCCGATATGTTATGTACGTATTCTGATTATCACGATCCTATATGTATTGTGATTCGATACTGCGATTTTATTGCGATTTGATGTTCCAAACATTGCTCACGATGTGTCTGCTGCAGAGAGAAAAGAGAGAGCATGAGAAAAGTCAAGGGAATAAATGGAGAACAAGCTATAGGATGAAAAATAGTAGAGTTTTGGCGTAGGTACAGCGATCGTTATTAGTTATCACAGACACAAAATAATAATTGTGTCTATTTCTACAATTTATCTTCTTAAAATCTGATTTTAAACCTAACCTTTACCTTAACTATAACTTTAAGCACACTGCCAACCTTATGCCTTAGCTTAACTTTAAATGAAGTCCAAAAAAACACATTTTTGATTTAATGGATTTTGACTTTGTGGCTGTGGTAACTAGTGACAACCAGATAGCGCTAGCTAACGCTACCTACAGTGTCCAAAAAAATTATAATGACATGATAGCGTATGAGCTTCTCCAGTAAGTGATGTTGCAGGCTAGCTCAGTGCTGCCCCCTCTCATTGAGTAAAGGCTGACCCGGGGAACTGCATGCTGCCATTAGCAATTCAATTATCCTTATGCTGTAACTTCTTCTGTGTGCAATTATGAAAAGAAAATTTGGTTAAAGGACATAGATCTGTTGTATAGACCAAATCTAAATGTTTTTAAACAAAGCTAGTTCTGGTTGTTCTGGGTTGTGAGCGTCAGAAAGCTGGACTTGAGAATGCATAGGAAACCATATGCAGACCACGGCCGGACTAGCTAGATTATCGAATTAATAATTGATATAATTCGTTTTTCTAACATTTCTATTAAATCACCAACTCTCATGTTATCAAGCCTCCATTTTTTTCTAGGCTGTCAGCTAGATAGCTAGTTTGCTTCATTCAGGGAGGAAATACAAGCTAGCTAAAGAAAGCTACATTGCTTTGGTTGCAGCTGACCTGTCTGCTAGCCAGAGGCTATGAGGTTATCAGAAAGTATACTAGCTAGCTTGGGTAGCTACTTGTTTGGCATAAGCCTACTTGTCGACCTGTAATCATTGCAATTTGAGAGTTGTTTTCCTCTGCTAGCCATCTAGCTACCAGGTTTGGACTAGTTGCCTGCTTTCTTTCTAAAAGCTAATGTTACACAAAGAAATTAACAACCTCTTTTTAAAAGACGATATTATTGCTTGACTGTGATAATTTTCATATATAAATAAGTGAACAGGCATGGGCTATCATATCATAGCTCGTTGTTTGTCCAAACTGTTTTGGATGTGGCACACTAACCTCACACAGCCAGCTAATGGAGGTAATGGCTCACCACCGTTATCTGCTGGATCATTTTGACATTACAACATGAAACAGCACAGAGAACCATGCACAGAACGCATCTTTCTCCATCCAGGAACTAAATTTGCTTGCTGTAGTGACAACATGGGGATTTCTCGTATTAGAAGCAATTATTGGTACCATGAATGTCTTGGATTTAAAAAAATATATTTTTACATGCAAACAATTCCTCCAGTACAGCAGGTTGGCCTTGAACTTCCATACCTTCAATGAGAGGGGGCAGTCATTCTCTTCTGGATATAGCAAAAAAAAGTTTGCGGTTGCCTTGGCAACACCCCCCACAATGCAGCAGAAGCACACAAAAATATAATTAATAGAACAGGCTTGGAAGCTTTAACCCTGGCAATTTGACTGGTAAAATCATGGGTACACTCAGTATGATGCGTTCATTTCCACGGTAATGTAGAATGTTCATTCTAATGATGCTAACTGGTGTGGCTCATGCAATGGAATGTCATTTTTTGTCAGTTGAGTTGAATCAACAAACCACAGCACGGATTTTACTTCCTGCTTTGCTCCTATGGGTAAACTCGCAATGGCCGCCAGTTCACCCATCATGCCATCATTGACGTGAATGGGGACACCCGTTCTATTCGTTTTATTTCTATGGTAGCACCTGCAGTCAGGAGCGGAGGAGAGAAGAAAAATAAATAAATATGACTAAGAACACATCTTCCCCAGAGCTGAAGAGAAGGCTAGAGCTGACGGAGAGATAGAACATTTGCACACCCTCCTTTTCCTAACAACCATCCACGTCAATTTACAATCTCCACCATAAAGCTTCCAAGCCTGTTGTATTAACTATATTATGTGTGCTTGTGTTGCGTTTTGGGGGGAGTTGAGCTGATGGAGAGACAGACTTGTTCCTTGTGTGGAAAGGAGGACATTCACAATCCCCACCATGCATCCAGGTGACTAGTCCTGACAACAACATTAAACATGGACTGCTCGGTGGAATGTTGAAGGACAATGTATTGTGTGTCCTTCCTCATTTCATCATGGCTGTTCTCCCTTTAACAGGATTAGTGTCTAAGCCCCACCTCCCAACTGTGAAATATGTGCCACTGCACCAGGCTCTCCATCTCACCGTGGGAGCCCGAAAAGAAGAATCTGGCAAATTCCACTAACAAAGACATGAGAGTAAATATTTCACCGTGAAATGTGATGAAGCCATAGTTTTGTAGCTGTTTTTTTAAGGATGGAATGTCATATCACAGAATGTCATTACAATGATAGACTTCAGGGACTTTTTCTAAGCTTCAGGATCAGAATGTAGTGTTAATTACAAACACTGAGTGTAGAAAACATTAAGGATACTTTCCTAATATTAAGTTGCACCTCCCCCCGTTTTGCTCTCAGAACAGCCTCAATTTGTTGGGGCATGGACTCTACAAGGTCTCTGGATGTCCTTTGGGTGATGGACCAGTCTTGATACACACGGGAAACTGTTGATCGTGAAAAACCCAGCAGCGTTGCAGTTCTTGACATAAACTGGTGCGCTACCATACCCGTTCAAAGGCACTTAAATATTTTGTCTTGCCCATTCACCCTCTGAATGGCACACATACACAATCCATGTCTCAATTGTCTCAAGGCTTAAAATTCCTTCTTTAACCTGTCTCTTCCCCTTCATCTACACTGATTGAAGTGGATTTAACAAGTGACGTCAATAAGGGATCATAGCTTTCACCTCGATTCACCTGGTCAGTCTATGCCATGGAAAGAGCAGGTGTTCACCGTATGTTAAATATGAATTAGTAGTGGTGCTAACTATTCATTTTATGTAGTGAGGTAATCAAATAGCAGGGTCCTGCCATCAGCTATTCCTATTTCAACAAATCAAAGCCATGAATATAAAAGACAAGAGATCACGTTCCTTTGACCTACTGTATAGTCTCTGCATTCTGAAGAGAGATCACGTACCTTTGACCTACTGTATAGTCTCTGCATTCTGAAGAGAGATCACGTACCTTTGACCTACTGTATAGTCTCTGCATTCTGAAGAGAGATCACGTACCTTTGACCTACTG
Organism: Salmo salar; assembly: GCF_965601325.2. Lineage (NCBI taxonomy): Eukaryota > Metazoa > Chordata > Actinopteri > Salmoniformes > Salmonidae > Salmo > Salmo salar. The sequence continues at coordinate 55,349,435 of NC_138306.1, read as the reverse complement.
TATAGTCTCTGCATTCTGAAGAGAGATCACGTACCTTTGACCTACTGTATAGTCTCTGCATTCTGAAGAGAGATCACGTACCTTTGACCTACTGTATAGTCTCTGCATTCTGAAGAGAGATCACGTACCTTTGACCTACTGTATAGTCTCTGCATTCTGAAGAGAGATCACGTACCTTTGACCTACTGTATAGTCTCTGCATTCTGAAGAGAGATCACGTTCCTTTGACCTACTGTATAGTCTCTGCATTCTGAAGAGAGATCATGTACCTTTGACCTACTGTATAGTCTCTGCATTCTGAAGAGATCACATACCTTTGACCTACTGTATAGTCTCTGCATTCTGAAGAGAGATCACGTACCTTTGACCTACTGTATAGTCTCTGCATTCTGAAGAGAGATCATGTTCCTTTGACCTACTGTATAGTCTCTGCATTCTGAAGAGATCACGTTCCTTTGACCTACTGTATAGTCTCTGCATTCTGAAGAGAGATCACGTACCTTTGACCTACTGTATAGTCTCTGCATTCTGAAGAGAGATCACGTTCCTTTGACCTACTGTATAGTCTCTGCATTCTGAAGAGAGATCATGTACCTTTGACCTACTGTATAGTCTCTGCATTCTGAAGAGATCACATACCTTTGACCTACTGTATAGTCTCTGCATTCTGAAGAGAGATCACGTACCTTTGACCTACTGTATAGTCTCTGCATTCTGAAGAGAGATCATGTTCCTTTGACCTACTGTATAGTCTCTGCATTCTGAAGAGAGATCACGTTCCTTTGACCTACTGTATAGTCTCTGCATTCTGAAGAGAGATCATGTTCCTTTGACCTACTGTATAGTCTCTGCATTCTGAAGAGAGATCACGTTCCTTTGACCTACTGTATAGTCTCTGCATTCTGAAGAGAGATCATGTTCCTTTGACCTACTGTATAGTCTCTGAACATTGGAGAGAGAACACGTACCTTTGACCTATAGTCTCATCATTATGGCCTTAGAAAAATAACAAGAAGACCAAAGTAATTTCTTAGATCTAATAATGCAAAAAATATTGTCTGGCAGATTGTTCTCCATCATCAGAACCAACAGTTTTGAATGTTGAAATACAACAGACACTCTCAATTCTTCGATATGTACTATGATAGATATTGTATATATGTTTACAATTTCAAATGACAAATGATTCTCGTTATTTTTGAAGATAAAATTATTTTTTATTACTCAATTTAGCTTTGCCACGTTCATCTACAAAACTAGACATAGGCTAATTATAGCAACCTTATGTTAAACATATAGTATATATGTATCTATTTATGCAAGGCTACACTGGCATAAATACTGAAGGAGCAGATGCCCCACTATCAGGGATCGATGCATGCCATCTCTTTGAGACAGAGCTTAATGCGCCCCTTTGGCTGCTAACTCAGTGTGCTCTCACGGCTTAATGAGAGATGGCATTTCAAAAGCATTAATTGAGACGGCCGGGCAAAGCTTCCCTGAATGCAGCAGTCTATTCCTGATTTAGATTAAGTCCATCATGCAATTTAACGCCCTGCTCTCCCGCTCTTTAGGGGGAGACGGCTACAAATAGATGCCGTGGCATTGTCAATTTGGACGGAAAAGGCCTTCCAAAAGCTTGAGGCTTGGCAATCCACATAAGAATAAAAGAAGTCCCATGTTTTTTTGGAACACTGACCTCCAGTTCAGGACCACGCCATTGGGAGTTTAAGTTTGCTTAGTCAGTCTCGTTCGATTAGTAATGGCCTCTTTGATGACTTCGTTGGCACTGAGAGATGCTTGCCAAGAAACAGAAGAGGCCAAAAGACAATATGGGTTTGCTATTTGAGAGCTTGCGACTCCATTTCAGTCGCTTGGCAAAGGCTTACGGCCATTGCGTTGTCTGGGTAACCCCCTTGTTCAAACAAGGTGAGCCTGGGTCCCCTGGGACCTCAAGGCAAGGTCATAGGAAAATTGACCCAAACTGGACGTCCTTAGTCACTTAGCCGGTTGCACTGGGACCTTGAATATGGCCCCATTAATGGATACAAGGCTCTCGCTTCCCGCTATGATGAACGACTTTTCAGTAGGCAGCTAAAATATCACTTTCACCCAGCATCATCTCCTCATACACGTACTGATAAGAATTCTATAGCCTGGCAAACCCCCAATCTACATAAGGCAATATCCTGTTCCAACAGCCATTAGCCTTCGGTGATCACTGACAACGATATCGTCAATCGTTCCCGCTGCTCGTTGTCATTGCTCGTTCATCTCAGGGCACACAGAAGAGCGAGTGAGGACGAGTTGTGTACACACTATCCACACAGAAGAGATAGTGATAGATGCATACAGAAAAGATAGTGATAGCTGTGTACAGTATAGATAGTGATATCTTTATACTAAACAGATAGTGATAGCTGTGTACAGAATAGATAGTGATATCTTTATACTAAACAGATAGTGATAGCTGTGTACAGAATAGATAGTGATAGCTGTATACAGAGGAAATAGTGATAGATGCATACTGAAGAGAGTGATAGCGGCATACAAAATATAGTGTGATAGCTGTATGCAGATGAGATAGTGATAGTTGTATACAGAGGAGATAGTGAAAAGCTGCCATTAAGACATCCACCAATGGTCACAATGAGCGGGTATGTGGATCTGTCTGAAGAAACGCTAACATTAGACATCCACCGTGACAGACAGAACCAGCCCTTTCAGGTGGGCTACGCAGACTTAGCTTCATTCAAATAAGTTCTCAATGTGAATAAACAGTGGCTGCAGCGAGACATCAAAGATATTGTGATATGTATCTTCGGTGATACGGTGGGATGTTGTCCTTTTGCTGGTAAACAAAGCTGAAATAACTATTTTCCCCAGCAAAATAATTATAATGCTGTTTTGACAAGCAGATATGTGTTTGTGGTTACCAGTGTACTGTGCTGGTAAGCCCATTTTTTGACATTTCAGAAATATTTGACACAAGCTCTTCTGTGCAGCGTAATCTTGGTCAACTCAGAACTAAGGTCTTGCGTAATTGGTCAGTTGCTCGATTAAGTTCTCGGTCCATTCATGTTATTTTTAGCGACTGTCCCTAAAAAGCAACTTCTATATTCTTAGAAAAAAGGATTCCAAAAAGGTATAAAGTTACAGCCCCTTTCTAGATAACTTGAAACAGTATAACCAGGTCTTGTGTCTTGAAGTCGCCTAGCCTAGCTACTGCTAGCCTGCTAATTTAGCCAATTAGCTTCAGCCTGCTTGTTTGCAACCTTGGCAAAGTTGGTTTGACAATGGATAGCCTGTCCCTTGGGCTAATTAGGGACCGTCATTAAATCGCACAATGTAAATAGGTAAATATTTTCATGTTGCACATCTTTTAATTTTCTCATTAAATGTGTTAAATATTTGTATATTCATTTCTACAATTTATAGTTGGTATTCGGTTTTTAAGTAATTTACATTTTGACAAATTTTGGACAATTTTAATACATAGACTTGCATGTACATTGTGTAATTTACTGATGGTCCCTTTACTGTATGTTACATCTGGTAACATACAGCTGCATTCTGAATTGATGATTACTTGGGTGCTGCCAGCTGTGGGCATGTGGGCAGGATTGAAATAAACCCAACCCAGTGAAAAATGTTACAGTACCCTTCATTCCGTGACACACCCTTTTTTATTTATGAGCAAAATTATCCTATTTACATTTTGTCGTCGATTCTGACACTAGAATACATGTTTCTGAATCATATCGATGTCACAAAGGTGCTATCTAGAACCTAAAAGGGTTCTTTGGCTGTCACCATAGGATAACCCTTTGAAAAACACTTTTTGGTTCAAGGTAGAAACCTTTTTAGTTCCAGGTAGAAATATTTTGAGTTCCATGTAGAACCCTCTGTGTAAAATGTTCTACATGGAACTCAAAAGGGTTCTACCTGGAACCAAAATAGTTCTACCTGGAACCAAAAAGGGTTTTTCAAAGGGTTATCTTATGATCTCAGATAAGTCTCTTTTGAATTGGTTCACATAACACAAAGGCTCATGTTCCCCAGGGGTTTCCCCATCGTGAATGCCTCAGCTCTTAGCAAGTGACCTTCAGTGACAGATGTTTTGATCTATCTTGGATTTTACCACACCATGACTGATGTTTTGACGTAACGTGGATTACCATATAATCTAGCCTTGTTAGTTCTCAGTGTCTAGGGTAGATAGGATCAATGCACCTGTGCCAGACTGGAGAACTGAGACAGGGAGGGTTTGTCCCACAAAGGTTATTAGCTTGGTTAGCTTAGCAATCAGCTTAGTTTAGCAGTTAGACTGGATTGTTGAATAGAAGAGTGATGAGTACTGTTGGACCTTGGATAAGGAAACAGAGTTAGGATGAAGTAGACTGAAAAGCCTTAACCCTCATCCTGACCTAACTTCCTACCATCCCACTCATCCAATACTCCCTCACCCTTAACTTCCCTTCCTACCTTCCCTCTCATCCAATACTCCCTCAATCTAACTTCCCTTCTCAACTTTCCTCTCATCCAATACTCCCTCACCCTAATTTCCCTTCCTACCTTCCCTCTCATCCAATAATCCCTCACCCTAACTTCCCTTCTCAACTTCCCTCTCATCCAATACTCCCTCACCCTGACTTCCCTTCCTACCTTCCCTCTCATCCAATACTCCCTCACCCTAACTTCCCTTCCTACCTTCCCTCGTATCCAATACTCCCTCACCCTAACTTCCCTTCTCAACTTCCCTCTCATCCAATACTCCCTCACCCTAACTTCCCTTCCTACTTCCCTCTCATCCAATCCTCCCTCACCCTAACTTCCCTTCCTACCTTCCCTCTCATCCAATACTCCCTCACCCTAACTTCCCTTCCTACCTTCCCTCTCATCCAATACTCCCTCACCCTCTATTTTCCTTTTATTTTGTGTTATTGATTGTACATTTGTTTATATGTAACTCTGTGTTGTTATTTTTGCCGCACTGCTTTGCTTTATCTTGGCCAGGTCGCAGTTGTAAATGAGAACTTGTTCTCAACTGGCCTACCTGGTTAAATAAAGGTGAAATAAAAATAAAATGAAAATATTCTATCTTCCCTTCTCACCTTCCCTCTCATCCTCGTATCCAATACTCCCTCATCCTGACTTCCCTTCTTGTCTTCCATCTCATCCAAAACTCCCTCATCCTGACTTCCCTTCTTCTCTTCCCTCTCATACAAAACTCCCTCATCCTAACATCCCTTCTTACCTCCCCTCTCATCCAATACTTCCAGACAAAGCATGAGCACATCAATCCTCATGAAGACTTACTTACAGCTATAGGCTGTGTAGAGCAGACATTGGTGGCTTAAAATCAGTGGGATCCCGCTCAACATGCCACAGCCCCCTCCCCCATCCCCTCAACATGCCACAGCCCCCTCCCCCCTTCCCCTCAACATGCCACAGCCCCTCCCCCCTTCCCCTCAACATGCCACAGCCCCTCCCCCTTCCCCTCAACATGCCACAGCCCCTCCCCCTTCCCCTCAACATGCCACAGACCCTCCCCCTTCCCCTCAACATGCCACAGCCCCTCCCCCTTCCCCTCAACATGCCACACCCCTCCCCCCCTTCCCCTCAACATGCTACAGCCCCTCCCCCTTCCCCTCAACATGCCACAGCCCCCTCCCCCCTTCCCCTCAACATGCCACAGCCCCTCCCCCTTCCCCTCAACATGCCACAGCCCCTCCCCCCTTACCCTCAACATGCCACAGCCCTCCCACCCTCTCCCCCCCCACCCCCCCACCCCACCAACTCGACATTTCCTTTAAACATAAAAACAAGCAGGTATTTACAAGTGCAATATATTACATGTGGTAGGCCTGATAAATAAAGAGCCATAGAAAGCACTATTGTCTGGGTGAAATACTACAGCTTCTTATGCCACTGACCTTTCTAGCCTCCAACACACCTCCTCTATAGCCATTCTAACACCATTACATGGCCCATTCCACTGCAGCACAAAGAGACCAGGGGCCTCAGGCTGAAACTGAGCACATGATTGTGTGTACCTGCCTGCATGGGTGTGTGTCCCAGCCTGTATGAGTGTGTGTCCCAGCATGCATGGGTGTGTTTCCCAGCCTGTATGAGTGTGTCTACCTGCATACATGAGTGTGTGTATTGGTGTGTTTGCATTTGTTGGTGGTTCAATGAATGTATGTTAGGTCTTCGGAGCTGAGGAAATGGATAGGTGCATATATGGAGGGGGTGTTTGTGTGTGTGTGTGTGTGTGTGTGTGTGTGTGTGTGTGTGTGTGTGTGTGTGTGTGTGTGTGTGTGTGTGTGTGTGTGTGTGTGTGTGTGTGTGTGTGTGTGTGTGTTTGTGTGTCACAAGGGAAAGTTGTGACAAAGTTGGGGTGACTCGGGGTGGAGGGTTAACTCTCCAACTACCATGTAAGGTGTTTCTCCTCCTGCAGACCTGGAGGAGCTACGGTATCTAGCCTCCAGCAGTGACTGACCATTCTACTCCTGCAGACCTGGAGGAGCTACGGTATCTAGCCTCTGTGACTGACCATTCTACTCCTGCAGACCTGGAGGAGCTACGGTATCTAGCCTCCGACTGTGACTGACCGCTCTACTCCTGCAGACCTGGAGGAGCTACGGTATCTAGCCTCCGACTGTGACTGACCGTTCTACTCCTGCAGACCTGGAGGAGCTACGGTATCTAGCCTCCAGCAGTGACTGACCATTCTCCTCCTGCAGACCTGGAGGAGCTACGGTATCTAGCCTCCGACTGTGACTGACCATTCTACTCCGGCAGACCTGAAGGAGCTCATCGTTCTCTGTAGTGAGTGTTGCAACCAAGGACAGACAATTTTTACACTCTACGCGCTTCAGCACTCGGCAGTTCCTTTCTGTGAGCTTATGTGGCCTACCACTTCACGGCTGAGCCGGTGTTGCTCCTAGACATTTCCACTTCACAATAACAGCACTTACAGTTGACCAGGGCAGCTCAATCAGGGCAGAAATTTGACAAACTGATTTGTTGGAAAGGTGGAATCCTATGACGGTGCCACGTTGAAATTCATTGAGCTCTTCAGTAAGGCCATTATACTGCCAATGTTTGTCTACGGAGATTGGCTGTGTGCTCAATTTTATACACATGTCAGCAACAATGGGTATGGCTGAAATAGCCAAATCCACTCATTTGAAAAGGTGTCCACATACTTGTGGCCATGTCTTGTATGTATCTCTGCTGGTCTTAGATGGAGACTGACACAGACAAACCCCTCTAACTATTGATATACTCATGGACATACAGAAATGTCTTAATTTTTTTGGAGGTTAAAATTACAACTATAAGAAATATTTCAAGAAGTAGAACGCAGTAAATCTCCGTAGAGGTCACAGAAAAAGATAATAATGCAACTTAGTGTGTAACGTTAGGGGTCTCACAGGGCAGCTGGTATCATACAGTATTGTATGATGTTATACAGGACCATATAAAACATCTGTGGAACAGTGCACACATACAGTGATTTGGATGGATATAAAACATGGTTAGGGATTTTTTTCTTTAAAGAAGTCTCTGACTTACCTCCGTTAGAAGCTGTTACTCTTCTCACATTTAAAATGAATTGGTTTTATATTAAAGTTGCACATCTTGTCAGAATAGGATCTTGTGGATGTCACTCTCTATCAGCTTTCTCTTTTCTCGTCCCCATTTCCTGCATTCATTATTTAACTACATTATCCACATCCCTTCTGTTGTTTGGTCTTATAAATTAATGGATTGTGTGTGTGCCAATCTTGATGAGGCTTAGGGATTGTGTCTGGTACAAGTGATATTTCTGTGTGTGTGTGTGTGTGTGTGTGTGTGTGTGTGTGTGTGTGTGTGTGTGTGTGTGTGTGTGTGTGTGTGTGTGTGTGTGTGTGTGTGTGTGGGGGGGGGGGGGAGCGGAAGTATGATATTTGTTACTGATGTGACTGATGCTGCCAAACACACACACACACACACACACACACACACACACACACACACACACACACACACACACACACACACACACACACACACACACACACACACACACACACACACACACACACACACACACACACACACACACACACACACAGAGCGAGAGAGAGTCACACAAAAAGGTGGTTGCCCTAGCAATTCCCTGTTCATAAGCTTACCCCTTATGACCAAGCAGACACAGGACACACACAACACAGCACAAACAATAGCCGTGGTGTTCTCCAGTTTTCTTTTGGCATACCATGAAGAGGGTATATCTTAATAATGACTTCACTGTCTTTTTAAATGGCCAAAAAATGTGTGCTGCCGTGAAGGGACCCTTCAAATTGGCCCCGATGGCATGGACACGGAATAGCTCCAGCTTGGACACATTGGGGCTGAGCTGGTGTTGATAGACCCTAAACCCAGATGTAGAGAACATGTCACACTAGGACTTTGCAAGTGGCCATTGTTAAGTAAACTGATGAGAACACCAGTCCCAATTTGAGTCTGGTCCCCCTTTAGAGGCTGGTCCTCTTTTAGAGGTTGGTCCCCCTTTTAAAGGATTGTCTTCTCTAAGAGGCTTGTCCCCCCTCAGAGGCTGGTCCACTTTCAGAGGCTGGCCCCCTGTATTGGGTTAGTATTAGAATGTGAGAGTTAATATACACTGCTCAAAAAAATAAAGGGAACAGTAAAATAACACATCCTAGATCTGAATGAATGAAAAAATCTTATGAAATACTTTTTTCTTTACATAGTTGAATGTTCTGACAACAAAATCACACAAAAATAATCAATGGAAATCCAATTTATCAACCCATGGAGGTCTGGATTTGGAGTCACACTCAAAATTAAAGTGGAAAACCACACTACAGGCTGATCCAACTTTGATGTAATGTCCTTAAAACAAGTCAAAATGAGGCTCAGTAGTGTGTGTGGCCTCCACGTGCCTGTATGACCTCCCTACAACGCCTGGGCATGCTCCTGATGAGGTGGCGGATGGTCTGCTGAGGGATCTTCTCCCAGACCTGGACTAAAGCATCCGCCAACTCCTGGACAGTCTGTGGTGCAATGTGGCGTTGGTGGATGGAGCGAGACATGATGTCCCAGATGTGCTCAATTGGATTCAGGTCTGGGGAACGGGCGGGCCAGTCCATAGCATCAATGCCTTCCTCTTGCAGGAACTGCTGACACACTCCAGCCACATGAGGTCTAGCATTGTCTTGCATTAGGAGGAACCCAGGGCCAACCGCACCAGCATATGGTCTCACAAGGTGTCTGAGGATCTCATCTCGGTACCTAATGGCAGTCAGGCTACCTCTGGCGAGCACATGGAGGGCTGTGCGGCCCCCCCAAAGAAATGCCACCCCACACCATGACTGACCCACTGCCAAACCGGTCATGCTGGAGGATATTGCAGGCAGCAGAACGTTCTCCACTGCATCTCTAGACTCTGTCACGTCTGTCACATGTGCTCAGTGTGAACCTGCTTTCATCTGTGAAGAGCACAGGGCGCCAGTGGCGAATTTGCCAATCTTGGTGTTCTCTGGCAAATGCCAAATGTCCTGCACGGTTTTGGGCTGTAAGCACAACCCCCACCTGTGGACGTCGGGCCCTCATACCACCCTCATGGAGTCTGTTTCTGACCGTTTGAGCAGACACATGCACATTTGTGGCCTGCTGTTGGTCATTTTGCAGGGCTCTGGCAGTGCTCCTCCTGCTCCTCCTTGCACAAAGGCGGAGGTAGCGGTCCTGCTGCTGGGTTGTTGCCCTCCTACGGCCTCCTCAACGTCTCCTGATGTACTGGCCTGTCTCCTGTTAGCGCCTCCATGCTCTGGACACTACGCTGACAGACACAGCAAACCTTCTTGCCACAGCTCGCATTGATGTGCCATCCTGGATGAGCTGCACTACCTGAGCCACTTGTGTGGGTTGTAGACTCCGTCTCATGCTACCACTAGAGTGAAAGCACCGCCAGCATTCAAAAGTGACCAAAACATCAGCCAGGAAGCATAGGAACTGAGAAGTGGTCTGTGGTCACCACCTGCAGAACCACTCCTTTATTGGGGGTATCTTGCTAATTGCCTATAATTTCCACCTGTTGTCTATTCCATTTGCACAACAGCATGTGAAATGTATTGTCAATCAGTGTTGCTTCCTAAGTGGACAGTTTGATTTCACAGAAGTGTGATTGACTTGGAGTTACATTGTGTTGTTTAAGTGTTCCCTTTATTTTTTTGAGCAGTATATGTATTGGGTTAGAATGAGAAAGTTACGAGCTGTATTGGGTTACAATGGGAGAGTTAAGAGATGTATTGGGTTAGAATGGGAGAGTTAAAAGATGTATTGGGTTAGAATGTGAGAGTTAAGAGAAGTATTGTGTTAGGTTTAGAATGGGAGAATTAAAATATGTATTGGGTTAGGGTTAGAATGGGAGATTTAAAAGATGTATTGGCTTAGAATGTAAGAGTTATGAGATGTATTGGGTTAGGTTTAGAATGGGTGACAATGACCCAACAGGGCATGTGTGTGTGCGGGTGTGTGACAGAGTGAGATGTTCCCGATCACAGAATGTAAACCTTTGTCTGTGGATGTGTGAATGTGCTTTATAATGCTCTCTCTATGATCCAAGTCTGCGTCCGATATAACCCTAACCCAATACATCTCATAACTCTCCCATTCTAACCCTAACCCACACACACACACACATACACACACACACACACATATACACACACACATGCCGGGCCACACACCCACACATACATACACACACAAACAATCCCACAGAACAGACAGGAGTCCGCTGATGCTCCACTGACCAGCAGACATGGACCTATGAAAGGATTCCTTTGTTCTCTGAGGAGTTGTTGCCAGTTCATAGGAAACAGTGGGAGGTGGCAGACAGACAGTGAGTTGTCCTCCTCTGTCATTAGACATGAATAGACACAAACACACAGTGGCTTTACTCAGATACTTAACACATTCCCTAACTGTTCACTACTGTACTGTACATCTCAGACCTGGGTCAAATGTATGTCTCCCCAATGATAAATACTTTAAAATACCTGAAAGTGATTGATTTAGTGTAATACAAACAATGGAATAATATCAAAAGTAATACTTCCTGCCCAGGAACTATTGATGAAAATAATCCATATTGATAACTCTTCCACTGTTACACATCAGACTTTTCTGAGATAATTATTGTGCATTCCCCATGTCAAGTAAATTTCAGTATATACACTACCGGTCAAAAGTTTAACTTGTTATGGATAGGGGGCAGTATTTTCAAGGCCGGATAAAAAACGTACCCGATTTAATCTGATTATTACTCCTGCCCAGAAACTAGAATATGCATATAATTATTAGCTTTGGATAGAAAACACTTCAAAGTTTTTAAAACTGTTTGAATGGTGTCTGTGAGTATAACAGAACTCTTTTGGCAGGCCAGAACCTGAGAAGATTCCAAACAGGAAGCGCCCTCTCTGACTATTTCTTGGCCTTCTTGATCATCTCTATCCAAAACAGGGGATCTCTGCTGTAACGTGACATTTTCTAAGGCTCCCATAGGCTCTCAGAAGGCGCCAGAACGTTGAATGATGACTTTGCAGGCCATGGCTGAAAAACAGTCGCGCATTTGGTAAGTGGTCGATCTGAGAACAATGAGACTGGGGCGCGCGTGCACGAGACGACTCCATGTTTTTATTTTCAGTCTTTGAACGAAAACAGGGTTTCCCGGTCGGAATATTATCGTTTTTTTACGAGAAAAATCGCATAAAAATTGATTTTAAACAGCGTTTGACATGCTTCGAAGTACGGTAATGGAATATTTTGAAATGTTTTGTCACGAAACGCGCCGGGCACGTCACCCTTCGTCACCCTTCGGATAGTGTCTTGAATGCACAACAAAATGCCGCTATTTGGATATAACTATGGATTATTTGGAACCAAACCAACATTTGTTATTGAAGTAGAAGTCCTGGGAGTGCATTCTGACAAAGAACAGCAAAGGTAAATCAATTTTTCTGATAGTAAATCTGAGTTTGGTGAGTACCAAACTTGGTGGGTGTCAAAATAGCTAGCCATGATGGCCGGGCTATCTACTCAGAATATTGCAAAATGTGCTTTCACCGAAAAGCTATTTTAAAATCGGACACCGCGATTGAATAAAGGAGTTCTGTATCTATAATTCTTAAAATAATTGTTATGTTTTTTGTGAACGTTTATCGTGAGTAATTTAGTAAATTCACCGGAAGTGTTCGGTGGGAATGCTAGTTCTGAACATCACATGCTAATGTAAAAAGCTGTTTTTTGATATAAATATGAACTTGATTGAACAAAACATGCATGTATTGTATAACATAATGTCCTAGGAGTGTCATCTGATGAAGATCATCAAAGGTTAGTGCTGCATTTAGCTGTGGTTTTGTTTTTTGTGACATTATATGCTAGCTTGAAAAATGGGTGTCTGATTATTTCTGGCTGGGTACTCTGCTGACATAATCTAATGTTTTGCTTTTGCTGTAAAGCCTTTTTGAAATCGGACAGTGTGGTTAGATAAAGGAGAGTCTTGTCTTTAAAATGGTGTAAAATAGTCATATGTTTGAAAAATGGAAGTTTTCGGATTTTTGAGGAGTTTGTATTTCGCGCCACGCCTATCATTGGATATTGGAGCAGGTGTTCCGCTAGCGTAATGTCTAGATGTAAGAGGTTAACACCTACTCATTCAAGGTTTTTTCTTTATTTTTACTATTTTATACATTGCAGAATATTAGTGAAGACATCAAAAACTACTATAGTAACCAAATAAGTGTTAAACAAATCAAAATATATTTTATATTTGAGTTTCATCAAATAGCCACCATTTGCCTTGATGACAGCTTTGCACACTCTTGGAATTCTCTCAACCAGCTTCACCTGGAATGCTTTTCTAACGGTCTTGAAGGAGTGCCCACATATGCTGAGCACTTGTTTGCTGCTTTTCCTTCACTCTGTGGTCTGACTCATCCCAAACCATCTCAATTGAGTTGAGGTCGGATGATTGTGGAGGCCAGGTCATCTGATGCAGCACTCCATCACTCTCCTTCTTGGTCAAATAGCCCGTACACGGCCTGGAGGTGTGTTGGGTCATTGTCCTGTTGAAAAACAGATGGGATGGTGTATCATTGCAGAACAATGTGGTAGGCATAACGGTTAAGTGTGCCTTGAATTCTAAATAAATCACAGACAGTGTCACCAGCAAAGCACCCCCACACAATAACACCTCCTCCTCCATGCTTTACAGTGGGAAATACACATGTGGAGATCATCCGTTCACCCACACCGCGTCTCACAAAGACACAGAGGTTGGAACCAAAACACTTGAATTTTAACTCCAGACCAAAGGACAGATTTCCAACCGTCTAATGTCCATTGCTTGTGTTTCTTGGCTCAAGCAAGTGAAGGCCTGATTCATACAGTCTCCTCTGAACAGCTGATGTTGAGATGTGCCTGTTACTTGAACTCTGTGAAGCAATTATTTGGGCTGCCATTTCTGAGACTGGTAACTCCAATGAACCTTTCCTCTGCAGAAGAGTTAACTCAGGGTCTTCCATTCTGTGGTGGTCCTCGTCAGAGCTAGTTTCATGATAGCGCTTGATAATTTTTGCGATCGCACTTGAAGAAACTTTCAAAGTTATTGTCATTTTCCGTATTGACTGACCTTCATGTCTTAAAGTAATGTCTTAAAACTGTTCTTGCCATAATATGGGCTTAGACTTTTACCAAATAGGGCAATCTTCTGTATACCACCCCTACCTTGTCACAACACAACTGATTGGCTCAAACACACTAAGAAGGAAAGACATTTCCCAAATTAACTTTTAAGAAGGCACACCTGTTAATTGAAATGCATTCTAGGTTACTACCTCATGAAGATGGTTGAGAGAATGCCAAGCGTGTGCAAAGCTGTCATCAAGGGAAAGGGTGGCTATTTTGAAGACTATCAAATATAAAATATATTTTGATTTGTTTAACAATTTGTTGGTTACTACATGATTCCATATGTGTTATTTCATAGTTTTGATGTCTTCACTATTCTTCTACAATGTAGAAAATAGTCAAAAATAAAGAAAAACCCTTGAATGATTAGGCGTTCTAAAACTTTTGACCGGTAGTGTGTACATATAGTATAATAATCCATATTGGCACTCTGCCTCAGTCCAGACAGGCCCAGACCAGTCCAGCCCAGACCAGCCCAGTCCAGCCCAGACCAGACCAGCCCAGCCCAGCCCAGTCCAGCCCAGTCCAGCCCAACCCAGCCCAGTCCAGCCCAGCCCAGTCCAGCCCAGTCCAGCCCAGACCAGCCCATTCTGGCTACCCTCCAAATAAGCATTCAAACAATGTCCATCTCCATACCCTCTAGCTTTCCACCTCACCTCTCCATAGGCGGCCGACAGATAGACACAACCCACTGCCCTGTGGAAGGATCACTGATTGGCTCCCAGACGGACACAACCCACTGCCCTGTGGAAGGGTCACTGATAGGCTCCCAGACGGACACAACCCACTGCCCTGTGGAAGGGTCACTGATAGGCTCCCAGACCGGACACAACCCACTGCTCTGTGGAAGGATCACTGATAGGCTCCTCTTTGTTGTTCCCTCCACTCCTCCTGCCTTCTTCCCCATCTCTCCTCCACACCTCCCCCTTGTACCCCTATCTCACCAACCCTTTACCTGGAGCTTAATCTCTGTATTCCTCTTCCGTTAGTATTCCCCCTCCAGGAGTTGGTATACAGATATTGTAATCAGCATTCTGTCATTATTCCTCTATTGATGGATGGTTGGCCTAATTGGGAACGAGAGGCGAGGCATTCACTATTTGTCTCGATAAAAAAATACCCAAATCTGTTCATTGTACTAGATTGTATGTGTATACAAGCTTGCATAGATGAATGGCCACATACTTTTTCATATTTATAAGACACAATGCTTTTTGCATAATTGTTCTAATACATTTGCTTTGGGTATGGCCCAGTTACACAGACATAAGTACACTGTTAGACTTCAGAGGAGGTGACATACTCTCTGATGAACAAAGGGAATATGTGGTTTTAGTCATTGAAATTAACAAAGGGAATCTGTGGGTTTAGTCATTGAAATTAACAAAGGGAATCTGTGGTTTTAGTCATTGAAATTAACAAAGGGAATCTGTGGGTTTAGGGAAAAAAATTGCAATATTTTCCTCAGCATGTGAGCCTTAAGGTAGCTGCATCTGATCTTGGAGACGTCCCACATTGGATTCTTGAGAATGTTTTATGAGACAGGAGGAGAAAGATGGGATGCCAAATGAAACGGCCTAAAATACATTTTACGAATGCTGAGGCCCTCACACCGAAACAATAGAATCATGGGAAGGCTCAAAGGTGACTAGATGGATGGAGGGTTAGAAGGTGACTAGATGGATGGAGGGGGAACAGGTGACTAGATGGATGGAGGGGGAACAGGTGACTAGATGGATGAAGGGGAAACAGGTGACTAGATGGATGGAGGGGGAACAGGTGACTAGATGGATGGAGGGGGAACAGGTGACTAGATGGATGGAGGGGGAAAAGGTGACTAGATGGATGGAGGGGGAACAGGTGACTAGATGGATGAAGGGGGAACAGGTGACTAGATGGATGGAGGGGGAACAGGTGACTAGATGGATAGAGGGGAACAGGTGACCAGATGGATGGAGGGGAACAGGTGACTAGATGGATGGAGGGGGAACAGGTGACTAGATGGATGGAGGGTTAGAAGGTGACTAGATGGATGGAGAGGGAACAGGTGACTAGATGGATGGAGGGGGAACAGGTGACTAGATGGATGGAGGGTTAGAAGGTGACTAGATGGATGAGAGGGAACAGGTGACTAGATGGATGGAGGGTTAGAAGGTGACGAGATGGATGGAGAGGGAACAGGTGACTAGATGGATGGAGGGGGAACAGGTGACTAGATGGATGGAGGGTTAGAAGGTGACTAGATGGATGGAGGGGGAACAGGTGTCCAGATGGATGGAGGGGAACAGGTGACCAGATGGATGGAGGGGAACAGGTGACTAGATGGATGGAGGGGGAACAGGTGACTAGATGGATGGAGGGGGAACAGGTGACTAGATGGATGGAGGGGGAACAGGTGACTAGATGGATGGAGGGTTAGAAGGTGACTAGATGGATGGAGGGGGAACAGGTGACTAGATGGATGGAGGGTTAGATGGTGACTAGATGGATGGAGGGGGAACAGGTGACTAGATGTTTGGAGGGGGAACAGGTGACTAGATGGATGGAGGGGGAACAGGTGACTAGATGGATGGAGGGGGAACAGATGACTAGATGGATGGAGGGGAAACAGGTGACTAGATGGATGGAGGGGGAACAGGTGACTAGATGGATGGAGGGGGAACAGGTGACTAGATGGATGGAGGGGTAGAAGGTGACCAGATGGATGGAGGGGGAACAGGTGACTAGATGGATGGAGGGGGAACAGGTGACTAGATGGATGGAGGGGGAACAGGTGACTAGATGGATGGAGGGGGAACAGGTGACTAGATGGATGGAGAGGGAACAGGTGACTAGATGGATGGAGGGTCAGAAGATGACTAGATGGATGGAGGGGGAACAGGTGACTAGATGGATGGAGGGGGAACAGGTGACTAGATCGATGGAGGGTTAGAAGGTGACTAGATGGATGGAGGGGGAACAGGTGACTAGATGGATGGAGGGGGAACAGGTGACTAGATGGATGGAGGGGGAACAGGTGACTAGATGGATGGAGAGGGAACAGGTGACTAGATGGATGGAGGGTGAGAAGGTGACTAGATGGATGGAGTTGGAACAGGTGACTAGATGGATGGAGGGGGAACAGGTGAATAGATGGATGGAGGGTTAGAAGGTGACTAGATGGATGGAGGGGGAACAGGTGTCCAGATGGATGGAGGGGAACAGGTGACCAGATGGATGGAGGGGAACAGGTGACTAGATGGATGGAGGGGGAAAAGGTGACTAGATGGATGGAGGGGGAACAGGTGACTAGATGGATGGACGGGGAACAGGTGACTAGATGGATGGAGGGTTAGAAGGTGACTAGATGGATGGAGGGGGAACAGGTGACTAGATGGATGGAGGGTTAGATGGTGACTAGATGGATGGAGGGGGAACAGGTGACTAGATGTTTGGAGGGGGAACAGGTGACTAGATGGATGGAGGGGGAACAGGTGACTAGATGGATGGAGGGGAAACAGGTGACCAGATGGATGGAGGGTTAGAAGGTGATTAGATGGATGAAGGGGGAACATGTGACTACATGGATGGAGGGGGAACAGGTGACTAGATGGATGGAGAGGGAACAGGTGACTAGATGGATGGAGAGGGAACAGGTGACTAGATGGATGGAGAGGGAACAGGTGACCAGATGGATGGAGGGGGAACAGGTGACTAGATGGATGGAGGGGGAACAGGTGACTAGATGGATTGAGGGGGAACAGGTGACTAGATGGATGGAGGGGAACAGGTGACTAGATGGATGGAGGGGAAAAAGGTGACTAGATGGATGGAGGGGAACAGGTGACTAGATGGATGGAGGGTTAGAAGGTGACTAGATGGATGGAGGGGGAACAGGTGACTAGATGGATGGAGGGGGAACAGGTGACTAGATGGATGGAGGGGGAACAGGTGACTAGATGGATGGAGGGTTAGAAGGTGACTAGATGGATGGAGGGTTAGAAGGTGACTAGATGGATGGAGAGGGAACAGGTGACTAGATGGATGGAGAGGGAACAGGTGACTAGATGGATGGAGGGGGAACAGGTGACTAGATGGATGGAGGGGGAACAGGTGACTAGATGGATGGAGGGGGAACAGGTGACTAGATAGATGGAGGGTTAGAAGGTGACTAGATGGATGGAGGGGGAACAGGTGACTAGATGGATGGAGGGTTAGAAGGTGACCAGATGGATGGAGGGGGAACAGGTGACTAGATGGATGGAGGGGGAACAGGTGACTAGATGGATGGAGAGGGAACAGGTGACTAGATGGATGGAGGGGGAACAGGTGACTAGATGGATGGAGGGGGAACAGGTGACTAGATGGATGGAGGGGGAACAGGTGACTAGATGGATGGAGGGGGAACAGGTGACTAGATGGATGGAGGGGGAACAGGTGACTAGATGGTTAGAGGGGGAACAGGTGACTAGATGGATGGAGGGGGAACAGGTGACTAGATGGATGGAGAGGGAACAGGTGACTAGATGGATGGAGGGTGAGAAGGTGACTAGATGGATGGAGTTGGAACAGGTGACTAGATGGATGGAGGGGGAACAGGTGACTAGATGGATGGAGGGTTAGAAGGTGACTAGATGGATGGAGGGGGAACAGGTGTCCAGATGGATGGAGGGGAACAGGTGACCAGATGGATGGAGGGGAACAGGTGACTAGATGGATGGAGGGGGAACAGGTGACTAGATGGATGGAGGGGTAACAGGTGACTAGATGGATGGAGGGGGAACAGGTGACTAGATGGATGGAGGGTTAGAAGGTGACTAGATGGATGGAGGGGGAACAGGTGACTAGATGGATGGAGGGTTAGATGGTGACTAGATGGATGGAGGGGGAACAGGTGACTAGATGTTTGGAGGGGGAACAGGTGACTAGATGGATGGAGGGGGAACAGGTGACTAGATGGATGGAGTGGAAACAGGTGACCAGATGGATGGAGGGTTAGAAGGTGATTAGATGGATGAAGGGGGAACATGTGACTACATGGATGGAGGGGGAACAGGTGACTAGATGGATGGAGAGGGAACAGGTGACTAGATGGATGGAGAGGGAACAGGTGACCAGATGGATGGAGGGGGAACAGGTGACTAGATGGATGGAGGTGGAACAGGTGACTAGATGGATGGAGGGGGAACAGGTGACTAGATGGATGGATGGGAACAGGTGACTAGATGGATGGAGGGGAAAAAGGTGACTAGATGGATGGAGGGGAACAGGTGACTAGATGGATGGAGGGTTAGAAGGTGACTAGATGGATGGAGGGGGAACAGGTGACCAGATGGATGGAGGGGGAACAGGTGACTAGATGGATAGAGGGTTAGAAGGTGACTAGATGGATGGAGGGTTAGAAGGTGACTAGATGGATGGAGAGGGAACAGGTGACTAGATGGATGGAGAGGGAACAGGTGACTAGATGGATGGAGGGGGAACAGGTGACTAGATGGATGGAGGGGGAACAGGTGACTAGATGGATGGAGGGGGAACAGGTGACTAGATAGATGGAGGGTTAGAAGGTGACTAGATGGATGGAGGGGGAACAGGTGACTAGATGGATGGAGGGTTAGAAGGTGACCAGATGGATGGAGGGGGAACAGGTGACTAGATGGATGGAGGGGGAACAGGTGACTAGATGGATGGAGGGGGAACAGGTGACTAGATGGATGGAGGGGGAACAGGTGACTAGATGGATGGAGGGGGAACAGGTGACTAGATGGTTGGAGGCGGAACAGGTGACTAGATGGATGGAGGGGGAACAGGTGACTAGATGGATGGAGAGGGAACAGGTGACTAGATGTATGGAGGGTGAGAAGGTGACTAGATGGATGGAGTTGGAACAGGTGACTAGATGGATGGAGGGGGAACAGGTGACTAGATGGATGGAGGGTTAGAAGGTGACTAGATGGATGGAGGGGGAACAGGTGTCCAGATGGATGGAGGGGAACAGGTGACCAGATGGATGGAGGGGAACAGGTGACTAGATGGATGGAGGGGGAACAGGTGACTAGATGGATGGAGGGGTAACAGGTGACTAGATGGATGGAGGGGGAACAGGTGACTAGATGGATGGAGGGTTAGAAGGTGACTAGATGGATGGAGGGGGAACAGGTGACTAGATGGATGGAGGGTTAGATGGTGACTAGATGGATGGAGGGGGAACAGGTGACTAGATGTTTGGAGGGGGAACAGGTGACTAGATGGATGGAGGGGGAACAGGTGACTAGATGGATGGAGAGGGAACAGGTGACCAGATGGATGGAGGGGGAACAGGTGACTAGATGGATGGAGGTGGAACAGGTGACTAGATGGATGGAGGGGGAACAGGTGACTAGATGGATGGATGGGAACAGGTGACCAGATGGATGGAGGGGAACAGGTGACTAGATGGATGGAGGGGAACAGGTGACTAGATGGATGGAGGGTTAGAAGGTGACTAGATGGATGGAGGGGGAACAGGTGACCAGATGGATGGAGGGGGAACAGGTGACTAGATGGATAGAGGGGGAACAGGTGACTAGATGGATGGAGGGGAACAGGTGACTAGATGGATGGAGGGGGAACAGGTGACTAGATGGATGGAGGTGAAACAGCTGACCAGATGGATGGAGGGTTAGAAGGTGATTAGATGGATGAAGGGGGAACAGGTGACTAGATGGATGGAGGGGGAACAGGTGACTAGATGGATGGAGAGGGAACAGGTGACTAGATGGATGGAGGGGGAACAGGTGACCAGATGGATGGAGGGGGAACAGGTGACTAGATGGATGGAGGGGGAACAGGTGACTAGATGGATGGAGGGTTAGAAGGTGACCAGATGGATGGAGGGGGAACAGGTGACTAGATGGATGGAGGGGGAACAGGTGACTAGATGGATGGAGAGGGAACAGGTGACTAGATGGATGGAGGGGGAACAGGTGACTAGATGGATGGAGGGGGAACAGGTGACTAGATGGATGGAGGGGGAACAGGTGACTAGATGGATGGAGGGGGAACAGGTGACTAGATGGATGGAGGGGGAACAGGTGACTAGATGGATGGAGGGGGAACAGGTGACTAGATGGATGGAGAGGGAACAGGTGACTAGATGGATGGAGGGTGAGAAGGTGACTAGATGGATGGAGTTGGAACAGGTGACTAGATGGATGGAGGGGGAACAGGTGACTAGATGGATGGAGGGTTAGAAGGTGACCAGATGGATGGAGGGGGAACAGGTGACTAGATGGATGGAGGGGGAACAGGTGACTAGATGGATGGAGAGGGAACAGGTGACTAGATGGATGGAGGGGGAACAGGTGACTAGATGGATGGAGGGGGAACAGGTGACTAGATGGATGGAGGGGGAACAGGTGACTAGATGGATGGAGGGGGAACAGGTGACTAGATGGATGGAGGGGGAACAGGTGACTAGATGGATGGAGGGGGAACAGGTGACTAGATGGATGGAGAGGGAACAGGTGACTAGATGGATGGAGGGTGAGAAGGTGACTAGATGGATGGAGTTGGAACAGGTGACTAGATGGATGGAGGGGGAACAAGTGACTAGATCGATGGAGGGTTAGAAGGTGACTAGATGGATGGAGGGGGAACAGGTGACTAGATGGATGGAGGGGGAACAGGTGACTAGATGGATGGAGGGGGAACAGGTGACTAGATGGATGGAGGGGGAACAGGTGACTAGATGGATGAAGGGGGAACAGGTGACTAGATGGATGGAGGGGGAAAAGGTGACTAGATCGATGGAGGGTTAGAAGGTGACTAGATGGATGGAGGGGGAACAGGTGACTAGATGCATGGAGGGGGAACAGGTGTCCAGATGGATGGAGGGGAACAGGTGACAAGATGGATGGAGGGGAACAGGTGACTAGATGGATGGAGGGGGAACAGGTGACTAGATGCATGGAGGGGGAACAGGTGACCAGATGGATGGAGGGGAACAGGTGACTAGATGGATGGAGGGGGAACAGGTGACTAGATGGATGGAGGGGGAACAGGTGACTAGATGGATGGAGGGGGAATAGGTGACTAGATGGATGGAGGGTTAGAAGGTGACTAGATGGATGGAGGGGGAACAGGTGACTAGATGGATGGAGGGTTAGATGGTGACTAGATGGATGGAGGGGGAACAGGTGACTAGATGGATGGAGGGGGAACAGGTGACTAGATGGATGGAGGGGAAAGGTGACTAGATGGATGGAGGGGGAACAGGTGACCAGATGGATGGAGGGGGAACAGGTGACTAGATGGATGGAGGGGGAACAGGTGACTAGATGGATGGAGGGGGAACAGGTGACTAGATGGATGGAGGGGGAACAGGTGACTAGATGGATGGAGGGGGAAAAGGTGACTAGATGGATGGAGGGGGAACAGGTGACTAGATGGATGGAGGGGGAACAGGTGACTAGATGGATGGAGGGGGAACAGGTGACTAGATGGATAGAGGGGAACAGGTGACCAGATGGATGGAGGGGAACAGGTGACTAGATGGATGGAGGGGGAACAGGTGACTAGATGGATGGAGGGTTAGAAGGTGACTAGATGGATGGAGAGGGAACAGGTGACTATATGGATGGAGGGGGAACAGGTGACTAGATGGATGGAGGGTTAGAAGGTGACTAGATGGATGAGAGGGAACAGGTGACTAGATGGATGGAGGGTTAGAAGGTGACTAGATGGATGGAGAGGGAACAGGTGACTAGATGGATGGAGGGGGAACAGGTGACTAGATGGATGGAGGGTTAGAAGGTGACTAGATGCATGGAGGGGGAACAGGTGTCCAGATGGATGGAGGGGAACAGGTGACCAGATGGATGGAGGGGAACAGGTGACTAGATGGATGGAGGGGGAACAGGTGACTAGATGGATGGACGGGGAACAGGTGACTAGATGGATGGAGGGGGAACAGGTGACTAGATGGATGGAGGGTTAGAAGGTGACTAGATGGATGGAGGGGGAACAGGTGACTAGATGGATGGAGGGTTAGATGGTGACTAGATGGATGGAGGGGGAACAGGTGACTAGATGTTTGGAGGGGGAACAGGTGACTAGATGGATGGAGGGGGAACAGGTGACTAGATGGATGGAGGTGAAACAGGTGACCAGATGGATGGAGGGTTAGAAGGTGATTAGATGGATGAAGGGGGAACAGGTGACTAGATGGATGGAGGGGGAACAGGTGACTAGATGGATGGAGAGGGAACAGGTGACTAGATGGATGGAGAGGGAACAGGTGACCAGATGGATGGAGGGGGAACAGGTGACTAGATGGATGGAGGGGGAACAGGTGACTAAATGGATGGAGGGGGAACAGGTGACTAGATGGATGGAGGGGAACAAGTGACTAGATGGATGGAGGGGAAAAAGGTGACTAGATGGATGGAGGGGAACAGGTGACTAGATGGATGGAGGGTTAGAAGGTGACTAGATGGATGGAGGGGGAACAGGTGACTAGATGGATGGAGGGGGAACAGGTGACTAGATGGATGGAGGGGAAACAGGTGACTAGATGGATGGAGGGTTAGAAGGTGACTAGATGGATGGAGGGTTAGAAGGTGACTAGATGGATGGAGAGGGAACAGGTGACTAGATGGATGGAGAGGGAACAGGTGACTAGATGGATGGAGGGGGAACAAGTGACTAGATGGATGGAGGGGGAACAGGTGACTAGATGGATGGAGGGGAACAGGTGACTAGATAGATGGAGGGTTAGAAGGTGACTAGATGGATGGAGGGGGAACAGGTGACTAGATGGATGGAGGGTTAGAAAGTGACCAGATGGATGGAGGGGGAACAGGTGACTAGATGGATGGAGGGGAACAGGTGACTAGATAGATGGAGGGTTAGAAGGTGACTAGATGGATGGAGGGGGAACAGGTGACTAGATGGATGGAGGGTTAGAAAGTGACCAGATGGATGGAGGGGGAACAGGTGACTAGATGGATGGAGGGGGAACAGGTGACTAGATGGATGGAGAGGGAACAGGTGACTAGATGGATGGAGGGTTAGAAGGTGACCAGATGGATGGAGGGGGAACAGGTGACTAGATGGATGGAGGGGGAACAGGTGACTAGATGGATGGAGAGGGAACAGGTGACTAGATGGATGGAGGGGGAACAGGTGACTAGATGGATGGAGGGGGAACAGGTGACTAGATGGATGGAGGGGGAACAGGTGACTAGATGGATGGAGGGAGAACAGGTGAGTAGATGGATGGAGGGGGAACAGGTGACTAGATCGATGGAGGGGGAACAGTTGACTAGATGGATGGAGAGGGAACAGGTGACTAGATGGATGGAGGGTGAGAAGGTGACTAGATGGATGGAGTTGGAACCGGTGACTAGATGGATGGAGGGGGAACAGGTGACTAGATGGATGGAGGGTTAGAAGGTGACCAGATGGATGGAGGGGGAACAGGTGACTAGATGGATGGAGGGGGAACAGGTGACTAGATGGATGGAGAGGGAACAGGTGACTAGATGGATGGAGGGGGAACAGGTGACTAGATGGATGGAGGGGGAACAGGTGACTAGATGGATGGAGGGGGGGACAGGGGGGGGGGCAGGTGACTAGATGGATGGAGGGGGAACAGGTGACTAGATGGATGGAGGGGGAACAGGTGACTAGATGGATGGAGAGGGAACAGGTGACTAGATGGATGGAGGGTGAGAAGGTGACTAGATGGATGGAGTTGGAACAGGTGACTAGATGGATGGAGGGGGAACAGGTGACTAGATGGATGGAGGGTTAGAAGGTGACTAGATGGATGGAGGGGGAACAGGTGACTAGATGGATGGAGGGGGAACAGGTGACTAGATGGATGGAGAGGGAACAGGTGACTAGATGGATGGAGGGGGAACAGGTGACTAGATGGATGGAGGGGGAACAGGTGACTAGATGGATGGAGGGGGAACAGGTGACTAGATGGATGGAGGGGGAACAGGTGACTAGATGGATGGAGGGGGAACAGGTGACTAGATGGATGGAGAGGGAACAGGTGACTAGATGGATGGAGGGTGAGAAGGTGACTAGATGGATGGAGTTGGAACAGGTGACTAGATGGATGGAGGGGGAACAAGTGACTAGATCGATGGAGGGTTAGAAGGTGACTAGATGGATGGAGGGGGAACAGGTGACTAGATTGGAACAGGTGACTAGATGGATGGAGGGGGAACAAGTGACTAGATCGATGGAGGGTTAGAAGGTGACTAGATGGATGGAGGGGGAACAGGTGACTAGATGGATGGAGGGGGAACAGGTGACTAGATGGATGGAGGGGGAACAGGTGACTAGATGAATGGAGGGGGAACAGGTGACTAGATGGATGAAGGGGGAACAGGTGACTAGATGGATGGAGGGGGAAAAGGTGACTAGATGGATGGAGGGGGAACAGGTGACTAGATGGATGAAGGGGGAACAGGTGACTAGATGGATGGAGGGGGAACAGGTGACTAGATGGATAGAGGGGAACAGGTGACCAGATGGATGGAGGGGAACAGGTGACTAGATGGATGGAGGGGGAACAGGTGACTAGATGGATGGAGGGTTAGAAGGTGACTAGATGGATGGAGAGGGAACAGGTGACTATATGGATGGAGGGGGAACAGGTGACTAGATGGATGGAGGGTTAGAAGGTGACTAGATGGATGAGAGGGAACAGGTGACTAGATGGATGGAGGGTTAGAAGGTGACTAGATGGATGGAGAGGGAACAGGTGACTAGATGGATGGAGGGGGAACAGGTGACTAGAAGGATGGAGGGTTAGAAGGTGACTAGATGCATGGAGGGGGAACAGGTGTCCAGATGGATGGAGGGGAACAGGTGACCAGATGGATGGAGGGGAACAGGTGACTAGATGGATGGAGGGGGAACAGGTGACTAGATGGATGGACGGGGAACAGGTGACTAGATGGATGGAGGGGGAATAGGTGACTAGATGGATGGAGGGTTAGAAGGTGACTAGATGGATGGAGGGGGAACAGGTGACTAGATGGATGGAGGGTTAGATGGTGACTAGATGGATGGAGGGGGAACAGGTGACTAGATGTTTGGAGGGGGAACAGGTGACTAGATGGATGGAGGGGGAACAGGTGACTAGATGGATGGAGGGGAAAAAGGTGACTAGATGGATGGAGGGGAACAGGTGACTAGATGGATGGAGGGTTAGAAGGTGACTAGATGGATGGAGGGGGAACAGGTGACTAGATGGATGGAGGGGGAACAGGTGACTAGATGGATGGAGGGGAAACAGGTGACTAGATGGATGGAGGGTTAGAAGGTGACTAGATGGATGGAGGGTTAGAAGGTGACTAGATGGATGGAGAGGGAACAGGTGACTAGATGGATGGAGAGGGAACAGGTGACTAGATGGATGGAGGGGGAACAGGTGACTAGATGGATGGAGGGGGAACAGGTGACTAGATGGATGGAGGGGAACAGGTGACTAGATAGATGGAGGGTTAGAAGGTGACTAGATGGATGGAGGGGGAACAGGTGACTAGATGGATGGAGGGTTAGAAAGTGACCAGATGGATGGAGGGGGAACAGGTGACTAGATGGATGGAGGGGGAACAGGTGACTAGATGGATGGAGAGGGAACAGGTGACTAGATGGATGGAGGGGGAACAGATAACTAGATGGATGGAGGGGGAACAGGTGACTAGATGGATGGAGGGTTAGAAGGTGACCAGATGGATGGAGGGGGAACAGGTGACTAGATGGATGGAGGGGGAACAGGTGACTAGATGGATGGAGAGGGAACAGGTGACTAGATGGATGGAGGGGGAACAGGTGACTAGATGGATGGAGGGGGAACAGGTGACTAGATGGATGGAGGGGGAACAGGTGACTAGATGGATGGAGGGGGAACAGGTGACTAGATGGATGGAGGGGGAACAGGTGACTAGATGGATGGAGGGGGAACAGGTGACTAGATGGATGGAGGGGGAACAGGTGACTAGATGGATGGAGAGGGAACAGGTGACTAGATGGATGGAGGGTGAGAAGGTGACTAGATGGATGGAGTTGGAACAGGTGACTAGATGGATGGAGGGGGAACAAGTGACTAGATCGATGGAGGGTTAGAAGGTGACTAGATGGATGGAGGGGGAACAGGTGACTAGATGGATGGAGGGGGAACAGGTGACTAGATGGATGGAGGGGGAACAGGTGACTAGATGGATGGAGGGGGAAAAGGTGACTAGATGGATGGAGGGGGAACAGGTGACTAGATGGATGGAGGGGAACAGGTGACTAGATGGATGGAGGGGGAACAGGTGACTAGATGGATGGAGGGGGAACAGGTGACTAGATGGATGGAGGGGAACAGGTGACTAGATGGATGGAGAGGGAACAGGTGACTAGATGGATGGAGGGGGAACAGGTGTCCAGATGGATGGAGGGGGAACAGGTGACTAGATGGATGGAGGGGAACAGGTGACTAGATGGATGGAGGGGGAACAGGTGACTAGATGGATGGAGGGGGAACAGGTGACTAGATGGATGAAGGGGGAAACAGGTGACTAGATGGATGGAGGGGAACAGGTGACTAGATGGATGGAGGGTTAGAAGGTGACTAGATGGATGGAGGGGGAACAGGTGACTAGATGGATGGAGGGGGAACAGGTGACTAGATGGATGGAGGGGAAACAGGTGACTAGATGGATGGAGGGTTAGAAGGTGACTAGATGGATGGAGGGTTAGAAGGTGACTAGATGGATGGAGAGGGAACAGGTGACTAGATGGATGGAGAGGGAACAGGTGACTAGATGGATGGAGGGGGAACAGGTGACTAGATGGATGGAGGGGGAACAGGTGACTAGATGGATGGAGGGGAACAGGTGACTAGATAGATGGAGGGTTAGAAGGTGACTAGATGGATGGAGGGGGAACAGGTGACTAGATGGATGGAGGGTTAGAAAGTGACCAGATGGATGGAGGGGGAACAGGTGACTAGATGGATGGAGGGGGAACAGGTGACTAGATGGATGGAGAGGGAACAGGTGACTAGATGGATGGAGGGGGAACAGATAACTAGATGGATGGAGGGGGAACAGGTGACTAGATGGATGGAGGGTTAGAAGGTGACCAGATGGATGGAGGGGGAACAGGTGACTAGATGGATGGAGGGGGAACAGGTGACTAGATGGATGGAGAGGGAACAGGTGACTAGATGGATGGAGGGGGAACAGGTGACTAGATGGATGGAGGGGGAACAGGTGACTAGATGGATGGAGGGGGAACAGGTGACTAGATGGATGGAGGGGGAACAGGTGACTAGATGGATGGAGGGGGAACAGGTGACTAGATGGATGGAGGGGGAACAGGTGACTAGATGGATGGAGGGGGAACAGGTGACTAGATGGATGGAGAGGGAACAGGTGACTAGATGGATGGAGGGTGAGAAGGTGACTAGATGGATGGAGTTGGAACAGGTGACTAGATGGATGGAGGGGGAACAAGTGACTAGATCGATGGAGGGTTAGAAGGTGACTAGATGGATGGAGGGGGAACAGGTGACTAGATGGATGGAGGGGGAACAGGTGACTAGATGGATGGAGGGGGAACAGGTGACTAGATGGATGGAGGGGGAACAGGTGACTAGATGGATGGAGGGGGAACAGGTGACTAGATGGATGGAGGGGGAACAGGTGACTAGATGGATGGAGGGGGAACAGGTGACCAGATGGATGGAGGGGAACAGGTGACTAGATGGATGGAGGGGGAACAGGTGACTAGATGGATGGAGGGTTAGAAGGTGACTAGATGGATGGAGAGGGAACAGGTGACTAGATGGATGGAGGGGGAACAGGTGACTAGATGGATGGAGGGTTAGAAGGTGACTAGATGGATGAGAGGGAACAGGTGACTAGATGGATGGAGGGTTAGAAGGTGACTAGATGGATGGAGAGGGAACAGGTGACTAGATGGATGGAGGGGGAAAAGGTGACTAGATGGATGGAGGGTTAGAAGGTGAATAGATGGATGGAGGGGGAACAGGTGTCCAGATGGATGGAGGGGAACAGGTGACCAGATGGATGGAGGGGAACAGGTGACTAGATGGATGGAGGGGGAACAGGTGACTAGATGGATGGAGGGGGAAGAGGTGACTAGATGGATGGAGGGGGAACAGGTGACTAGATGGATGGAGGGTTAGAAGGTGACTAGATGGATGGAGGGGGAACAGGTGACTAGATGGATGGAGGGTTAGATGGTGACTAGATGGATGGAGGGGGAACAGGTGACTAGATGTTTGGAGGGGGAACAGGTGACTAGATGGATGGAGGGGGAACAGGTGACTCGATGGATGGAGGGGAAACAGGTGACCAGATGGATGGAGGGGGAACAGGTGACCAGATGGATGGAGGGTTAGAAGGTGATTAGATGGATGAAGGGGGAACATGTGACTACATGGATGGAGGGGTACAGGTGACTAGATGGATGGAGAGGGAACAGGTGACTAGATGGATGGAGAGGGAACAGGTGACCAGATGGATGGAGGGGAACAGGTGACTAGATGGATGGAGGGGGAACAGGTGACTAGATGGATGGAGGGGGAACATGTGACTAGATGGATGGAGGGGGAACAGGTGACCAGATGGATGGAGGGGAAAAAGGTGACTAGATGGATGGAGAGGGAACAGGTGACTAGATGGATGGAGGGGGAACAGGTGACTAGATGGATGGAGGGGGAACAGGTGACTAGATGGATGGAGGGTTAGAAGGTGACTAGATGGATGGAGGGGGAACAGGTGACTAGATGGATGGAGGGGGAACAGGTGACTAGATGGATGGAGGGGGAACAGGTGACTAGATGGATGGAGGGGGAACAGGTGACTAGATGGATGGAGGGGGAACAGGTGACTAGATGGATGGAGAGGGAACAGGTGACTAGATGGATGGAGGGTGAGAAGGTGACTAGATGGATGGAGTTGGAACAGGTGACTAGATGGATGGAGGGGGAACAGGTGACTAGATGGATGGAGGGTTAGAAGGTGACTAGATGGATGGAGGGGGAACAGGTGTCCAGATGGACGGAGGGGAACAGGTGACCAGATGGATGGAGGGGAACAGGTGACTAGATGGATGGAGGGGGAACAGGTGACTAGATGGATGGAGGGGGAACAGGTGACTAGATGGATGGAGGGGGAACAGGTGACTAGATGGATGGAGGGTTAGAAGGTGACTAGATGGATGGAGGGGGAACAGGTGACTAGATGGATGGAGGGTTAGATGGTGACTAGATGGATGGAGGGGGAACAGGTGACTAGATGTTTGGAGGGGGAACAGGTGACTAGATGGATGGAGGGGGAACAGGTGACTAGATGGATGGAGGGGAAACAGGTGACCAGATGGATGGAGGGTTAGAAGGTGATTAGATGGATGAAGGGGGAACATGTGACTACATGGATGGAGGGGGAACAGGTGACTAGATGGATGGAGAGGGAACAGGTGACTAGATGGATGGAGAGGGAACAGGTGACTAGATGGATGGAGAGGGAACAGGTGACCAGATGGATGGAGGGGGAACAGGTGACTAGATGGATGGAGGGGGAACAGGTGACTAGATGGATGGAGGGGGAACAGGTGACTAGATGGATGGAGGGGAACAGGTGACTAGATGGATGGAGGGGAAAAAGGTGACTAGATGGATGGAGGGGAACAGGTGACTAGATGGATGGAGGGTTAGAAAGTGACTAGATGGATGGAGGGGGAACAGGTGACTAGATGGATGGAGGGGGAACAGGTGACTAGATGGATGGAGGGGGAACAGGTGACTAGATGGATGGAGGGTTAGAAGGTGACTAGATGGATGGAGGGTTAGAAGGTGACTAGATGGATGGAGAGGGAACAGGTGACTAGATGGATGGAGAGGGAACAGGTGACTAGATGGATGGAGAGGGAACAGGTGACTAGATGGATGGAGGGGGAACAGGTGACTAGATGGATGGAGGGGGAACAGGTGACTAGATGGATGGAGGGTTAGAAGGTGACTAGATGGATGGAGGGGGAAAAGGTGACTAGATGGATGGAGGGTTAGAAGGTGACCAGATGGATGGAGGGGGAACAGGTGACTAGATGGATGGAGGGGGAACAGGTGACTAGATGGATGGAGAGGGAACAGGTGACTAGATGGATGGAGGGGGAACAGGTGACTAGATGGATGGAGGGGGAACAGGTGACTAGATGGATGGAGGGGGAACAGGTGACTAGATGGATGGAGGGGGAACAGGTGACTAGATGGATGGAGGGGGAACAGGTGACTAGATGGATGGAGGGGGAACAGGTGACTAGATGGTTGGAAGGGGAACAGGTGACTAGATGGATGGAGGGGGAACAGGTGACTAGATGGATGGAGGGTTAGAAGGTGACTAGATGGATGGAGGGGGAACAGGTGTCCAGATGGATGGAGGGGAACAGATGACCAGATGGATGGAGGGGAACAGGTGACTAGATGGATGGAGGGGGAACAGGTGACTAGATGGATGGAGGGGTAACAGGTGACTAGATGGATGGAGGGGGAACAGGTGACTAGATGGATGGAGGGTTAGAAGGTGACTAGATGGATAGAGGGGGAACAGGTGACTAGATGGATGGAGGGGGAACAGGTGACTAGATGGATGGAGGGTTAGAAGGTGACTAGATGGATGGAGGGGGAACAGGTGACTAGATGGATGGAGGGGGAACAGGTGACTAGATGGATGGAGGGGGAACAGGTGACTAGATGGATGGAGGGGGAACAGGTGACTAGATGGATGGAGGGGGAACAGGTGACTAGATGGATGGAGGGGGAACAGGTGACTAGATGGATGGAGGGGGAACAGGTGACTAGATGGATGGAGGGGGAACAGGTGACTAGATGGATGGAGAGGGGAACAGGTGACTAGATGGATGGAGGGGAAGATGATGGAGGAGGGTTAGACAGGTGACTAGATGGATGGAGGGGAACAGGTGACTAGATGGATGGAGGGGAACAGGTGACTAGATGGATGGAGGGGAAGGTGACTAGATGGATGGAGGGGGAACAGGTGACTAGATGGATGGAGGGGAGGTGACTAGATGGATGGAGGGTGAAAGGTGACTAGATGGATGGAGGGGGAACAGGTGACTAGATGGATGGAGAGGGAACAGGTGACTAGATGGATGGAGAGGGGAACAGGTGACCAGATGGATGGAGGGGAACAGGTGACTAGATGGATGGAGGGGAACAGGTGACTAGATGGATGGAGGTGGAACAGGTGACTAGATGGATGGAGGGGGAACAGGTGACTAGATGGATGGAGGGGAACAGGTGACTAGATGGATGGAGGGGAAAAAGGTGACTAGATGGATGGAGGGGAACAGGTGACTAGATGGATGGAGGGTTAGAAGGTGACTAGATGGATGGAGGGGGAACAGGTGACTAGATGGATGGAGGGGGAACAGGTGACTAGATGGATGGAGGGTTAGAAGGTGACTAGATGGATGGAGGGTGAACAGGTGACTAGATGGATGGAGAGGGAACAGGTGACTAGATGGATGGAGGGGGAACAGGTGACTAGATGGATGGAGGGGGAACAGGTGACTAGATGGATGGAGGGGGAACAGGTGACTAGATGGATGGAGGGGGAAAAGGTGACTAGATGGATGGAGGGGAAACAGGTGACTAGATGGGTGGAGGGGGAACAGGTGACTAGATGGATAGAGGGGAACAGGTGACCAGAAGGATGGAGGGGAACAGGTGACTAGATGGATAGAGGGGGAACAGGTGACTAGATGGATGGAGGGTTAGAAGGTGACTAGATGGATGGAGAGGGAACAGGTGACTAGATGGATGGAGGGGGAACAGGTGACTAGATGGATGGAGGGTTAGAAGGTGACTAGATGGATGAGAGGGAACAGGTGACTAGATGGATGGAGGGTTAGAAGGTGACTAGATGGATGGAGGGGGAACAGGTGACTAGATGGATGGAGGGGGAACAGGTGACTAGATGGATGGAGAGGGAACAGGTGACTAGATGGATGGAGGGGGAACAGGTGACCAGATGGATGGAGGGGGAACAGGTGACTAGATGGATGGAGGGGGAACAGGTGACTAGATGGATGGAGGGGGAACAGGTGACTAGATGGATGGAGGGGGAACAGGTGACTAGATGGATGGAGGGGGAACAGGTGACTAGATGGATGGAGGGGGAACAGGTGACTAGATGGATGGAGGGGGAACAGGTGACTAGATGGATGGAGGGGGAACAGGTGACTAGATGGATGGAGGGGGAACAGGTGACTAGATGGATGGAGGGGGAACAGGTGACTAGATGGATGGAGGGTTAGAAGGTGACTAGATGGATGGAGGGGGAACAGGTGACTAGATGGATGGAGGGGGAACAGGTGACTAGATGGATGGAGAGGGAACAGGTGACTAGATGGATGGAGGGGGAACAGGTGACTAGATGGATGGAGGGGGAACAGGTGACTAGATGGATGGAGGGGGAACAGGTGACTAGATGGATGGAGGGGGAACAGGTGACTAGATGGATGGAGGGGGAACAGGTGACTAGATGGATGGAGGGGGAACAGGTGACTAGATGGATGGAGGGGGAACAGGTGACTAGATGGATGGAGGGGGAACAGGTGACTAGATGGATGGAGGGGGAACAGGTGACTAGATGGATGGAGGGGGAACAGGTGACTAGATGGATGGAGGGGGAACAGGTGACTAGATGGATGGAGAGGGAACAGGTGACTAGATGGATGGAGGGTGAGAAGGTGACTAGATGGATGGAGTTGGAACAGGTGACTAGATGGATGGAGGGGGAACAAGTGACTAGATCGATGGAGGGTTAGAAGGTGACTAGATGGATGGAGGGGGAACAGGTGACTAGATGGATGGAGGGGGAACAGGTGACTAGATGGATGGAGGGGGAACAGGTGACTAGATGGATGGAGGGGGAACAGGTGACTAGATGGATGGAGGGGGAACAGGTGACTAGATGGATGGAGGGGGAACAGGTGACTAGATGGATGGAGGGGGAACAGGTGACTAGATGGATGGAGGGGGAACAGGTGACTAGATGGATGGAGGGGGAACAGGTGACTAGATGGATAGAGGGGAACAGGTGACCAGATGGATGGAGGGGAACAGGTGACTAGATGGATGGAGGGGGAACAGGTGACTAGATGGATGGAGGGTTAGAAGGTGACTAGATGGATGGAGAGGGAACAGGTGACTAGATGGATGGAGGGGGAACAGGTGACTAGATGGATGGAGGGTTAGAAGGTGACTAGATGGATGGAGGGAAAGGTGACTAGATGGATGGAGGGGAACAGGTGACTAGATGGATGGAGAGGGAACAGGTGACTAGATGGATGGAGGGGGAACAGGTGACTAGATGGATGGAGGGGGAACAGGTGACTAGATGGATGGAGGGGGAACAGGTGACAGATGATGGAGGGTTAGAAGGTGACTAGATGGATGGAGGGGGAACAGGTGACTAGATGGATGGAGGGGGAACAGGTGACTAGATGGATGGAGGGGGAACAGGTGACTAGATGGATGGAGGGGGAACAGGTGACTAGATGGATGGAGGGGAACAGGTGACTAGATGGATGGAGGGGGAACAGGTGACAGATGGATGGAGGGTTAGAGGTGATTAGATGGATGAAGGGGGAACAGATGACTAGATGGATGGAGGGGGAACAGGTGACTAGATGGATGGAGAGGGAACAGTTGACTAGATGGATGGAGAGGGAACAGGTGACTAGATGGATGGAGGGTTAGAAGGTGACTAGATGGATGGAGGGGGAACAGGTGACTAGATGGATGGAGGGGGAACAGGTGACTAGATGGATGGAGAGGGAACAGGTGACTAGATGGATGGAGGGGGAACAGATGACTAGATGGATGGAGGGGGAACAGGTGACTAGATGGATGGAGGGGGAACAGGTGACTAGATGGATGGAGGGGGAACAGGTGACTAGATGGATGGAGGGGGAACAGGTGACTAGATGGATGGAGGGGGAACAGGTGACTAGATGGATGGAGGGGGAACAGGTGACTAGATGGATGGAGGGGGAACAGGTGACTAGATGGATGGAGAGGGAACAGGTGACTAGATGGATGGAGGGTGAGAAGGTGACTAGATGGATGGAGTTGGAACAGGTGACTAGATGGATGGAGGGGGAACAAGTGACTAGATCGATGGAGGGTTAGAAGGTGACTAGATGGATGGAGGGGGAACAGGTGACTAGATGGATGGAGGGGGAACAGGTGACTAGATGGATGGAGGGGGAACAGGTGACTAGATGGATGGAGGGGGAACAGGTGACTAGATGGATGGAGGGGGAACAGGTGACTAGATGGATGGAGGGGGAAAAGGTGACTAGATGGATGGAGGGGGAACAGGTGACTAGATGGATGAAGGGGAAACAGGTGACTAGATGGATGGAGGGGGAACAGGTGACTAGATGGATAGAGGGGAACAGGTGACCAGATGGATGGAGGGGAACAGGTGACTAGATGGATGGAGGGGGAACAGGTGACTAGATGGATGGAGGGTTAGAAGGTGACTAGATGGATGGAGAGGGAACAGGTGACTAGATGGATGGAGGGGGAACAGGTGACTAGATGGATGGAGGGTTAGAAGGTGACTAGATGGATGAGAGGGAACAGGTGACTAGATGGATGGAGGGTTAGAAGGTGACTAGATGGATGGAGAGGGAACAGGTGACTAGATGGATGGAGGGGGAACAGGTGACTAGATGGATGGAGGGTTAGAAGGTGACTAGATGGATGGAGGGGGAACAGGTGTCCAGATGGATGGAGGGGAACAGGTGACTAGATGGATGGAGGGGGAACAGGTGACTAGATGGATGAAGGGGAAACAGGTGACTAGATGGATGGAGGGGGAACAGGTGACTAGATGGATAGAGTTTCAGGTGACCAGATGGATGGAGGGGAAAAGGTGACTAGATGGATGGAGGGGGAACAGGTGACTAGATGGATGGAGGGTTAGAAGGTGACTAGATGGATGGAGAGGGAACAGGTGACTAGATGGATGGAGGGGGAACAGGTGACTAGATGGATGGAGGGTTAGAAGGTGACTAGATGGATGGAGAGGGAACAGGTGACTAGATGGATGGAGGGGGAAAAGGTGACTAGATGGATGGAGGGTTAGAAGGTGAATAGATGGATGGAGGGGGAACAGGTGTCCAGATGGATGGAGGGGAACAGGTGACCAGATGGATGGAGGGGAACAGGTGACTAGATGGATGGAGGGGGAACAGGTGACTAGATGGATGGAGGGGGAACAGGTGACTAGATGGATGGAGGGGGAACAGGTGACTAGATGGATGGAGGGTTAGAAGGTGACTAGATGGATGGAGGGGGAACAGGTGACTAGATGGATGGAGGGTTAGATGGTGACTAGATGGATGGAGGGGGAACAGGTGACTAGATGTTTGGAGGGGGAACAGGTGACTAGATGGATGGAGGGGGAACAGGTGACTAGATGGATGGAGGGGAAACAGGTGACCAGATGGATGGAGGGGGAACAGGTGACCAGATGGATGGAGGGTTAGAAGGTGATTAGATGGATGAAGGGGGAACATGTGACTACATGGATGGAGGGGGAACAGGTGACTAGATGGATGGAGAGGGAACAGGTGACTAGATGGATGGAGGGGGAACAGGTGACTAGATGGATGGAGGGGGAACATGTGACTAGATGGATGGAGGGGAACAGGTGACTAGATGGATGGAGGGGAAAAAGGTGACTAGATGGATGGAGAGGGAACAGGTGACTAGATGGATGGAGGGGGAACAGGTGACTAGATGGATGGAGGGGGAACAGGTGACTAGATGGATGGAGGGTTAGAAGGTGACTAGATGGATGGAGGGTTAGAAGGTGACTAGATGGATGGAGAGGGAACAGGTGACTAGATGGATGGAGAGGGAACAGGTGACTAGATGGATGGAGGGGGAACAGGTGACTAGATGGATGGAGGGGGAAAAGGTGACTAGATGGATGGAGGGGGAACAGGTGACTAGATAGATGGAGGGTTAGAAGGTGACTAGATGGATGGAGGGGGAACAGATGACTAGATGGATGGAGGGTTAGAAGGTGACCAGATGGATGGAGGGGGAACAGGTGACTAGATGGATGGAGGGGTAACAGGTGACTAGATGGATGGAGGGGAAACAGGTGACGAGATGGATGGAGGGGGAACAGGTGACTAGATGGATGGAAGGGGAACAGGTGACTAGATGGATGGAGGGGGAACAGGTGACTAGATGGATGGAGGGGGAACAGGTGACTAGATGGATGGAGAGGGAACAGGTGACTAGATGGATGGAGGGTGAGAAGGTGACTAGATGGATGGAGTTGGAACAGGTGACTAGATGGATGGAGGAGGAACAAGTGACTAGATCGATGGAGGGTTAGAAGGTGACTAGATGGATGGAGGGGGAACAGGTGACTAGATGGATGAAGGGGGAACAGGTGACTAGATGGATGGAGGGGGAACAGGTGACTAGATGGATGGAGGGGGAACAGGTGACTAGATGGATGAAGGGGGAACAGGTGACTAGATGGATGGAGTGTTAGAAGGTGACTAGATGGATGGAGGGGGAACAGCTGACTAGATGGATGGAGGGGGAACAGGTGACTAGATGGATGGAGAGGGAACAGGTGACTAGATGGATGGAGGGGGAACAGGTGACTAGATGGATGGAGGGGGAACAGGTGACTAGATGGATGGAGGGGGAATAGGTGACTAGATGGATGGAGGGGGAACAGGCGACTAGATGGATGGATGGGGGGGAACAGGTGACTAGATGGATGGAGGGGGAACAGGTGACTAGATGGATGGAGGGGGAACAGGTGACTAGATGGATGGAGGGGGAACAGGTGACTAGATGGATGGAGAGGGAACAGGTGACTAGATGGATGGAGGGTGAGAAGGTGACTAGATGGATGGAGTTGGAACAGGTGACTAGATGGATGGAGGGGGAACAAGTGACTAGATCGATGGAGGGTTAGAAGGTGACTAGATGGATGGAGGGGGAACAGCTGACTAGATGGATGGAGGGGGAACAGGTGACTAGATGGATGGAGGGGGACAGGTGACTAGATGGATGGAGGGGGAACAGGTGACTAGATGGATGAAGGGGGAACAGGTGACTAGATGGATGGAGGGGGAAAAGGTGACTAGATGGATGGAGGGGGAACAGGTGACTAGATGGATGAAGGGGAAACAGGTGACTAGATGGGTGGAGGGGGAACAGGTGACTAGATGGATAGAGGGGAACAGGTGACCAGAAGGATGGAGGGGAACAGGTGACTAGATGGATAGAGGGGGAACAGGTGACTAGATGGATGGAGGGTTAGAAGGTGACTAGATGGATGGAGAGGGAACAGGTGACTAGATGGATGGAGGGGGAACAGGTGACTAGATGGATGGAGGGTTAGAAGGTGACTAGATGGATGAGAGGGAACAGGTGACTAGATGGATGGAGGGTTAGAAGGTGACTAGATGGATGGAGAGGGAACAGGTGACTAGATGGATGGAGGGGGAAAAGGTGACTAGATGGATGGAGGGTTAGAAGGTGAATAGATGGATGGAGGGGGAACAGGTGTCCAGATGGATGGAGGGGAACAGGTGACTAGATGGATGGAGGGGGAACAGGTGACTAGATGGATGAAGGGGAAACAGGTGACTAGATGGATGGAGGGGGAACAGGTGACTAGATGGATAGAGTTTCAGGTGACCAGATGGATGGAGGGGAAAAGGTGACTAGATGGATGGAGGGGGAACAGGTGACTAGATGGATGGAGGGTTAGAAGGTGACTAGATGGATGGAGAGGGAACAGGTGACTAGATGGATGGAGGGGGAACAGGTGACTAGATGGATGGAGGGTTAGAAGGTGACTAGATGGATGGAGAGGGAACAGGTGACTAGATTAATGGAGGGGGAAAAGGTGACTAGATGGATGGAGGGTTAGAAGGTGAATAGATGGATGGAGGGGGAACAGGTGTCCAGATGGATGGAGGGGAACAGGTGACCAGATGGATGGAGGGGCACAGGTGACTAGATGGATGGAGGGGGAACAGGTGACTAGATGGATGGAGGGGGAACAGGTGACTAGATGGATGGAGGGGGAACAGGTGACTAGATGGATGGAGGGTTAGAAGGTGACTAGATGGATGGAGGGGGAACAGGTGACTAGATGGATGGAGGGTTAGATGGTGACTAGATGGATGGAGGGGGAACAGGTGACTAGATGTTTGGAGGGGGAACAGGTGACTAGATGGATGGAGGGGGAACAGGTGACTAGATGGATGGAGGGGAAACAGGTGACCAGATGGATGGAGGGGGAACAGGTGACCAGATGGATGGAGGGTTAGAAGGTGATTAGATGGATGAAGGGGGAACATGTGACTACATGGATGGAGGGGGAACAGGTGACTAGATGGATGGAGAGGGAACAGGTGACTAGATGGATGGAGAGGGAACAGGTGACCAGATGGATGGAGGGGAACAGGTGACTAGATGGATGGAGGGGGAACAGGTGACTAGATGGATGGAGGGGGAACATGTGACTAGATGGATGGAGGGGAACAGGTGACTAGATGGATGGAGGGGAAAAAGGTGACTAGATGGATGGAGAGGGAACAGGTGACTAGATGGATGGAGGGGGAACAGGTGACTAGATGGATGGAGGGGGAACAGGTGACTAGATGG
This sequence comes from Salmo salar, assembly GCF_965601325.2. Lineage (NCBI taxonomy): Eukaryota > Metazoa > Chordata > Actinopteri > Salmoniformes > Salmonidae > Salmo > Salmo salar. Next base: position 55,309,927 of record NC_138306.1, on the reverse strand, counting down.
ATGGAGGGTTAGAAGGTGACTAGATGGATGGAGGGGGAACAGGTGACTAGATGGATGGAGGGTTAGAAGGTGACTAGATGGATGGAGAGGGAACAGGTGACTAGATGGATGGAGAGGGAACAGGTGACTAGATGGATGGAGGGGGAACAGGTGACTAGATGGATGGAGGGGGAACAGGTGACTAGATGGATGGAGGGGGAACAGGTGACTAGATAGATGGAGGGTTAGAAGGTGACTAGATGGATGGAGGGGGAACAGTTGACTAGATGGATGGAGGGTTAGAAGGTGACCAGATGGATGGAGGGGGAACAGGTGACTAGATGGATGGAGGGGGAACAGGTGACTAGATGGATGGAGGGGAAACAGGTGACTAGATGGATGGAGGGGGAACAGGTGACTAGATGGATGGAAGGTTAGAGGGTGACTAGATGGATGGAGGGGGAACAGGTGACTAGATGGATGGAGGGGGAACAGGTGACTAGATGGATGGAGGGGGAACAGGTGACTAGATGGATGGAGAGGGAACAGGTGACTAGATGGATGGAGGGTGAGAAGGTGACTAGATGGATGGAGTTGGAACAGGTGACTAGATGGATGGAGTGGGAACAAGTGACTAGATCGATGGAGGGTTAGAAGGTGACTAGATGGATGGAGGGGGAACAGCTGACTAGATGGATGGAGGGGGAACAGGTGACTAGATGGATGGAGGGGGACAGGTGACTAGATGGATGGAGGGGGAACAGGTGACTAGATGGATGAAGGGGGAACAGGTGACTAGATGGATGGAGGGGGAAAAGGTGACTAGATGGATGGAGGGGGAACAGGTGACTAGATGGATGAAGGGGAAACAGGTGACTAGATGGGTGGAGGGGGAACAGGTGACTAGATGGATAGAGGGGAACAGGTGACCAGAAGGATGGAGGGGAACAGGTGACTAGATGGATAGAGGGGGAACAGGTGACTAGATGGATGGAGGGTTAGAAGGTGACTAGATGGATGGAGAGGGAACAGGTGACTAGATGGATGGAGGGGGAACAGGTGACTAGATGGATGGAGGGTTAGAAGGTGACTAGATGGATGAGAGGGAACAGGTGACTAGATGGATGGAGGGTTAGAAGGTGACTAGATGGATGGAGAGGGAACAGGTGACTAGATGGATGGAGGGGGAAAAGGTGACTAGATGGATGGAGGGTTAGAAGGTGAATAGATGGATGGAGGGGGAACAGGTGTCCAGATGGATGGAGGGGAACAGGTGACTAGATGGATGGAGGGGGAACAGGTGACTAGATGGATGAAGGGGAAACAGGTGACTAGATGGATGGAGGGGGAACAGGTGACTAGATGGATAGAGTTTCAGGTGACCAGATGGATGGAGGGGAAAAGGTGACTAGATGGATGGAGGGGGAACAGGTGACTAGATGGATGGAGGGTTAGAAGGTGACTAGATGGATGGAGAGGGAACAGGTGACTAGATGGATGGAGGGGGAACAGGTGACTAGATGGATGGAGGGTTAGAAGGTGACTAGATGGATGGAGAGGGAACAGGTGACTAGATTAATGGAGGGGGAAAAGGTGACTAGATGGATGGAGGGTTAGAAGGTGAATAGATGGATGGAGGGGGAACAGGTGTCCAGATGGATGGAGGGGAACAGGTGACCAGATGGATGGAGGGGCACAGGTGACTAGATGGATGGAGGGGGAACAGGTGACTAGATGGATGGAGGGGGAACAGGTGACTAGATGGATGGAGGGGGAACAGGTGACTAGATGGATGGAGGGTTAGAAGGTGACTAGATGGATGGAGGGGGAACAGGTGACTAGATGGATGGAGGGTTAGATGGTGACTAGATGGATGGAGGGGGAACAGGTGACTAGATGTTTGGAGGGGGAACAGGTGACTAGATGGATGGAGGGGGAACAGGTGACTAGATGGATGGAGGGGAAACAGGTGACCAGATGGATGGAGGGGGAACAGGTGACCAGATGGATGGAGGGTTAGAAGGTGATTAGATGGATGAAGGGGGAACATGTGACTACATGGATGGAGGGGGAACAGGTGACTAGATGGATGGAGAGGGAACAGGTGACTAGATGGATGGAGAGGGAACAGGTGACCAGATGGATGGAGGGGAACAGGTGACTAGATGGATGGAGGGGGAACAGGTGACTAGATGGATGGAGGGGGAACATGTGACTAGATGGATGGAGGGGAACAGGTGACTAGATGGATGGAGGGGAAAAAGGTGACTAGATGGATGGAGAGGGAACAGGTGACTAGATGGATGGAGGGGGAACAGGTGACTAGATGGATGGAGGGGGAACAGGTGACTAGATGGATGGAGGGTTAGAAGGTGACTAGATGGATGGAGGGGGAACAGGTGACTAGATGGATGGAGGGTTAGAAGGTGACTAGATGGATGGAGAGGGAACAGGTGACTAGATGGATGGAGAGGGAACAGGTGACTAGATGGATGGAGGGGGAACAGGTGACTAGATGGATGGAGAGGGAACAGGTGACTAGATGGATGGAGGGGGAACAGGTGACTAGATAGATGGAGGGTTAGAAGGTGACTAGATGGATGGAGGGGGAACAGATGACTAGATGGATGGAGGGTTAGAAGGTGACCAGATGGATGGAGGGGGAACAGGTGACTAGATGGATGGAGGGGGAACAGGTGACTAGATGGATGGAGGGGAAACAGGTGACTAGATGGATGGAGGGGGAACAGGTGACTAGATGGATGGAAGGTTAGAAGGTGACTAGATGGATGGAGGGGGAACAGGTGACTAGATGGATGGAGGGGGAACAGGTGACTAGATGGATGGAAGGTTAGAAGGTGACTAGATGGATGGAGGGGGAACAGGTGACTAGATGGATGGAGGGGGAACAGGTGACTAGATGGATGGAGGGGGAACAGGCGACTAGATGGATGGAGGGGGAACAGGTGACTAGATGGATGGAGGGGGAACAGGTGACTAGATGGATGGAGGGGGAACATGTGACTAGATGGATGGAGGGGGAACAGGTGACTAGATGGATGGAGGGAGAACAGGTGACTAGATGGATGGTTAGAAGGTGACTAGATGGATGGAGGGGGACCAGGTGACTAGATGGATGGAGGGGGAACAGGTGACTAGATGGATGGAGGGGGAACAGGTGACTAGATGGATGGAGGGTTAGAAGGTGACTAGATGGATTGGGTGGGAACAGGTGACTAGATGGATGGAGGAGGAACAGGTGACTAGATGGATGGAGGGGGAACAGGTGACTAGATGGATAGAGGGTTAGAAGGTGACTAGATGGAGGGAGGGGGAACAGGTGACTAGATGGATGGAGAAGGAACAGGTGACTAGATGGATGGAGGGGGAACAGGTGACTAGATGGATGGAGGTGGAACAGGTGACTAGATGGATGGAGGGGGAACAGGTGACTAGATGGATGGAGGGGGAACAGGTGACTAGATGGATGGAGGGGGAACAGGTGACTAGATGGATGGAGGGGGAACAGGTGACTAGATGGATGGAGGGGGAACAGGTGACTAGATGGATGGAGGGGGAACAGGTGACTAGATGGATGGAGAGGGAACAGGTGACCAGATGGATGGGAGGGTTAGAAGGTGACTATATGGATGGAGGGTTAGAAGGTGACTAGATGGATGGAGGGGGAACAGGTGACTAGATGGATGGAGGGTTAGAAGGTGACTATATGGATGGATGGTTAGAAGGTGACTAGATGGATGGAGGGGGAACAGGTGACCAGATGGATGGAGGGTTAGAAGGTGACCAGATGGATGGAGGGGGAACAGGTGACTAGATGGATGGAGGGGGAACAGTTGACTAGATGGATGGAGGGGAACAGGTGACTAGATGGATGGAGGGGGAACAGGTGACTAGATGGATGGAGGGGGAACAGGTGACTAGATGGATGGAGGGGGAACAGGCGACTAGATGGATGGAGGGGGAACAGGTGACTAGATGGATGGAGGGGGAACAGGTGACTAGATGGATGGAGGGGGAACATGTGACTAGATGGATGGAGAGGGAACAGGTGACTAGATGGATGGAGGGTTAGAAGGTGACTAGATGGATGGAGGGGGAACAGGTGACTAGATGGATGGAGGGGGAACAGGCAACTAGATGGATGGAGGGGGAATGGGTGACTAGATGGATGGAGGGGGAACAGGTGACTAGATGGATGGAGGGAGAACAGGTGACTAGATGGATGGTTAGAAGGTGACTAGATGGATGGAGGGGGAACAGGTGACTAGATGGATGGAGGGGGAACAGGTGACTAGATGGATGGAGGGGGAACAGGTGACTAGATGGATGGAGGGGGAACAGGTGACTAGATGGATGGAGGGTTAGAAGGTGACTAGATGGATGGAGGGGGAACAGGTGACTAGATGGATGGAGGAGGAACAGGGGACTAGATGGATGGAGGGGGAACAGGTGACTAGATGGATAGAGGGTTAGAAGGTGACTAGATGGAGTGAGGGGGAACAGGTGACTAGATGGATGGAGAAGGAACAGGTGACTAGATGGATGGAGGGGGAACAGGTGACTAGATGGATGGAGGTGGAACAGGTGACTAGATGGATGGAGGGGGAACAGGTGACTAGATGGATGGAGGGGGAACAGGTGACTAGATGGATGGAGGGGGAACAGGTGACTAGATGGATGGAGGGGGAACAGGTGACTAGATGGATGGAGGGTTAGAAGGTGACTAGATGGATGGAGAGGGAACAGGTGACTAGATGGATGGAGGGGGAACAGGTGTCCAGATGGATGGAGGGAACAGGTGACCAGATGGATGGAGGGGAACAGGTGACTAGATGGATGGAGGGGGAACAGGTGACTAGATGGATGGAGGGGGAACAGGTGACTAGATGGATGAAGGGGAAACAGGTGACTAGATGGATGGAGGGGACCAGGTGACTAGATGGATAGAGGGGAACAGGTGACCAGAAGGATGGAGGGGAACAGGTGACTAGATGGATAGAGGGGGAACAGGTGACTAGATGGATGGAGGGTTAGAAGGTGACTAGATGGATGGAGAGGGAACAGGTGACTAGATGGATGGAGGGGGAACAGGTGACTAGATGGATGGAGGGTTAGAAGGTGACTAGATGGATGAGAGGGAACAGGTGACTAGATGGATGGAGGGTTAGAAGGTGACTAGATGGATGGAGAGGGAACAGGTGACTAGATGGATGGAGGGGGAAAAGGTGACTAGATGGATGGAGGGTTAGAAGGTGAATAGATGGATGGAGGGGGAACAGGTGTCCAGATGGATGGAGGGGAACAGGTGACTAGATGGATGGAGGGGGAACAGGTGACTAGATGGATGAAGGGGAAACAGGTGACTAGATGGATGGAGGGGGAACAGGTGACTAGATGGATAGAGTTTCAGGTGACCAGATGGATGGAGGGGAAAAGGTGACTAGATGGATGGAGGGGGAACAGGTGACTAGATGGATGGAGGGTTAGAAGGTGACTAGATGGATGGAGAGGGAACAGGTGACTAGATGGATGGAGGGGGAACAGGTGACTAGATGGATGGAGGGTTAGAAGGTGACTAGATGGATGGAGAGGGAACAGGTGACTAGATTAATGGAGGGGGAAAAGGTGACTAGATGGATGGAGGGTTAGAAGGTGAATAGATGGATGGAGGGGGAACAGGTGTCCAGATGGATGGAGGGGAACAGGTGACCAGATGGATGGAGGGGCACAGGTGACTAGATGGATGGAGGGGGAACAGGTGACTAGATGGATGGAGGGGGAACAGGTGACTAGATGGATGGAGGGGGAACAGGTGACTAGATGGATGGAGGGTTAGAAGGTGACTAGATGGATGGAGGGGGAACAGGTGACTAGATGGATGGAGGGTTAGATGGTGACTAGATGGATGGAGGGGGAACAGGTGACTAGATGTTTGGAGGGGGAACAGGTGACTAGATGGATGGAGGGGGAACAGGTGACTAGATGGATGGAGGGGAAACAGGTGACCAGATGGATGGAGGGGGAACAGGTGACCAGATGGATGGAGGGTTAGAAGGTGATTAGATGGATGAAGGGGGAACATGTGACTACATGGATGGAGGGGGAACAGGTGACTAGATGGATGGAGAGGGAACAGGTGACTAGATGGATGGAGAGGGAACAGGTGACCAGATGGATGGAGGGGAACAGGTGACTAGATGGATGGAGGGGGAACAGGTGACTAGATGGATGGAGGGGGAACATGTGACTAGATGGATGGAGGGGAACAGGTGACTAGATGGATGGAGGGGAAAAAGGTGACTAGATGGATGGAGAGGGAACAGGTGACTAGATGGATGGAGGGGGAACAGGTGACTAGATGGATGGAGGGGGAACAGGTGACTAGATGGATGGAGGGTTAGAAGGTGACTAGATGGATGGAGGGGGAACAGGTGACTAGATGGATGGAGGGTTAGAAGGTGACTAGATGGATGGAGAGGGAACAGGTGACTAGATGGATGGAGAGGGAACAGGTGACTAGATGGATGGAGGGGGAACAGGTGACTAGATGGATGGAGGGGGAACAGGTGACTAGATGGATGGAGGGGGAACAGGTGACTAGATAGATGGAGGGTTAGAAGGTGACTAGATGGATGGAGGGGGAACAGATGACTAGATGGATGGAGGGTTAGAAGGTGACCAGATGGATGGAGGGGGAACAGGTGACTAGATGGATGGAGGGGGAACAGGTGACTAGATGGATGGAGGGGAAACAGGTGACTAGATGGATGGAGGGGGAACAGGTGACTAGATGGATGGAAGGTTAGAAGGTGACTAGATGGATGGAGGGGGAACAGGTGACTAGATGGATGGAGGGGGAACAGGTGACTAGATGGATGGAAGGTTAGAAGGTGACTAGATGGATGGAGGGGGAACAGGTGACTAGATGGATGGAGGGGGAACAGGTGACTAGATGGATGGAGGGGGAACAGGCGACTAGATGGATGGAGGGGGAACAGGTGACTAGATGGATGGAGGGGGAACAGGTGACTAGATGGATGGAGGGGGAACATGTGACTAGATGGATGGAGGGGGAACAGGTGACTAGATGGATGGAGGGAGAACAGGTGACTAGATGGATGGTTAGAAGGTGACTAGATGGATGGAGGGGGACCAGGTGACTAGATGGATGGAGGGGGAACAGGTGACTAGATGGATGGAGGGGGAACAGGTGACTAGATGGATGGAGGGTTAGAAGGTGACTAGATGGATTGGGTGGGAACAGGTGACTAGATGGATGGAGGAGGAACAGGTGACTAGATGGATGGAGGGGGAACAGGTGACTAGATGGATAGAGGGTTAGAAGGTGACTAGATGGAGGGAGGGGGAACAGGTGACTAGATGGATGGAGAAGGAACAGGTGACTAGATGGATGGAGGGGGAACAGGTGACTAGATGGATGGAGGTGGAACAGGTGACTAGATGGATGGAGGGGGAACAGGTGACTAGATGGATGGAGGGGGAACAGGTGACTAGATGGATGGAGGGGGAACAGGTGACTAGATGGATGGAGGGGGAACAGGTGACTAGATGGATGGAGGGGGAACAGGTGACTAGATGGATGGAGGGGGAACAGGTGACTAGATGGATGGAGAGGGAACAGGTGACCAGATGGATGGGAGGGTTAGAAGGTGACTATATGGATGGAGGGTTAGAAGGTGACTAGATGGATGGAGGGGGAACAGGTGACTAGATGGATGGAGGGTTAGAAGGTGACTATATGGATGGATGGTTAGAAGGTGACTAGATGGATGGAGGGGGAACAGGTGACCAGATGGATGGAGGGTTAGAAGGTGACCAGATGGATGGAGGGGGAACAGGTGACTAGATGGATGGAGGGGGAACAGTTGACTAGATGGATGGAGGGGAACAGGTGACTAGATGGATGGAGGGGGAACAGGTGACTAGATGGATGGAGGGGGAACAGGTGACTAGATGGATGGAGGGGGAACAGGCGACTAGATGGATGGAGGGGGAACAGGTGACTAGATGGATGGAGGGGGAACAGGTGACTAGATGGATGGAGGGGGAACATGTGACTAGATGGATGGAGAGGGAACAGGTGACTAGGTGGATGGAGGGTTAGAAGGTGACTAGATGGATGGAGGGGGAACAGGTGACTAGATGGATGGAGGGGGAACAGGCAACTAGATGGATGGAGGGGGAATGGGTGACTAGATGGATGGAGGGGGAACAGGTGACTAGATGGATGGAGGGAGAACAGGTGACTAGATGGATGGTTAGAAGGTGACTAGATGGATGGAGGGGGAACAGGTGACTAGATGGATGGAGGGGGAACAGGTGACTAGATGGATGGAGGGGGAACAGGTGACTAGATGGATGGAGGGGGAACAGGTGACTAGATGGATGGAGGGTTAGAAGGTGACTAGATGGATGGAGGGGGAACAGGTGACTAGATGGATGGAGGAGGAACAGGGGACTAGATGGATGGAGGGGGAACAGGTGACTAGATGGATAGAGGGTTAGAAGGTGACTAGATGGAGTGAGGGGGAACAGGTGACTAGATGGATGGAGAAGGAACAGGTGACTAGATGGATGGAGGGGGAACAGGTGACTAGATGGATGGAGGTGGAACAGGTGACTAGATGGATGGAGGGGGAACAGGTGACTAGATGGATGGAGGGGGAACAGGTGACTAGATGGATGGAGGGGGAACAGGTGACTAGATGGATGGAGGGGGAACAGGTGACTAGATGGATGAAGAGGGAACAGGTGACCAGATGGATGGAGGGTTAGAAGGTGACTATATGGATGGAGGGTTAGAAGGTGACTAGATGGATGGAGGGGGAACAGGTGACTAGATGGATGGAGGGTTAGAAGGTGACTATATGGATGGAGGGTTAGAAGGTGACTAGATGGATGGAGGGGGAACAGGTGACCAGATGGATGGAGGGTTAGAAGGTGACCAGATGGATGGAGGGGGAACAGGTGACTAGATGGATGGAGGGGGAACAGGTGACTAGATGGATGGAGGGGGAACAGGTGACTAGATGGATGGAGGGGAACAGGTGACTAGATGGATGGAGGGGGAACTGGTGACTATTTTTTTTTTTTTACATTTTAGCAGACGCTCTTATCCAGAGCGACTTACAGTAATGAATGCATACATTTCATTTCATGCATTTTTTTTTTTTGTACTGGCCCCCCGTGGTAATCGAACCCACAACCCTGGTGTTGCACACACCATGCTCTACCAACTGAGCCACATGGAATGACTAGATGGATGCAGGGGAAACAGGTGACTAGATGGATGGAGGGGGAACAGGTGACTAGATGGATGGAGGGGGAACGGTTGACTAGATGGATGGAGAGGGAACAGGTGACTAGATGGATGGAGAGGGAACAGGTGACTAGATGGATGGAGGGGAAACAGGTGACTAGATGGATGGAGGGGGAACAGGTGACTAGATGGATGGAGGGGGAACAGGTGACTAGATGGATGGAGAGGGAACTGGTGACTAGATGGATGGAGGGTTAGAAGGTGACTAGATGGATGGAGGGGGAACAGGTGACTAGATGGATGGAGGGGGAACAGGTGACTAGATGGATGGAGGGGAAACAGGTGACTAGATGGATGGAGGGGAAACAGGTGACTAGATGGATGGAGGGGAAACAGGTGACTAGATGGATGGAGGGGAAACAGGTGACTAGATGGATGGAGGGGGAACAGGTGACTAGATGGATGGAGGGGAAACAGGTGACTAGATGGATGGAGGGGGAACAGGTGACTAGATGGATGGAGGGGGAACAGGTGACTAGATGGATGGAGGGGGAACATGTGACTAGATGGATGGAGGGTTAGAAGGTGACTAGATGGATGGAGGGGGAACAGTTGACTAGATGGATGGAGGGTTAGATTTTGACTAGATGGATGGAGGGGGAACAGGTGACTAGATGTTTGGAGGGGGAACAGGTGACTAGATGGATGGAGGGGGAACAGGTGACTAGATGGATGGAGGGGAAACAGGTGACCAGATGGATGGAGGGGGAACAGGTGACCAGATGGATGGAGGGTTAGAAGGTTATTAGATGGATGAAGGGGGAACATGTGACTACATGGATGGAGGGGGAACAGGTGACTAGATGGATGGAGAGGGAACAGGTGACTAGATGGATGGAGAGGGAAAGGGTGACCAGATGGATGGAGGGGAACAGGTGACTAGATGGATGGAGGGGGAACAGGTGACTAGATGGATGGAGGGGGAACATGTGACTAGATGGATGGAGGGGAACAGGTGACTAGATGGATGGAGGGGAAAAAGGTGACTAGATGGATGGAGAGGGAACAGGTGACTAGATGGATGGAGGGGGAACAGGTGACTAGATGGATGGAGGGGGAACAGGTGACTAGATGGATGGAGGGGGAACATGTGACTAGATGGATGGAGGGTTAGAAGGTGACTAGATGGATGGAGGGGGAACAGGTGACTAGATGGATGGAGGGTTAGATTTTGACTAGATGGATGGAGGGGGAACAGGTGACTAGATGTTTGGAGGGGGAACAGGTGACTAGATGGATGGAGGGGGAACAGGTGACTAGATGGATGGAGGGGAAACAGGTGACCAGATGGATGGAGGGGGAACAGGTGACCAGATGGATGGAGGGTTAGAAGGTTATTAGATGGATGAAGGGGGAACATGTGACTACATGGATGGAGGGGGAACAGGTGACTAGATGGATGGAGAGGGAACAGGTGACTAGATGGATGGAGAGGGAACAGGTGACCAGATGGATGGAGGGGAACAGGTGACTAGATGGATGGAGGGGGAACAGGTGACTAGATGGATGGAGGGGGAACATGTGACTAGATGGATGGAGGGGAACAGGTGACTAGATGGATGGAGGGGAAAAAGGTGACTAGATGGATGGAGAGGGAACAGGTGACTAGATGGATGGAGGGGGAACAGGTGACTAGATGGATGGAGGGGGAACAGGTGACTAGATGGATGGAGGGGGAACAGGTGACTAGATGGATGGAGAGGGAACTGGTGACTAGATGGATGGAGGGTTAGAAGGTGACTAGATGGATGGAGGGGGAACAGGTGACTAGATGGATGGAGGGGGAACAGGTGACTAGATGGATGGAGGGGAAACAGGTGACTAGATGGATGGAGGGGAAACAGGTGACTAGATGGATGGAGGGGAAACAGGTGACTAGATGGATGGAGGGGAAACAGGTGACTAGATGGATGGAGGGGGAACAGGTGACTAGATGGATGGAGGGGAAACAGGTGACTAGATGGATGGAGGGGGAACAGGTGACTAGATGGATGGAGGGGGAACAGGTGACTAGATGGATGGAGGGGGAACATGTGACTAGATGGATGGAGGGTTAGAAGGTGACTAGATGGATGGAGGGGGAACAGGTGACTAGATGGATGGAGGGTTAGATTTTGACTAGATGGATGGAGGGGGAACAGGTGACTAGATGTTTGGAGGGGGAACAGGTGACTAGATGGATGGAGGGGGAACAGGTGACTAGATGGATGGAGGGGAAACAGGTGACCAGATGGATGGAGGGGGAACAGGTGACCAGATGGATGGAGGGTTAGAAGGTTATTAGATGGATGAAGGGGGAACATGTGACTACATGGATGGAGGGGGAACAGGTGACTAGATGGATGGAGAGGGAACAGGTGACTAGATGGATGGAGAGGGAACAGGTGACCAGATGGATGGAGGGGAACAGGTGACTAGATGGATGGAGGGGGAACAGGTGACTAGATGGATGGAGGGGGAACATGTGACTAGATGGATGGAGGGGAACAGGTGACTAGATGGATGGAGGGGAAAAAGGTGACTAGATGGATGGAGAGGGAACAGGTGACTAGATGGATGGAGGGGGAACAGGTGACTAGATGGATGGAGGGGGAACAGGTGACTAGATGGATGGAGGGTTAGAAGGTGACTAGATGGATGGAGGGGGAACAGGTGACTAGATGGATGGAGGGGGAACAGGTGACTAGATGGATGGAGGGTTAGAAGGTGACTAGATGGATGGAGATTGAACAGGTGACTAGATGGATGGAGAGGGAACAGGTGACTAGATGGATGGAGGGGGAACAGGTGACTAGATGGATGGAGAGGGAACAGGTGACTAGATGGATAGAGGGGGAACAGGTGACTAGATGGATGGAGGGGGAACAGGTGACTAGATGGATGGAGGGGGAACAGGTGACTAGATGGATGGAGGGGGAACAGGTGACTAGATGGATGGAGGGAGAACAGGTGACCAGATGGATGGAGGTTTAGAAGGTGACTAGATGGATGGAGGGGGAACAGGTGACTAGATGGATGGAGGGGGAACATGTGACTAGATGGATGGAGGGGGAACAGGTGACTAGATGGATGGAGGGTTAGAAGGTGACTAGATGGATGGAGGGGGAACAGGTGACTAGATGGATGGAGGGGGAACAGGTGACTAGATGGATGGAGCTGGAACAGGTGACTAGATGGATGGAGGGGGAACAGGCAACTAGATGGATGGAGGGGGAACAGGTGACTAGATGGATGGAGGGGGAACAGGTGACTAGATGGATGGAGGGAGAACAGGTGACTAGATGGATGGAGGGTTAGAAGGTGACTAGATGGATTGAGGGGGAACAGGTGACTAGATGGATGGAGGGGGAACAGGTGACTAGATGGATGGAGGGGGAACAGGTGACTAGATGGATGGAGGGGGAACATGCGACTAGATGGATGGAGGGGGAACAGGTGACTAGATGGATGGAGGGGGAACAGGTGACTAGATGGATGGAGGGGGAACATGTGACTAGATGGATGGAGGGGGAACAGGTGACTAGATGGATGGAGGGTTAGAAGGTGACTAGATGGATGGAGGGGGAACAGGTGACTAGATGGATGGAGGGGGAACAGTCAACTAGATGGATGGAGGGGGAACAGGTGACTAGATGGATGGAGGGGGAACAGATGACTAGATGGATGGAGGGAGAACAGGTGACTAGATGGATGGTTAGAAGGTGACTAGATGGATGGAGGGGGAACAGGTGACTAGATGGATGGAGGGGGAACAGGTGACTAGATGGATGGAGGGTTAGAAGGTGACTAGATGGATGGAGGGGGAACAGGTGACTAGATGGATGGAGGAGGAACAGGTGACTAGATGGATGGAGGGGGAACAGGTGACTAGATGGATAGAGGGTTAGAAGGTGACTAGATGGAGGGAGGGGGAACAGGTGACTAGATGGATGGAGAAGGAACAGGTGACTAGATGGATGGAGGGGGAACAGGTGACTAGATGGATGGAGGTGCAACAGGTGACTAGATGGATGGAGGGGGAACAGGTGACTAGATGGATGGAGGGGGAACAGGTGACTAGATGGATGGAGGGGGAACGGTTGACTAGATGGATGGAGGGGGAACAGGTGACTAGATGGATGGAGAGGGAACAGGTGACTTGATGGATGGAGGGGGAACATGTGACTAGATGGATGGAGGGTTAGAAGGTGACTAGATGGATGGAGGGGGAACAGGTGACTAGATGGATGGAGGGTTAGATTTTGACTAGATGGATGGAGGGGGAACAGGTGACTAGATGTTTGGAGGGGGAACAGGTGACTAGATGGATGGAGGGGGTACAGGTGACTAGATGGATGGAGGGGAAACAGGTGACCAGATGGATGGAGGGGGAACAGGTGACCAGATGGATGGAGGGTTAGAAGGTGATTAGATGGATGAAGGGGGAACATGTGACTACATGGATGGAGGGGGAACAGGTGACTAGATGGATGGAGAGGGAACAGGTGACTAGATGGATGGAGAGGGAACAGGTGACCAGATGGATGGAGGGGAACAGGTGACTAGATGGATGGAGGGGGAACAGGTGACTAGATGGATGGAGGGGGAACATGTGACTAGATGGATGGAGGGGAACAGGTGACTAGATGGATGGAGGGGAAAAAGGTGACTAGATGGATGGAGAGGGAACAGGTGACTAGATGGATGGAGGGGGAACAGGTGACTAGATGGATGGAGGGGGAACAGGTGACTAGATGGATGGAGGGTTAGAAGGTGACTAGATGGATGGAGGGGGAACAGGTGACTAGATGGATGGAGGGGGAACAGGTGACTAGATGGATGGAGGGTTAGAAGGTGACTAGATGGATGGAGATTGAACAGGTGACTAGATGGATGGAGAGGGAACAGGTGACTAGATGGATGGAGGGGGAACAGGTGACTAGATGGATGGAGAGGGAACAGGTGACTAGATGGATACAGGGGGAACAGGTGACTAGATGGATGGAGGGGGAACAGGTGACTAGATGGATGGAGGGGGAACAGGTGACTAGATGGATGGAGGGGGAACAGGTGACTAGATGGATGGAGGGAGAACAGGTGACCAGATGGATGGAGGTTTAGAAGGTGACTAGATGGATGGAGGGGGAACAGGTGACTAGATGGATGGAGGGGGAACATGTGACTAGATGGATGGAGGGGGAACAGGTGACTAGATGAATGGAGGGTTAGAAGGTGACTAGATGGATGGAGGGGGAACAGGTGACTAGATGGATGGAGGGGGAACAGGTGACTAGATGGATGGAGCTGGAACAGGTGACTAGATGGATGGAGGGGGAACAGGCAACTAGATGGATGGAGGGGGAACAGGTGACTAGATGGATGGAGGGGGAACAGGTGACTAGATGGATGGAGGGAGAACAGGTGACTAGATGGATGGAGGGTTAGAAGGTGACTAGATGGATTGAGGGGGAACAGGTGACTAGATGGATGGAGGGGGAACAGGTGACTAGATGGATGGAGGGGGAACAGGTGACTAGATGGATGGAGGGTTAGAAGGTGACTAGATGGATGGAGATTGAACAGGTGACTAGATGGATGGAGAGGGAACAGGTGACTAGATGGATGGAGAGGGAACAGGTGACCAGATGGATGGAGGGGAACAGGTGACTAGATGGATGGAGGGGGAACAGGTGACTAGATGGATGGAGGGGGAACATGTGACTAGATGGATGGAGGGGAACAGGTGACTAGATGGATGGAGGGGAAAAAGGTGACTAGATGGATGGAGAGGGAACAGGTGACTAGATGGATGGAGGGGGAACAGGTGACTAGATGGATGGAGGGGGAACAGGTGACTAGATGGATGGAGGGTTAGAAGGTGACTAGATGGATGGAGGGGGAACAGGTGACTAGATGGATGGAGGGGGAACAGGTGACTAGATGGATGGAGGGTTAGAAGGTGACTAGATGGATGGAGATTGAACAGGTGACTAGATGGATGGAGAGGGAACAGGTGACTAGATGGATGGAGGGGGAACAGGTGACTAGATGGATGGAGAGGGAACAGGTGACTAGATGGATAGAGGGGGAACAGGTGACTAGATGGATGGAGGGGGAACAGGTGACTAGATGGATGGAGGGGGAACAGGTGACTAGATGGATGGAGGGGGAACAGGTGACTAGATGGATGGAGGGAGAACAGGTGACCAGATGGATGGAGGTTTAGAAGGTGACTAGATGGATGGAGGGGGAACAGGTGACTAGATGGATGGAGGGGGAACATGTGACTAGATGGATGGAGGGGGAACAGGTGACTAGATGGATGGAGGGTTAGAAGGTGACTAGATGGATGGAGGGGGAACAGGTGACTAGATGGATGGAGGGGGAACAGGTGACTAGATGGATGGAGCTGGAACAGGTGACTAGATGGATGGAGGGGGAACAGGCAACTAGATGGATGGAGGGGGAACAGGTGACTAGATGGATGGAGGGGGAACAGGTGACTAGATGGATGGAGGGAGAACAGGTGACTAGATGGATGGAGGGTTAGAAGGTGACTAGATGGATTGAGGGGGAACAGGTGACTAGATGGATGGAGGGGGAACAGGTGACTAGATGGATGGAGGGGGAACAGGTGACTAGATGGATGGAGGGGGAACAGGCGACTAGATGGATGGAGGGGGAACAGGTGACTAGATGGATGGAGGGGGAACAGGTGACTAGATGGATGGAGGGGGAACATGTGACTAGATGGATGGAGGGGGAACAGGTGACTAGATGGATGGAGGGTTAGAAGGTGACTAGATGGATGGAGGGGGAACAGGTGACTAGATGGATGGAGGGGGAACAGGCAACTAGATGGATGGAGGGGGAACAGGTGACTAGATGGATGGAGGGGGAACAGATGACTAGATGGATGGAGGGAGAACAGGTGACTAGATGGATGGTTAGAAGGTGACTAGATGGATGGAGGGGGAACAGGTGACTAGATGGATGGAGGGGGAACAGGTGACTAGATGGATGGAGGGTTAGAAGGTGACTAGATGGATGGAGGGGGAACAGGTGACTAGATGGATGGAGGAGGAACAGGTGACTAGATGGATGGAGGGGGAACAGGTGACTAGATGGATAGAGGGTTAGAAGGTGACTAGATGGAGGGAGGGGGAACAGGTGACTAGATGGATGGAGAAGGAACAGGTGACTAGATGGATGGAGGGGGAACAGGTGACTAGATGGATGGAGGTGGAACAGGTGACTAGATGGATGGAGGGGGAACAGGTGACTAGATGGATGGAGGGGGAACAGGTGACTAGATGGATGGAGGGGGAACGGTTGACTAGATGGATGGAGGGGGAACAGGTGACTAGATGGATGGAGAGGGAACAGGTGACTAGATGGATGGAGGGGGAACATGTGACTAGATGGATGGAGGGTTAGAAGGTGACTAGATGGATGGAGGGGGAACAGGTGACTAGATGGATGGAGGGTTAGATTTTGACTAGATGGATGGAGGGGGAACAGGTGACTAGATGTTTGGAGGGGGAACAGGTGACTAGATGGATGGAGGGGGAACAGGTGACTAGATGGATGGAGGGGAAACAGGTGACCAGATGGATGGAGGGGGAACAGGTGACCAGATGGATGGAGGGTTAGAAGGTGATTAGATGGATGAAGGGGGAACATGTGACTACATGGATGGAGGGGGAACAGGTGACTAGATGGATGGAGAGGGAACAGGTGACTAGATGGATGGAGAGGGAACAGATGACCAGATGGATGGAGGGGAACAGGTGACTAGATGGATGGAGGGGGAACAGGTGACTAGATGGATGGAGGGGGAACATGTGACTAGATGGATGGAGGGGAACAGGTGACTAGATGGATGGAGGGGAAAAAGGTGACTAGATGGATGGAGAGGGAACAGGTGACTAGATGGATGGAGGGGGAACAGGTGACTAGATGGATGGAGGGGGAACAGGTGACTAGATGGATGGAGGGTTAGAAGGTGACTAGATGGATGGAGGGGGAACAGGTGACTAGATGGATGGAGGGGGAACAGGTGACTAGATGGATGGAGGGTTAGAAGGTGACTAGATGGATGGAGATTGAACAGGTGACTAGATGGATGGAGAGGGAACAGGTGACTAGATGGATGGAGGGGGAACAGGTGACTAGATGGATGGAGAGGGAACAGGTGACTAGATGGATAGAGGGGGAACAGGTGACTAGATGGATGGAGGGGGAACAGGTGACTAGATGGATGGAGGGGGAACAGGTGACTAGATGGATGGAGGGGGAACAGGTGACTAGATGGATGGAGGGAGAACAGGTGACCAGATGGATGGAGGTTTAGAAGGTGACTAGATGGATGGAGGGGGAACAGGTGACTAGATGGATGGAGGGGGAACATGTGACTAGATGGATGGAGGGGGAACAGGTGACTAGATGAATGGAGGGTTAGAAGGTGACTAGATGGATGGAGGGGGAACAGGTGACTAGATGGATGGAGGGGGAACAGGTGACTAGATGGATGGAGCTGGAACAGGTGACTAGATGGATGGAGGGGGAACAGGCAACTAGATGGATGGAGGGGGAACAGGTGACTAGATGGATGGAGGGGGAACAGGTGACTAGATGGATGGAGGGAGAACAGGTGACTAGATGGATGGAGGGTTAGAAGGTGACTAGATGGATTGAGGGGGAACAGGTGACTAGATGGATGGAGGGGGAACAGGTGACTAGATGGATGGAGGGGGAACAGGTGACTAGATGGATGGAGGGGGAACAGGCGACTAGATGGATGGAGGGGGAACAGGTGACTAGATGGATGGAGGGGGAACAGGTGACTAGATGGATGGAGGGGGAACATGTGACTAGATGGATGGAGGGGGAACAGGTGACTAGATGGATGGAGGGTTAGAAGGTGACTAGATGGATGGAGGGGGAACAGGTGACTAGATGGATGGAGGGGGAACAGGCAACTAGATGGATGGAGGGGGAACAGGTGACCAGATGGATGGAGGGTTAGAAGGTGATTAGATGGATGAAGGGGGAACATGTGACTACATGGATGGAGGGGGAACAGGTGACTAGATGGATGGAGAGGGAACAGGTGACTAGATGGATGGAGAGGGAACAGGTGACCAGATGGATGGAGGGGAACAGGTGACTAGATGGATGGAAGGGGAACAGGTGACTAGATGGATGGAGGGGGAACATGTGACTAGATGGATGGAGGGGAACAGGTGACTAGATGGATGGAGGGGAAAAAGGTGACTAGATGGATGGAGAGGGAACAGGTGACTAGATGGATGGAGGGGGAACAGGTGACTAGATGGATGGAGGGGGAACAGGTGACTAGATGGATGGAGGGTTAGAAGGTGACTAGATGGATGGAGGGGGAACAGGTGACTAGATGGATGGAGGGGGAACAGGTGACTAGATGGATGGAGGGTTAGAAGGTGACTAGATGGATGGAGATTGAACAGGTGACTAGATGGATGGAGAGGGAACAGGTGACTAGATGGATGGAGGGGGAACAGGTGACTAGATGGATGGAGAGGGAACAGGTGACTAGATGGATAGAGGGGGAACAGGTGACTAGATGGATGGAGGGGGAACAGGTGACTAGATGGATGGAGGGGGAACAGGTGACTAGATGGATGGAGGGAGAACAGGTGACCAGATGGATGGAGGTTTAGAAGGTGACTAGATGGATGGAGGGGGAACAGGTGACTAGATGGATGGAGGGGGAACATGTGACTAGATGGATGGAGGGGGAACAGGTGACTAGATGAATGGAGGGTTAGAAGGTGACTAGATGGATGGAGGGGGAACAGGTGACTAGATGGATGGAGGGGGAACAGGTGACTAGATGGATGGAGCTGGAACAGGTGACTAGATGGATGGAGGGGGAACAGGCAACTAGATGGATGGAGGGGGAACAGGTGACTAGATGGATGGAGGGGGAACAGGTGACTAGATGGATGGAGGGAGAACAGGTGACTAGATGGATGGAGGGTTAGAAGGTGACTAGATGGATTGAGGGGGAACAGGTGACTAGATGGATGGAGGGGGAACAGGTGACTAGATGGATGGAGGGGGAACAGGTGACTAGATGGATGGAGGGGGAACAGGCGACTAGATGGATGGAGGGGGAACAGGTGACTAGATGGATGGAGGGGGAACAGGTGACTAGATGGATGGAGGGGGAACATGTGACTAGATGGATGGAGGGGGAACAGGTGACTAGATGGATGGAGGGTTAGAAGGTGACTAGATGGATGGAGGGGGAACAGGTGACTAGATGGATGGAGGGGGAACAGGCAACTAGATGGATGGAGGGGGAACAGGTGACTAGATGGATGGAGGGGGAACAGATGACTAGATGGATGGAGGGAGAACAGGTGACTAGATGGATGGTTAGAAGGTGACTAGATGGATGGAGGGGGAACAGGTGACTAGATGGATGGAGGGGGAACAGGTGACTAGATGGATGGAGGGTTAGAAGGTGACTAGATGGATGGAGGGGGAACAGGTGACTAGATGGATGGAGGAGGAACAGGTGACTAGATGGATGGAGGGGGAACAGGTGACTAGATGGATAGAGGGTTAGAAGGTGACTAGATGGAGGGAGGGGGAACAGGTGACTAGATGGATGGAGAAGGAACAGGTGACTAGATGGATGGAGGGGGAACAGGTGACTAGATGGATGGAGGTGGAACAGGTGACTAGATGGATGGAGGGGGAACAGGTGACTAGATGGATGGAGGGGGAACAGGTGACTAGATGGATGGAGGGGGAACGGTTGACTAGATGGATGGAGGGGGAACAGGTGACTAGATGGATGGAGAGGGAACAGGTGACTAGATGGATGGAGGGGAAACAGGTGACTAGATGGATGGAGGGGGAACAGGTGACTAGATGGATGGAGGGGGAACAGGTGACTAGATGGATGGATGGGGAACAGGTGACTAGATGGATGGAGGGGGAACAGGTGACTAGATGGATGGAGGGGGAACAGGTGACTAGATGGATGAAGGGGGAACAGGTGACTAGATGGATGGAGGGGGAACAGGTGACTAGATGGATAGAGGGGAACAGGTGACTAGATGGATGAAGGGTTAGAAGGTGACTAGATGGATGGAGGAGGAACAGGTGACTAGATGGATGGAGGGGGAACAGGTGACTAGATGGATGGATAGGGAACAGGTGACTAGATGGATAGAGGGGAAACAGGTGACTAGATGGATGGAGGGGGAACAGGTGACTAGATGGATGGAGAGGGAACAGGTGACTAGATGGATAGAGGGGGAACAGGTGACTAGATGGATGGAGGGGGAACAGGTGACTAGATGGATGGAGGGGGAACAGGTGACTAGATGGATGGAGGGGGAACAGGTGACTAGATGGATGGAGGGAGAACAGGTGACCAGATGGATGGAGGTTTAGAAGGTGACTAGATGGATGGAGGGGGAACAGGTGACTAGATGGATGGAGGGGGAACATGTGACTAGATGGATGGAGGGGGAACAGGTGACTAGATGGATGGAGGGTTAGAAGGTGACTAGATGGATGGAGGGGGAACAGGTGACTAGATGGATGGAGGGGGAACAGGTGACTAGATGGATGGAGCTGGAACAGGTGACTAGATGGATGGAGGGGGAACAGGCAACTAGATGGATGGAGGGGGAACAGGTGACTAGATGGATGGAGGGGGAACAGGTGACTAGATGGATGGAGGGGGAACAGGTGACTAGATGGATGGAAGGTTAGAAGGTGACTAGATGGATGGAGGGGGAACAGGTGACTAGATGGATGGAGGGGGAACAGGTGACTAGATGGATGGAGGGGGAACAGGTGACTAGATGGATGGAGGGGGAACAGGCGACTAGATGGATGGAGGGGGAACAGGTGACTAGATGGATGGAGGGGGAACAGGTGACTAGATGGATGGAGGGGGAACATGTGACTAGATGGATGGAGGGGGAACAGGTGACTAGATGGATGGAGGGTTAGAAGGTGACTAGATGGATGGAGGGGGAACAGGTGACTAGATGGATGGAGGGGGAACAGGCAACTAGATGGATGGAGGGGGAACAGGTGACTAGATGGATGGAGGGGGAACAGGTGACTAGATGGATGGAGGGAGAACAGGTGACTAGATGGATGGTTAGAAGGTGACTAGATGGATGGAGGGGGAACAGGTGACTAGATGGATGGAGGGGGAACAGGTGACTAGATCGATGGAGGGGGAACAGGTGACTAGATGGATGGAGGGTTAGAAGGTGACTAGATGGATGGAGGGGGAACAGGTGACTAGATGGATGGAGGAGGAACAGGTGACTAGATGGATGGAGGGGGAACAGGTGACTAGATGGATAGAGGGTTAGAAGGTGACTAGATGGAGGGAGGGGGAACAGGTGACTAGATGGATGGAGAAGGAACAGGTGACTAGATGGATGGAGGGGGAACAGATGACTAGATGGATGGAGGTGGAACAGGTGACTAGATGGATGGAGGGGGAACAGGTGACTAGATGGATGGAGGGGGAACAGGTGACTAGATGGATGGAGGGGGAACAGGTGACTAGATGGATGGAGGGGGAACAGGTGACTAGATGGATGGAGGGGGGGGGAACAGGTGACTAGATGGATGGAGGGGGAACAGGTGACTAGATGGATGGAGAGGGAACAGGTGACCAGATTGATGGAGGGTTAGAAGGTGACTAGATGGATGGAGGGTTAGAAGGTGACTAGATGGATGGAGGGGGAACAGGTGACTAGATGGATGGAGGGTTAGAAGGTGACTATATGGATGGAGGGTTAGAAGGTGACTAGATGGATGGAGGGGGAACAGGTGACCAGATGGATGGAGGGTTAGAAGGTGACCAGATGGATGGAGGGGGAACAGGTGACTAGATGGATGGAGGGGGAACAGGTGACTAGATGGATGGAGGGGAACAGGTGACTAGATGGATGGAGGGGGAACAGGTGACTAGATGGATGGAGGGGGAACAGGTGACTAGATGGATGGAGGGGGAACAGGCGACTAGATGGATGGAGGGGGAACAGGTGACTAGATGGATGGAGGGGGAACAGGTGACTAGATGGATGGAGGGGGACCATGTGACTAGATGGATGGAGAGGGAACAGGTGACTAGATGGATGGAGGGTTAGAAGGTGACTAGATGGATGGAGGGGGAACAGGTGACTAGATGGATGGAGGGGGAACAGGCAACTAGATGGATGGAGGGGGAATGGGTGACTAGATGGATGGAGGGGGAACAGGTGACTAGATGGATGGAGGGAGAACAGGTGACTAGATGGATGGTTAGAAGGTGACTAGATGGATGGAGGGGGAACAGGTGACTAGATGGATGGAGGGGGAACAGGTGACTAGATGGATGGAGGGGGAACAGGTGACTAGATGGATGGAGGGTTAGAAGGTGACTAGATGGATGGAGGGGGAACAGGTGACTAGATGGATGGAGGAGGAACAGGTGACTAGATGGATGGAGGGGGAACAGGTGACTAGATGGATAGAGGGTTAGAAGGTGACTAGATGGAGGGAGGGGGAACAGGTGACTAGATGGATGGAGAAGGAACAGGTGACTAGATGGATGGAGGGGGAACAGGTGACTAGATGGATGGAGGTGGAACAGGTGACTAGATGGATGGAGGGGGAACAGGTGACTAGATGGATGGAGGGGGAACAGGTGACTAGATGGATGGAGGGGGAACAGGTGACTAGATGGATGGAGGGGGAACAGGTGACTAGATGGATGGAGGGGGAACAGGTGACTAGATGGATGGAGGGTTAGAAGGTGACTAGATGGATGGAGGGTTAGAAGGTGACTAGATGGATGGAGGGGGAACAGTTGACTAGATGGATGGAGGGTTAGAAGGTGACTATATGGATGGAGGGTTAGAAGGTGACTAGATGGATGGAGGGGGAACAGGTGACCAGATGGATGGAGGGTTAGAAGGTGACCAGATGGATGGAGGGGGAACAGGTGACTAGATGGATGGAGGGGGAACAGGTGACTAGATGGATGGAGGGGAAGAGGTGACTAGATGGATGGAGGGGGAACTGGTGACTATTTTTTTTTTTTACATTTTAGAAATTTAGCAGACGCTCTTATCCAGAGCGACTTACAGTAATGAATGCATACATTTCATTTCATGCATTTTTTTTTTTTTTTGTACTGGCCCCCCGTGGTAATCGAACCCACAACCCTGGTGTTGCACACACCATGCTCTACCAACTGAGCCACATGGAATGACTAGATGGATGCAGGGGAAACAGGTGACTAGATGGATGGAGGGGGAACAGGTGACTAGATGGATGGAGGGGGAACGGTTGACTAGATGGATGGAGGGGGAACAGGTGACTAGATGGATGGAGAGGGAACAGGTGACTAGATGGATGGAGGGGAAACAGGTGACTAGATGGATGGAGGGGGAACAGGTGACTAGATGGATGGAGGGGGAACAGGTGACTAGATGGATGGAGAGGGAACAGGTGACTAGATGGATGGAGGGTTAGAAGGTGACTAGATGGATGGAGGGGGAACAGGTGACTAGATGGATGGAGGGGGAACAGGTGACTAGATGGATGGAGGGGAAACAGGTGACTAGATGGATGGAGGGGAAACAGGTGACTAGATAGATGGAGGGGAAACAGGTGACTAGATGGATGGAGGGGAAACAGGTGACTAGATGGATGGAGGGGGAACAGGTGACTAGATGGATGGAGGGGAAACAGGTGACTAGATGGATGGAGGGGGAACAGGTGACTAGATGGATGGAGGGGGAACAGGTGACTAGATGGATGGAGGGGGAACATGTGACTAGATGGATGGAGGGTTAGAAGGTGACTAGATGGATGGACGGGGAACAGGTGACTAGATGGATGGAGGGTTAGATTTTGACTAGATGGATGGAGGGGGAACAGGTGACTAGATGTTTGGAGGGGGAACAGGTGACTAGATGGATGGAGGGGGAACAGGTGACTAGATGGATGGAGGGGAAACAGGTGACCAGATGGATGGAGGGGGAACAGGTGACCAGATGGATGGAGGGTTAGAAGGTGATTAGATGGATGAAGGGGGAACATGTGACTACATGGATGGAGGGGGAACAGGTGACTAGATGGATGGAGAGGGAACAGGTGACTAGATGGATGGAGAGGGAACAGGTGACCAGATGGATGGAGGGGAACAGGTGACTAGATGGATGGAGGGGGAACAGGTGACTAGATGGATGGAGGGGAAAAAGGTGACTAGATGGATGGAGAGGGAACAGGTGACTAGATGGATGGAGGGGGAACAGGTGACTAGATGGATGGAGGGGGAACAGGTGACTAGATGGATGGAGGGTTAGAAGGTGACTAGATGGATGGAGGGGGAACAGGTGACTAGATGGATGGAGGGGGAACAGGTGACTAGATGGATGGAGAGGGAACAGGTGACTAGATGGATGGAGAGGGAACAGGTGACTAGATGGATGGAGGGGGAACAGGTGACTAGATGGATGGAGAGGGAACAGGTGACTAGATGGATAGAGGGGGAACAGGTGACTAGATGGATGGAGGGGGAACAAGTGACTAGATGGATGGAGGGGGAACAGGTGACTAGATGGATGGAGGGGGAACAGGTGACTAGATGGATGGAGGGAGAACAGGTGACCAGATGGATGGAGGTTTAGAAGGTGACTAGATGGATGGAGGGGGAACAGGTGACTAGATGGATGGAGGGGGAACATGTGACTAGATGGATGGAGAGGGAACAGGTGACTAGATGGATGGAGGGGGAACAGGTGACTAGATGGATGGAGGGGGAACAGGTGACTAGATGGATGGAGGGTTAGAAGGTGACTAGATGGATGGAGGGGGAACAGGTGACTAGATGGATGGAGGGGGAACAGGTGACTAGATGGATGGAGAGGGAACAGGTGACTAGATGGATGGAGAGGGAACAGGTGACTAGATGGATAGAGGGGGAACAGGTGACTAGATGGATGGAGGGGGAACAAGTGACTAGATGGATGGAGGGGTAACAGGTGACTAGATGGATGGAGGGGGAACAGGTGACTAGATGGATGGAGGGAGAACAGGTGACCAGATGGATGGAGGTTTAGAAGGTGACTAGATGGATGGAGGGGGAACAGGTGACTAGATGGATGGAGGGGGAACATGTGACTAGATGGATGGAGGGGGAACAGGTGACTAGATGGATGGAGGGTTAGAAGGTGACTAGATGGATGGAGGGGGAACAGGTGACTAGATGGATGGAGGGGGAACAGGTGACTAGATGGATGGAGCTGGAACAGGTGACTAGATGGATGGAGGGGGAACAGGGAACTAGATGGATGGAGGGGGAACAGGTGACTAGATGGATGGAGGGGGAACAGGTGACTAGATGGATGGAGGGAGAACAGGTGACTAGATGGATGGAGGGTTAGAAGGTGACTAGATGGAGGGAGGGGGAACAGGTGACTAGATGGATGGAGAAGGAACAGGTGACTAGATGGATGGAGGGGGAACAGGTGACTAGATGGATGGAGGTGGAACAGGTGACTAGATGGATGGAGGGGGAACAGGTGACTAGATGGATGGAGGGGGAACAGGTGACTAGATGGATGGAGGGGGAACAGGTGACTAGATGGATGGAGGGGGAACAGGTGACTAGATGGATGGAGAGGGAACAGGTGACCAGATGGATGGAGGGTTAGAAGGTGACTATATGGATGGAGGGTTAGAAGGTGACTAGATGGATGGAGGGGGAACAGATGACTAGATGGATGGAGGGTTAGAAGGTGACTATATGGATGGAGGGTTAGAAGGTGACTAGATGGATGGAGGGGGAACAGGTGACCAGATGGATGGAGGGTTAGAAGTTGACTAGATGGATGGAGGGGGAACAGGTGACTAGATGGATGGAGGGGGAACAGGTGACTAGATGGATGGAGGGGGAACAGGTGACTAGATGGATGGAGGGGAAACAGGTGACTAGATGGATGGAGGGGGAACAGGTGACTAGATTGATGGAGGGAAACAGGTTCTTACAAAGAGAGAAGTTTTCCCTCCTTTTTCCATTCTTTTGTGAACAATGATATATACACCGTAGAGCGACAAGCTAGAATTTTTCAGAGGTCTGCTCAGTCTTAATATGTCTGTGAGAGGCATGTCTTGACTTTTTGAAGGTGGTTCAGCGGCTTTTTAAGGTATGGATCTCTCCGTTGCTGTGCTGTAGGTGTACGGCACTTCATCAATCCTGGAAATAAGCCAACAGTCATTTGAAACTTGGCACGATGAGACAAAGTCTTTGGAAGCAACGTATGGAAACGGACAGGCAAGCAGACAGAGAGAGGTCGTGCAGATGTTCCACTCCTTTTAAACTGCCATTGACATTTGTGTATTATAATTTTGATTGATGCCTGAACACACACACACACACACACACACACACACACACACACGCCCTTCAGCTGATGCTCATGCAGAGTCGTGCAATTTACTCCCAGAGTCCATATTCTACACATGTTAAAGTCACATGTTTTTTGACACACAAGCATAGAGATTTAACAGATGTGTAAACAATCACGCTCACATGTATTTCTGTGTTATCTCCGTAGTTCCAGAACCTGTCTGCCTTGAAGTTTTGTCCTTCTATTCTTTGATGACTGTTGATTACATCAGCCCTTAGCCGTTAACATCAGCAAACAGGCATCCCTTTACCTTAAATAGGTACAAATTAGAGAGAGAGTGAGAGAGAGTGAGTGAGAGAGTGAGAGTGAGAGTGAGAGAGTGAGAGAGTGTGAGAGAGAGAGTGAGAGTGAGAGAGTGAGAGAGAGAGAGAGATAGAGAGAGAGTGAGAGAGAGAGAGAGAGAGAGAGAGAGAGAGAGAGAGAGAGAGAGGTTTAATGGATTAATCCATCTGAACCTGAGGGAATAAGTGAGCAATTAGCTTTCTGTTGGTACCAGGGCCGCCACAATCTGTCCAGCTGCCTGTTGGAACCAGGCCCGCCGCAATCTGTCCAGCTGCCTGTTGGAACCAGGCCCGCCACACCTGTCCAGCTGCCTGTTGGAACCAGGCCCGCTACACCTGTCCAGCTGTCACACACTCACACCACCTGCAAGCCAAAGTTCATAGTTCATCCTTATGTAGGTTGGTCATCTGAAATAACTTAACATCTATAGAAGCTTAGTTAGGTAAATCTTACAAAACAATCACAGTAACTCCATCTGTGGCATTCTATCTAACTCCCATTCGTTCCTCTACACTTGAACACTCTCACTTTGAGATAGATATTTAAAGCAGAACTCACTCCCTTACCCCATACTCCTTCGCCCAACCACCCATGGCTGTCTGCCAAGATATTCCCTCTTGAGACCGACGTGAATATCTTGATAAAAACTGAAATGAAAAGCGAGCTGTTGAGATCACATGCTGCTATTCAGATGTGTGCAGATTCCATTTAAAGCTCTCACAATATTTAGGGACCTACAAGAGTTTATTAACCATAACCGTAGGGACATCAAGCTGTTTATTTACCGTAGTGGTAGGGACCTACAGCTGTTTATTTACCGTAGTGGTAGGGACCTACAGCTGTTTATTTACCGTAGTGGTAGGGACCTACAGCTGTTTATTTACCGTAGTGGTAGGGACCTACAGCTGTTTATTTACCATAGTGGTAGGGACCTACAGCTGTTTATTTACCCGTAGTGGTAGGGACCTACAGCTGTTTATTTACCGTAGTGGTAGGGACCTACAGCTGTTTATTTACCGTAGTGGTAGGGACCTACAGCTGTTTATTTACCGTAGTGGTAGGGACCTACAGCTGTTTATTTACCGTAGTGGTAGGGACCTACAGCTGTTTATTTACCGTAGTGGTAGGGACCTACAGTTGTTTATTTACCGTAGTGGTAGGGACATCTGTCACGCCCTGACCATAGAGAGCCTTTTATTCTCTATGTTGGTTAGGTCAGGGTGTGACTAGGGTGGGTTATCTAGGTTGTTTTATGTCTATGTTGGCCTGGTATGGTTCCCAATCATAGGCAGCTGTTTATCGTTGTCTCTGATTGAGGATCATATTTAGGCAGCTATTTCCCCACTGGTTTTTGTGGGATCTTATTTTGAGTTAGTGCATGCTGCACCTCTTATGTTACAAATCAAAAAGGAAACAAACAACGAACCGTAAGTTTCACAAAAAATAAAGATGTGGAACTCAGAGCACGCTGCGCCTTGGTCCGTCTCTCCACACAACCGTGACAACATCAAGCTGTTTATTGGTCTGCTTAGTTCTAACAGCTTGACTCTCCGGCCAAAAAGGTAAAAGGGCCCTTAGATTAGATGTGCACTAACGTACGGTATCTCCGCCCACCTAAAGTATTATTTACGGTGAGTCTGGAAATGTTTGAATTCATTACCAGAAAGGTCCAGACATCTGGGGGTAGGTTGTATTGGGAAAGGGATGGGGGGATTTGGAAGTGTGATTGTATTTTCTCTGAGCGATTATGTTCACTCCGAAGTGTAGGTAAGATTGAATTGAATTGGCTCTAACCCAGGACATACACACAATACATCCCAGGGAGTAAGGCCTTGCTTCCTGTCCAGGCCTTGCTTCCTGTCTGCTTCACGTTACAGAAACAGGAGATACTCTAGGCTCCTGCCCTTCACTCCAAGGTAGTTGGTTTGGAGAGAGCTCCAAACATTTTTGACAGTAACATTGTTTGTTGTTTTGGCTCTGTATGATACCATGACTATGAAGTTAAAGTGCAGACTAAGGTTTAATTAAAAGGTATTTTCATCCATATTGGGTGAAACGTTTAGAAACTACACCATTTTTTTAACATAGTCCCCCCCCCCCATTTTAAGAGACTAAAAGTGTTGGGAGAAATTCACTAAAGTTGTATTTGGTCCATTATTCCTGCATCAAGCGTGTGACGCAACAAACTTGTTGTTTTGTTTGGTGCCCAATAGATGTATTGTGTCATTTTGGTAAATAAGAATAGAATATAAAATATCATACTCCCCTTTATTTAACCTTTATTTAACTAAGCAAGTAAGTTAAGAACAAATTCTTATTTACAATGAAGGCCTACCAGAAGGCAAAAGACCTCCTGCGGGGACGGAGGCTGGGAATAAAAATAAATTAAATGAAAATATAGGACAAAACACACATCACAACAAGAGAGGCAACACAAAACTACATAACGAGAGACCTAAGATGACAACATAGCATGGCAGCATCACATGACAACACAGCATGGTAGCAACACAACATGACAACAACATGGTAGCAACACAACATGGCAGCAGCACAACATGGTAGCAGCACAAAACAGGGTACAAATATTGTTGTGTACAGACAACAGCACAAAGGGCAAGAAGATAGAGACAACAATACATCACGCAAAGCAGCCACAACAGTCAGTAAGAGTGTCCATGATTGAGTCTTTGAATGAAGAGGAAATAAGAGTAATTGTGAGAGGTTAGCATGTCATGGACTGACCAGGTGAATCCAGGTGAAAGCTATAATGCCTTATTGATGTCACTTGTTAAATTCACTTCAATCAGAGTAGATGAAGAGGAGGAGACAGGTTAAAGAAGGATTTTTAATCCTTGAGACAATTGAGACATGGATTGTGTATGTGTGCCATTCAGAGGATGAATGGGCAAGACAAAATATTTAAGTGCTTTTGAACGGGGTACGGTAATAGGTGCCAGGAGCACCGATTTGTGACAAGAACTGCAACGCTGCTGGATTTTTCACACTCAACAGTTTCCTGTGTGTATCAAGACTGGTCCACCACCCAAAGGACATCCAGCCAACTTAATGCAACTGTGGGAAGCATTAGAGTCAACATGGGCCAGCATCCCTGTGGAATGCTTTCGAACCCTAGTCCATACCCCGACGATGAAAACGCCCTCAAATTAAAGCTGACAGTTTGCAGTTAAACCTCATGATCATTGTATTATGTCAAATCCAAAGTGCTGGAGTACAGAGCCAAAACAACAACACGTGTCACTGTCCTAATATATATGGAGTTCACTGAATGTATTAACTACTGAAGTGGTGCAGTGCCTGTGTATAGAGGCTCTCCCAGCGATTTCTCTCTGAAGTAAATAGCTTTTGTTGAGTTGTGAACCACTTTAGTATTGGCATTATTTCACACATGACAATGAGGCTCTGGTCGCCATGGACAAGCCAAGGTTCTGAAATACAGTAATTATTACATTTTCAGAACACTGCTTGACAATCTTGGCTAGTCCGTGGGGGCCACAGCCAGAGTTTTTATTTTTATTTAAACATTATTTAACCATTATTTAACTAGGAAAGTCAGATTGGTGCATGTGACAATGCATCAGAGTCTATCCATATGCTCTGAACAAATGATCATTACGAGGGTGCTTGTATTTGTCCTGTTACGCTAATGTTGTCTCTTGCATATCCCAACTCCCGTTGAGACACCCACAGGGAGTGGGGTAACAGCCAGGGGCGCACCCCTGGAGCAATTAGGGTCAAGTGAATTGCTCAAGGGTACATCGACAGATATTTCAGATACTGGCCCAACACTCTAACCTCGAGGATACCTGTCCCCCGGTTCTGATGGAGTCTTCAGAATAGGTTATACTACAAATCAAATCAAATCTAATCTAATTTTATTTGTCACATACACATGGTTAACAGTTATTGTGAGTGATTGCGAGTGTAGCGAAATGCTTGTGCTTCTAGTTCTAAAAAGCAATATCTAACATTCCAGAACAGATACCTAATACACACAAATCTAAGAAAAGGAATGGAATAAGAATATATACATATAAATATACAGATGAGCAATGTCAGTGACATGGGCTAAGATGCAATAGATAGTATAGAATACAGTAAATTCATATGAGATGTATTTATTTATTAAAGTGGCCAATGATTTTTATGTGCTAGTGATGGCCTTGAGATGCTGTTTTTCAGTCTCTCTGTCCCAGCTTTGATGCACCTGTACTGACCTTACCTTCTGGATGGCAACGTGGTGAACAGGCAGTGGCTTGGGTGGTTGTTGTGCTTGCTGATCTTTTTGCCCTTCCTGTGACATTGGGTGCTGTAGATGTCCTGGAGGGCAGGTAGTTTGCCCCCGGTGATGCGTTGTGCAGACCACACCACCCTCTGGAGAGCCCTGCGTTTGTGGGTGGTGCAGTTGCCGTATCAGGCAGTTATACAGCCCGACAGGATGCTCTCAATTTTGCATCTGTAAACGTTTGTGAGGGTTTTAGGTGACAAGCCACATTTCTTCAGCCTCCTGCAGTTCAAGAGGCAAAGTTGCGTCTTCTTCACCACATTTCAGTTTGTCAGTGATACGTACGTAGAGGAACTTAAAACTTTCCACCTTCTCCACTGCTGTCCCGTTGATGTGGATAGGTGGGTGCTCCCTCTGCTGTTTCATGAAGTCCATGATCATCACCTTTGTTTTGTTGATGTTGAGTGTGAGGTTATTTTTCTGTCACCACACTCCGAGAGCACTCACCTCCTCCCTGTAGGCTGTCTCGTCGTTGTTGGTAATCTACTACTGTTGTGTTGTCTGCAAACTTGATGATTGAGTTGGAGGCGTGCGTGGCCACGCAGTCATGGGTTAGCAGGGAGTACAGGAGGGGGCTGAGCATGCACCCTTGTGGGGACCCAGTGTTGATGATCAGCGAAGTGGAGATGTTGTTTCCTATCTTCACCACCTGGGGGCAGCCCGTCATGAAGTACAGGACTCAATTGCACAGGGTGGGGTTGAGATCCAGGGCCTCAAGCTTAATGATGAGCTTGGAAGGTAATATGATGTTGAATGCTGAGCTATAGTCAATGAACAGTATTCTTATATAGGCATTCCTCTTGTTCAGATGGGACAGGGCAGTGTGCAGTGTGATGGCGATTGCATCCTCTGTGGACCTATTGGGGCAATAAGCAATTTAAAGTGGGTCTAGGGTGACAGGTAAGGTGGAGGTGATATGATCCTTGACTAGTCTCGCAAAGCACTTCATGATGACAGATGTGAGTGCTACGAAGCAGTAGTCATTTACTTCAGTTACCTTTGCATTCTTGGGTACAGGAACAATGGTGGCCATCTTGATGCATGTGGGGACAGCAGACTGGAATATGGAGAAATTGAATATGTACGTAAACACACCATCCAGCTGGTGTGCGCATGCTCTGAGGACTCGACTAGGGATGCCATCTGGGCCGGCAGCGTGGCGAGGGTTAACACGTTTAAATGTTTTACGTCGGCCACAGAGAAGGAGAGCCCACAGTCCTTGGTAGCAGGCCGCATCGGTGGCACTGTATTATACTCAAAGCGGGCAAAGAAGGTGTTTAGTTTGTTTGGAAGCAAGACGTCAGTGTCCGTGGCTGGTTTTCCTCTTTTAGTCCGTTACTGTCTGTAGTCCCTGCCACATATGTCTCGTGTCTGAGCCAGGGAATTGCGACTCCACTTTGTCTCTGTACTGACATTTTGCTTATTTGATTGCCTTGCGGAGCGAATGACTACTCTGTTTGTATTTTGCCATATTCCCAGTCACCTTGACATTGTTAAATTCGGTGGTACGCTCTTTCAGTTTTGCGCAAATGCTGCCATCTAGCCACGGTTTCTGGTTAGGGTAGGTTTTAATAGTCACATTATGTGCAACATCTCCTATACACTTCCTTATAAACTCACTCACGGAATAAGCGTATACGTCGATATTATTCTCTGAGGCTACCAGAACATCCCAGTCCGCGTGATCAAAACAATCTTGAAGCGTGATTTCCGATTGGTCAGACCAGCGTTGAAGAATTCTAGGTCAGGTGAACAAAAGGACTTGAGTTCCTGTATGTTGTTACAATTACACCATGAATCGTTAATCATAAAACATACACCCCTGCCCTTCTTCTTCCCAGAGAGATGATTATTCCTGTAGGCGTGATGCACTGAGAATCCAGGTGGCTGTACCGACTCTGACAGGATATCCCGAGAGAGCCATGTTTCCGTGAAACAGAGTATGTTACAATCCCTGATGTCTCTCTGGAAAGCAACCCTTGCCCTGATTTTGTCAACTTTGTTATCTAGGGACTAGACATTAGCGTGTAATATACTTTAAGATTTTCTGGCCTAACAATGTAAGAAATAATACATAACAAAACGAAATACTGCAAAGTTTCCTAAAGACTAGAAGCGAGGCAGCCCTCTTTGTCAGTGCCATTTTGTCGATTTGTCATTACACACTTACTTACAGTGATGCAGAAGTCATTTTAAGTGTCTGCCAGCTGTTCATCACTGTGTAATGAACGTACCTAACCCCCCCTTAACCTTTTTGCATCTGTTTTTGAGTTCTCTGTTGTTTCTTGCTTTATTTTTTATTTTAAAATTGCTTTTTTTTAAATATAGTGTGATTTGTATGTGTATTTTGTTTCTTGGCAGTGCAGCACAGGTAAAGTGCTGAGTAGCATTTCTTTAACCTGGGTGTTGCGAGAACAGCACCCCCACTCCTCCCCTCGGCCCTTGCAACCACAGTTCCTTTTGGTGCAGCCCTCCCAGTAGCATGAGCTCATTTGTATATAGAATTCAAGGCCACCAATGCCTACTTCTGTTCCAACCTGGCTCTCGACTCCGTATCTAACTCATAAATACATGCAGTGAGTGCAGTAACAGAAAGTGCCAACTCCACACAACGGTCGGTGAGTCATGTTAAAATGGGATATGTCCCAAATGGCACACTATTCCCTTTCTAGTGCACCCTATTTGCCTTTCTAGAGCACTACTTTATAGATGCCATTTGGAATGCAGACATGCTCTAAAATAGGTCACCCTTCTTGAGCCACATCTAAGATATCATCCTTAAATCAGTTAAGAATGGTTTAACATTTAATTTTATGATTCAATGCATGTCCAACCTTTTGACATTGAAAGGTTCAGGACTATGACATGGAAAGAAAGTAACAAAACTGTTCTTACACATTTTGATCAAATTATAGTAAATGAGATGGAATACATAATAAAACTAATCTAAAAGTTGAATCAAACATGACTCCACACAATGTGGAAGGAATGTTGTTTTACCTTGCCCCGCAAACTGCTGGAATTCAGTTTGGATTGAATATGACCATTTGGTGTGTGTGGTTAGAGTGAATCTGTATTGTTATTGTTTGCAAACACTTACAAAACACTTCCTGTGGTTTATTATGGTACCCCATTAGTTTGTGCCAAGGCAGCACCAACTCTTCCTGGAGTTTGTTGTGGATCACCTTTAGCAGTGGTGGAAAAAGTACTGAATTGTCATGCTTAAGTAAAAGTAAAAATACCTTAATAAATGACATACCAAATCTAACTGCCTGTACCTCGGGCCCTGAAGCAAGGATAAGCATATTCTTGGTACCATTTGAAAGGAAACACTTTGAAGTTTGTGGAAATGTGAATTGAGTGTAGGAGAATATAACACAGAAGATCTGGATGAAGAAAATACAAAGAAAAAACAAACCAGTCCCAGTTCCAGCCATCACTCTGGTTGTAATTCCGATGGTGTCCACAAGATGGCAGCAGTGTGTGTGCAAAGTTTCAGACGGATAACTTGAAGTATGAGCACACTACATGACATTTAGTGTGAAGTCACCCAGGTACATTTGGGCAAATCGTGAAGGAGTCCTTTGCATTCATATTACATTTTTCGACAAGAATATTGTCAAATCTATATACTTGGACTTATAATATAATAAGTTCAACACCAGTTTTCATATCTTCATAACTGAATATTCTTATAATTTTTGTCCAAAAGGGAAAGGCATGCTGTTGCAAAAGGTTAACACCTACATTTTGCAACAGACACAGGGTTTCCAGGTACTCCCGTAAAACCCAGGTCATTGTCTATCTAGCTAGCTTTGTTTGGCCCCGATTGGTGCTTATTTGACAAAGATACAGTCAATCAAATGAAGATCTGCCGCGTCATCGGCGTGCCATGAAGTCATCACTCTCTGACCAAATATGGTGTCCTATAGGATATACTAAACCCTAAATGATATAGTGAGGTCTGGTTACGTTCTAGGATCTCAGGAATAAATACGAACATGATTTGACCAGTTGAAACAATGTTTAGGGTTAGATTTTCACAGATTCCTTTCTTTGCAAATTGAACGAGTGGAAATACAAAATCGATCGTGGATGCTATATGGACCTTTTTAGGATATGGAAAAGGATTTTATCTTACAAAACGACACTTCATGTTATCTCTGGGACCCTTTGGATGATAAATCAGAGCAAGATTTCAGAATGTAAGTACACATTTCACCTTCAGAGGTGAATTTATCAACCTATCGCAGTGAAAAAGTGTTTTCTTGTTAGGAGCTCTCCTCAAACAATAACATGGCATTTTTTCACAGTAATAGCTACTGTAAATTGGACAGTGCAGTTATATTAACAATAATTTAAGCTTTCAGTCGATATAAGACACTTCGATGTTGTCACGTCCTGGCCAGTATAAGGGTTAATTGGTATAGTAGTTTGGTCAGGACGTGGCAGAGGATATTTGTTTTATGTGGTTAGGGGTGGTGTTTTTCTAAAAAGGGTATTTGATTTAAGTATTCGGGGTTTTTGGGCACTGTTTGATATTCATGTATTCTATGTTGAGTCTAGTGTGCCTGCAAAACTGTTGCACTGTCATTGTTTATTGTTTTTGTATAGTGTTCACGTGAGCGATTAATTAAATTCAAAGATGAACACGACATCCGCTGTGTATTGGTCTACATTTTCAGACGACGATTTCGCTATATCGTCAGAAGACGAAGACAGCCGTGACAGATGTACCGACATTTGTTGTTTCTCTAAAATCTGCGATCTTGACAAAAGGCGCTGCATGATATACAACTGTCCCATTGACGGGAGCCGATCCCTAATATATAGAAAATAAGTCACCCAGTAAAATACCACCTGAGTAAAAGTCTAAAAGTATTTGGATTTAAGTATACTTAAGTATCAAAAGTAAATGTAATTGATAAAATATATTTAAGTATCAAAAGTAAAAGTATAATAATACATTCAAATTCCTTATGCTGTTTTTTATACAAATAAAACTAAAAGTAGAACAGCTATACTGTACATACAAACAGGAGTCACTCCAACACTCAGATGCCATTAACAAATAAAGTGTTTGTGTTTAGTGAGTCTGCCAGATCAGAGGCAGTAGGGATGATCAGGGATGTTCTCTTGGTAAGTGTGTGAATTGGACCATTTTCCTGTCCTGATAAGCAATCAAATTGTAACGAGTACTTTTGGGTGTCAGGGAAAATGTATGGAGTAAAAAGCATATAATTTTCATTAGGAATGTAGTGAAGTAAAAGTTCTAAAAAATATAAATAGTAAAGTTAAGTATAGATACTCAAAAACAACTTAAGTACTACTTTAACATATTTTTTACTTAAGTACTTTACACAACTGCCCTTTAGTTCCTGCCAAGGCAACAGCTACTCTTCCTGTGGTTTATAATGGATCCCGATTAGCTCCTGCCAAGGCAGCAGCTACTCTTCCTGGGGTTTATTATGGATCCCCATTAGTTCCTGCCAAGGCAGCAGCTACTCTTCCTGGGGTTTATTATGGATCCCCATTAGTTCCTGCCAAGGCAGCAGCTACTCTTCCTGGGGTTTATTATGGATCCCCATTAGTTCCTGCCAAGGCAGCAGCTACTCTTCCTGGGGTTTATTATGGATCCCCATTAGTTCCTGCCAAGGCAGCAGCTACTCTTCCTGTGGTTTATTATCTATTCCCATTAGTTCCTGCCAAGGCTGCAGCTACACTTCCTGGGGTTTATTATGGATCACCATTAGTTCCTGTCAAGGCTGCAGCTACACTTCCTGCGGTTCAGCAAAATTAAGGCAGTTATGTACAAGTAAAAACATGACATAACATTTCAAAACACATTAAGTGTGTGCCTTCAGGCCACTACTCTACAATCACATATCTAAAAGACAAAATCTATGTGTGTGTGTGTATGCAGCGTATACAGTATGTTATCATGTGTATGTGTGTATGCAGTGTATACAGTATGTTATCATGTGTATGTGTGTATGCAGCGTATACAGTATGTTATCATGTGTATGTGTGTATGCAGCATATACAGTATGTTATCGTGTGTGTGTGTATGCAGTGTATACAGTATGTTATCGTGTGTGTGTGTGTGTGTGTATGCAGCATATACAGTATGTTATCATGTGTATGTGTGTATGCAGCATATACAGTATGTTATCGTGTGTGTGTGTGTGTGTGTGTGTATGCAGTGTATACAGTATGTTATCATGTGTGTGTGTATGAAGCATATACAGTATGTTATCATGTGTGTGTGTGTATGCAGTGTATACAGTATGTTATCATGTGTATGTGTGTATGCAGCGTATACAGTATGTTATCGTGTGTGTATGCAGTGTATACAGTATGTTATCATGAGTGTGTGTGTATGCAGTGTGTCTGTGCCTGTGTGTGTCTCTTCACCGCTGTTCCATAATGTGTATTTTTATCCGTTTTTTTTTTTTATCAAGTTTTACTAATTGTTTCAGTTACCTAATTTGAAATAGAAGTCCATTTAGCCACAGTTCTATGTAGTACTATGCACCTCCCATAGTCTGTTCTGGACTTGGGGACTATGAAGAGGCTCCTGGTGTCATATCTTATGGGGTATGCATAGGTGTCTGAGCTGTGTACTAGTAGTTTAAACAGACAGCTCGATGCATTCAACATGTCAATACTTCTCACAAATACAGGTAGTGATGAAGTCAATCTCTCCTCTACTTTGAGTGGGAGAGATTGACATCCATGTTATTAATGTTAGCTCTCCGTGTACATTTTAAGAAACAGCCATACTGCCAAGTTCTGGGCCAATTGTAACTTTTCGTAAGTCCCTCTTTGTGGCACCTGACCACACGACTGGACAGTAGTCCAGGGGTGGCAAAACTAGGGCCTGTAGGATGTTGATTGTTGTTATGAAGGCTTTATTATGGACAAAATTCTCCCCATTTTAGCTACTGTTGCATTATGTTTTGACCATGACAATCCAGGGTTTAGTTTCCTCAACTTGATGAATTTCCACATTATTTAATACAATATTTAGTTGATGTTAAGGGTTTACTGAATGATTTGTCTCAAATACAATGCTTACAGTTTTTATTTTATTCAGGACTAACTTATTTCTTTCCACCCATTCTGAAACGGACTGCAGCCCCTTTGTTAAGTGATTTCACTTGCTACAGTAGCTTTACTCAGAGCCAGAGTCAGGTCATTAGTAAAGACTGAAAAAAGGGGAAGTGTTCTGGACAGCTGCCCTGGGGAATGCCTGACTCTACCTGGATTTTGTTGGAGAAGCTTCCATTAAAGGACAACCTCTGTTAGACAGGTAACTCTCGAGTCACAAAAACACGTTTTTCCAGCAGCAGATTATGATCCATAATGTCAAAAAACTGCACCGAAGTCTAACAAAACAGCTCCCTCAATCTTTTATTATCAATTTCTCTCAGCCAATCATCAGTCATTTGTGTGTTCCTATCTAAATGTAATTTGACTTGACTTTTATAAATCCTCACCATTCTGGAAGATATGATTAATCTGGTATCCCTTTTTTAAATGGTGACATTTAATCCCTTGGAACTATTTTACTGGTGTCATGTTATCCATCATGACAAATTCAGAAAAATAACATGAACAAAATCAGCATTCAGCAACAAATGATTTTAGAATTACTCAGTATGCTTCAGGGATCAGAGATAGGACTCTGTAGTTTGTAATACCCTCTGTTTCATTGCAGTATAATCCAATCGCTAATGAGCCCATTACTTCTAAAATACTCAGCTCTGAAATATGTTCATGCAGTCACTGGGGGTCGAGACTCATAAAGCCCTGGCTTTAAATTGAAATGGAATTATGAGTAAGTGAGATTTTCTCCTCAAACTTAATTTGAAATGGAATTCTGGGTATGAGAGTTTCTCTCCCAAAAGCTCATTTGAAATAGAATTCTGGGTTAGAGAGTTTCTCCCCCCAAAGCTCATTTGAAATGGAATTCTGTGTAAGAGAATTTCTCTCCCCAAAGTTAATTTGACATAGAATTCTGGGTAAGATAGTTTCTGTCCCCAAAGCTAATTGGCACACTGCTTTATGTTTCATCACACTGTAATTGTACACCCTCAGAATCACCAATAATGAAGGAGCCTGGAGAAATACTGAGCTTGTGTCCCAAATGGTACACTACGCCCTATATAGTGCACTATATTTTGACTATGACCGATAGGGCTCTGGTCAAATGGTACCTTACGCCATGTATAGTGCACTACATTTTGATTATGACCGAAAGGGCTCTGGTCAAAAGTAGTGTGCTGTCAAATCAAATCAAATTTTATGAGTCACATGCGCCGAATATGCTTACTTACGAGCCCCTAACCAACAATGCAGTTTAAAAAAGTAACAAGTAATTAAAGAGCAGTGGTAAAAAAACAATAGCGAGACTATTTACAGGGGGGTACCGGTACAGAGTCAATGTGCGGGGGCACCGGTTAGTTGAGATAATATTTACATGTAGGTAGAGTTATTAGTGACTATGCATAGATGACAACAGAGAGTAGCAGCGGTGTAAAAGAAGGGGGGGGGCATTTGGCAATGCAAATAGTCTGGGTAGCCATTTGATTAGGAGTCTTGTGGCTTGGTGTAGAAGCTGTGTAGCAGCCTCTTCGACCTAGACTTGGCGCTCCTGTACCGCTTGCCGTGTGGTAACAGAGACAACAGTCTATGACTAGGGTGGCTGGAGTCTTTGACAATTTTTAGGGCCTTCCTCTGATACCGCCTGGTATAGAGGTCCTGGATGGCAGGAAGCTTAGCCCCAGTGATGTACTGGGCCGTACGCACTACCCTCTGTAGTGCATTGCAGCCAGAGGCCGAGCAGTTGCCATACCAATCAAATCCATAAATTAAATGTATTTATAAAGTCCTTTTTACATCAGCCGATGTCACAAAGTGCTGTACAGAAACTCAGCCTAAAACCCCAAACAGCAAGCAATGCAGATGTAGAAGCATGGTGGCTAGGAAAAACTCCCTAGAAAGGCAGGAACCTAGGAAGAAACCTAGAGAGGAACCAGGCTCTGAGGGTTGGCCAGTCCTCTTCTGGCTGTGCCGGGTGGAGATTATAACAGAACGTGGCCAAGACGTTCAAACGTTCATAGATGACCAGCAGGGTCAAATAATAATAATCACAGTGGTTGTAGAGGGTGCAGCAGGTCAGCACCTCAGGATAAAATGTCAGTTGGCTTTTCATAGCCGATCATTCAGACTTAGAGACAGCAGGTGCTGTAGTGACAGCCCTGCCACATCCGACGAGCGTCAGAGCCGGTGTAATACGATTCGATCTTAGTCCTGTATTGACTCTTTGCCTGTTTGATGGTTCGTCGGAGGGCATAGCGGGATTTCTTATAGGCTTCCGGTTAGAGTCCCGCTCCTTGAAAGCTGCAGCTCTAGCCTTTAGCTCAGTGTGGATGCTGCCTGTAATCCATGGCTTCTGGTTGGGCTATGTACGTACGGTCACTGTGGGGACGACGTCATCGATGCACTTATTGATGAAGCCAATGACTGATGTGGTGTACTCCTCAATGCCATCGTAGGAATCCCGGAACATATTCCAGTCTGTGCTAGCGAATCAGTCCTGTAGCTTAGCATCTGCTTCCTCTGATCACTTTTTAATTGATCTAGTCATTGGTGCTTCCTGCTTACATTTTTGCTTGTAAGCAGGAATCAGGAGGATAGAATTATGGTCAGATTTGCCAAATGGAGGGCGATGGAGAGCTTTGTACGTGTCTCTGTGTGTGGAGTATAGGTGGTCCAGAGTTATTTTTCCTCTGGTTGCACCTTTAACATGCTGATAGAAATTTGGTAAAAGGGTTTTAAGTTTCCCTGCATTAAAGTCCCTGGCTACTTGGAGCGTCGCCTTTGGGTGAGCATTTTCTTGTTTGCTTATGGTGGAATACAGCTCCTTCAATGCTGTATTAGTGCCAGCCTCTGACTGTGGTGGTATGCAAAACAGCTACAAAGAATACAGATGAAAACTCTCTCGGTAGGTAGTATGGTCTACAGCTTATCATGAGATACTCTACCTCAGGCAAGCAATAGCTCCAGACTTCCTTAGATATCCTGCACCAGCTGTTGTTTACAAAAATACATAGACCGCCACCCCTTGTCTTACCAGACGCCGCTTTTCATCATATAACCAGCCAGCTGTATGTTGACATTGTCGTCACTCAGCCACGACTCCGTGAAGCATAAGATGTTACAGTTTTTAATGTCCTGTTGGTAGTTTAATCTTCCGCGTAACATATCGATTTTATTCTCCAAAGATTGCATGTTTGCTAGCAGAATGGAGGGAAGTGGGGGTTTATTCGATCGCCTACGAATTCTCTGTTTGTTATTTCATGACAAAGACCAAAGCCGGCGGGAGTACCGTTGAAGACAGTAGTCTCTCTCTATCACAAGTGAAGGATCTTTTTAGTGAACAAAAATAGTTCTACAAGCAGTTATTACAACAACAAGAAAATTGTTTCAAGTGTTTTGTCAAAATACTGGTGTAGTCATTTTAATAAATATAATGGACGACCAGACCAGATAGGTCCAGGACCTGAAGAACAGTTTGCAGTTCTCCCAGGATCAGCTCAATGAGTTTAAACAGGAGAACGGCAAGATGACAGCAATCTGTAAGTCATTGATAGAGGACATCAGTTCTGTATGTGAATCCATGATAACGATGACGGAGAAGTCAGATTATCATGAGTTACAGTCAAGGCGGAACAGCATGGTTGTGGGCGGAATTGCAGAATATCCACATGAGACCTAGACGTAGTCTGAGGACAAAGTGAGGGAAATTATATCTGAGAAACTGGAGAGATTGAGGTGAACTGGAAAACCCACCACCGGCCCAGGTGACAGGCCCAGGCCGATAGTGGTCAAGTACCTGAGGTTCAAGGACAACGTAGCTGTTCTGGAAAGAGCCAAGAACATGAGAGGAACATATTATTCAACGAGTACTATCCTGAAGCTGTGCGCCAGCAGAGGAAAGAACTGATCCCAGTG
Source organism: Salmo salar (assembly GCF_965601325.2). Lineage (NCBI taxonomy): Eukaryota > Metazoa > Chordata > Actinopteri > Salmoniformes > Salmonidae > Salmo > Salmo salar. The sequence continues at coordinate 55,267,512 of NC_138306.1, read as the reverse complement.
ATGAAAGCTGACAGAGCGCCTGGGGACATTGCTACATCTGCTATGACAGGATCATTGTCCCCCCTTCCTCCCAAAAGCCTGGAAGGGTTGAGAGAGCCAAGCCTATGGGTTTGTAGCTTCAACCCCGCAGCACACACACTTACACACACCAACTGATTAATGGACTGCTGAATGTATATTTTTTTCTCTTGCTTTGTTTTTATTATTTATATCTCTGACAAGCTACCCAGGAAATAGCCCTTATTAATATATGTAGTCTTAGACATAAGGTTCATGAAATCAATAACTTGCTAACATCAGATCATTCATATATTAGCCAGTTCTGAGACTCACTTAGTTAATTAATTTGATGATACAGCAGTAGCAATACAAGGATATAACATCTATAGAAGAGACAGAAATGATTATGGGGAGGTGTTGCTGTATATATTCAGAGCCATATCCCTGTAATGCTTAGAGAAGATCTTATCTTATGTCAAGTGTTATTGAAGTGTTGTGGTTGCAGGTTCACCTGCAGGTTCACTTTTTCTTTTGGAGTGTTTCTGTAGGCCACCAAGTGCTAAAAGTCAGTATCAAAATAATATACTGAACAAAAATATGAATATTTGTTATCTAAATAATATGTGTAAAATGTTTGGTAGTGTATTTAATGTCAACAGAAGAGAGGTCTACTTTCTTGGGGACCTGAATATTGGCTGGTTTTCAACAAGCAGTCCGCACAAGAGGAGGCTTCTCACTATAACCGGTTCTTCTCACTGTAACCAATGGTGTAAAAAATATATTTGTTTGTCTGATGTGATTAATAAGTAGCATCCAAATGCTGAACTTTATGAATTTATATACAGTAATGTGCAAAAGTTTTAGACAGGTGTGAAAAGATGCTGTAAAGTATGAATGCTTTCAAAAAATAGGCATGTTAATAGATTATATTTATAAGTTAACTAAATGCAAAGTGAGTGAACAGAAGAAAAATCTAAATAAAATCCATGTTTGGTGTGACCACCCTTTGCCTTCAAAACAGCATCAATTCTTGTAGGTACACCTGCACAAAGTCAGGGATTTTGTTGGCGTATAGTTAGGTATATGATTAAACAATTATACCAAACATGTGCTAATGATCATCAATTCAATATGTAGGTTGAAACACAATCATTAACTGAAACAGAAACAGCTGTGTAGGAGGAATAAAACTGGATGAGGTACAGCCAAACTCAGCTAACAAGGTGAGGTTGCTGAAGACACTTTAATGTCAAAAGTCATACACCATGGCAAGACTGAGCACAGCAACAAGACACAAGGTAGTTATACTGCATCAGCAAGGTCTCTCCCAGGCAGAAATTTCAAGGCAGACAGGTGTTTCCAGATGTGCTGTCCAAGCTCTTTTGAAGAAGCACAAATAAACGGGCAATGTTGAGGACTGTAGACGCATGTGGCCAGCCAAGGCAACTTACTGCAACAGATAAAAGACACATCATGATTAATTCCCTTCGCAATCGGAAGATGTCCAGCAGTACCATCATCTCAGAATTGGCAGAAAACAGTGGGTCCCTGGTACACCCGTCTACTGTCAGGAGAAGTCTGATCAGAAGTGGCCTTCAAGGAAGACGCCCAAAAGCCATACCTCCGACGTGGAAACAAGTCCAGGCGACTCAACTAGGCACGAAAACACAGGAACTGGGGTGCAGAAAAATTGCAGCAAGTGCTCTGGACTGACTGAACATTTTTAATATTTGACTGTAGCAGAAGGCAGTTTGTTCGCCGAAGGGCTGGAGAGTGGTACACAAATGAGTGTCTGCAGGCAACAGTGAAGCATGGTGGAGGTTCCTTGCAAGTTTGGGGCTGCATTTATGCAAATTGAGTTGGGGATTTGGTCAGAATTAATGGTCTCCTCAATGCTGAGAAGTACATGCAGATACTTATCCATCATGCAATACCATCAGGGAAGCATCTGATTGGCCCCAGATTTATCTGCAGCACGATAATGACCCCAAACATACAACGAAAGTCATTAAGAACTATCTTCAGCGTAAAGAAGAACAAGGAGTCCTGGAAGTGATGGTATGGCACCCACAGAGCCCTGATCTCAACATCATCGAGTCTGTCTGGGATTACATGAAGAAAGAGAAGCACCTGAGACTGCCTAAATCCAGAGAAGAACTGTGGTTAGTCCAACAAGATGTTTGGGCGAACCTACCTGCCGAGTTCCTTTCAAAAACTGTGTGCAAGTGTACCTAGAATAATTGATGCTGTTTTGAAGGCAAAGGGTGGTCACACAAAATATGGATTGGATGTAGGTTTTGCTTCTGTTCACTCACTTTGCTTTTTGTTAATTGATAAAAAATAATCTATTAACATGTCTACTTTTGAAAGCATTCTTATTTTACAGCATTTTTTTAACACTTGCCTAAAACTATTTCATAGTACTGTACATACGGTATATATGTTGCAAAATGTCAACAACGGACGAATTTAACAAATTCAAAAAGATAGTTTTCGGGTGGAGTTTTTCTTTAAGACTGTGTGAGACAGGATATATACAAAAGTATGTGGACACCCCTTCAAATGAGTGAATTTGGCTAGTTCAGCCACACCCATTCCTGACAGATGTCAAATCGAGCACAAAGCCAGCTAGCTACATGTCTAAACAAAAGACTCCACATTGGCCGGATTATTACATGACTCATAAAAATTTGCCAGATGTGTCTGGGGGTGATTACAGCCATCTATTGTATTTCATGAACATGTGTACATGTCTAGACAATAGTGACCCGTCCACTTAGCTAGATGTGGCTGGGGGGGTGTTATACCATTTCCTTCACATGACCCATCAATTTAGACAAGTGTGTCTGGGTAAGCATCATCTAATAATGACAACATATTTATAAAATATTTTTATCTGGACACTTTCTGTTGTTTATATTGTTACTATGCATGTAACCACTTCACTATATGATTTACACCTTCTGTATCCTATGCATGTGACAAATAAACTTAGATTTTATTTGATATAGCGTGTGTTCACAACATGGCTTCACATGTGAATCCTTAAAGAGATGGGTGGGGCTAAGGCTTAAGAGGGTGTGAACGATGCTGAATGGGTGTAGACTAAGAAGAGCTCTTCAGTAGGTGTACCAAAACATTCAAGGACCATTTTATCAAAAGTGGGTTACAAGTTTATCAACTTTCAAAGCAGAATTACTTTCACATTGTTCCACAACTGTAGTGCATGATCGACCATGTTCTAGCTCTGAGTTTCTACTTTTATCCAATGTAAAAAAAAAACACACAATTTCAAATTTTGCTACATAAGACGGAATCGAGGCCGTTGGTCACATTTGTCATATCTTTAATCTGAGCCTAGAGGAAAGCCTTTGTCCTCAGGCCTGGAGGGAAGCCAAAGTCATTCCTCTACCCAGGAGTGGTAAAGCGGCCTTTACTGGTTCTAACAGCAGAGCTATCAGCCTGCTGCCAGCTCTTGGCAAACTGTTGAAAACATTTCTGTTTGACCAACTACAATGCTTTTTCTCTGTTTACAAATTAACAACAGATTTTCAGCATGTTTATAGAGAAGGGCATTCAACATTTACTGCATTGACACAAATGACTGATGATTGGTTGAAATGAATTCATGATAAGAAGATTGTGGGAGCTGTACTGTTCGATTTCAGTGGAGCCTTTGATATTTTTGACAATAACCTGTTGTTGAGAAAATGGATGTGTTATGGCTTTTCAACTTCTGCCTTATTGTGGATTCAGAGCTATCTATCTAATAGAACTCAAAGGGTTTTGTTTAATGGAAGCTTCTCTATTGTCAAACATGTAACGGGTGGTGTACTGCAGGCCATCTCTTTAGGCCCTCTACTCTTTTCTATTTTTACCAATGGCCTGGCATTAAACAAAGCATGTGTGTCCATGATGATGTATGCTGATGATTCAACCATATATGCATCAGCAACCACAACTAATGAAGTCACTGAAACCCTTAAAAAAGAGCTGCAGTCTGTTTTGCAATGGGTGGCCAGTAATAAACTGGTCCTGAACATCTCTAAAACTAAGAGCATTGTGCTTAGGTTAGATTACTTGTTAGATATTACTGCATGGTCGGAACTAGAAGCACAAGCATTTCACTACACTCGCATTAACATCTGATAACCATGTGACAAATACAATTTGATTTGATTTGGTAGAAATCATTCCCTAAATTCTAGATCTCAACTGATCTTAAATTGTAAAAAAAAAAACATACAGTAGATTCAATGGTTGTAAAGATGGGGAGAGGTCTGTCCATAATGAAGAGATGCTCTGCTTTTTTGACACAACATTCCAAAAAGCAAGTTCTGCAGGCTCTAGTTTTGTCTTATCTTGATTATTATCCAGTTGTGTGGTCGAGCCCTGCAAGGAAAGCTCTAGTTAAGTTGCAGCTGGCCCAGAACAGAGCGGCACGTTTTGCTCGTCATTGTAATCAGAAGGCTAATTTTAATACTATACATGCCAGTCTCTCTTGGCTAAGAGTTGAGGAGAAGCTGGCTGCATCACTTTTCGTCATTAGAAACATTAATGTGTTGAAAATCCCAAATTGTTTGCATAGTCAACTTACACACAGCTCTTACCCCACCAGCCATGCCACCAGGGGTCTTTTCACACTTCCCAAATGCAGAAGAAATTCAAGAAAGCGTAAAGTATTATACAGAGCCATTATTGCATGTGTTCCATCTCTCATTGCCTCAAATGAACAGCAATACCTCATAGCACAATGCCTCTCCGTGATTTAACCTAGATAGTTTGTGTGTTTGTATTGATATGCAGGCTACATGTGACTTTTTTAAATTGATGTATTTCTGTCCTTGAGTTGTTCTTGTCTATTAATGTTCTGTATTATGTCATGTTTCATGTTTTGTATGGAAGCCCAGGAATAGTAGCTGCTGCTTTCACAACAGCTAATGGGGATCCTAATAAAATACCAATACCATATGCTAACAAGAAGGTTGGTATCCAGACATAAGCATATGATGAATGGTAAAAACAAAAGAGTCCATTTTGCAGTGAGCATTCACTCAGCTACCTAACCTACAGACACGTTACTTTAATTCATAGTGTAGTAGATAGTCAATGAGAAAACATAAAAGTAGAATTTAAATTGTAATTGCATACAAGTTAACTGACCCCCCATTCAAAACTTTAATCATGTTAGAAAAAGTTATGGCATATATTTGATTAGCATAGTAAGACAAGGGTTCCAATTGCCAATGTTAAATTTAGTAGTTTGAAAATCAAGCAAATTATCAAGAAATTGTCAATTACAAACAGATCCCTTTCATATTGGAATAATGTACTGTATAAAGAAGCTAACTGCAAGAAAAGACATATGCAAGTTGACGCAGAATCAAATTCAACTGTCATCGACAATGTTGGGTGATGACAACAACAACCTCTCCTTCAACGTGATCAAGACAAAGGAGACGATTGTGGACAACAGGAAAAAGAGGACCGAGCACGCCCCCATTATCATCAATGGCGCTGCAATGGAGCAGGTTGAGAGCTTCAAGTTCCTTGGTGTCCACCCCACCAACAACCTAACATGGTCCAAACACACCAAGACAGTCGTGAAGAGGGCACGACAAAACCTATTCCCCCTCAGGAGACTGAAAAGATTTGCATGGGTCCTCAGATCGGCTCAGTACATCACTGGGGCCAAGCTTCCTGCCATCCAGGACCTCTATACCAGGCGGTGTCAGAGGAAGGCCCTAAAAATTGTCAAAGACTCCAGCCACTCTAGTCCTAGACTGTACTCTCTGCTACCACATGGCAAATGTAAGCGGTACCGGAGCGCCAAGTCTAGGTCCAAGAGGCTTCTAAACAGCTTCTACCCATAAGCCATAAGACTCCGGAACATCTAGTCAAATGACTACACAGACTATTTACATTGCCCCCCCCCCCCCCCCCCCCCCTTTTACACTGCTGATACTCTCTGTTGTTATCATCTATGCATAGTCATTTTAATAACTCTACCTTCATGTACGTATTACCTCAACTAACCGGTGCCCCCGCTCATTTACTCTGTACCGGTACCCCCCTGTATATAGTCTCGCTATTGTTATTTTACTGCTGCTCTTTAATTACTTGTTACTTTTAGTTCTAGTTCTTATCCGTGTTTTTTTTAAACTGCATTGTTGGTTAGGGGCTCGTAAGTAAGCATTTAACTGTAAGGTCTACACCTGTTGTATTTGGCCCATGCGACTAAAATAATAGTCCAAAACATGAAATATCCTTTCTTCAAAAAAACAAAGGAACCAAAAGAAGAATTTGTTCTTAAATGACTTGTTAAATTAACGTTAAATAAAAAATTTATTCAAAATAAAACCACCCTGGGGCCATTTTAGTCAAAAGTGTGATCAGTAACTATCAGATTGTCTGGAGCTTGGACACAGAGATTGTTGACATACTTACTTCAATCAGTCCTGTTACTCTCAGAGGAGCCAGTCCTAAGCAGGGGGACAAAGAGGGATTAACCAACATACCATCCCACCCGTCTGGCCTTCACATCAGGCCCTAAACAAACATACCACCCCACCCTAACCCTCCACATCAGCTTCTAGACCCATGGCTCCTGAATACCCGATGAACTTGTCCTGAACAGACTTCATGGCTCATTGGTGAAATGGCTTAAGTCCTGTATGCTCATTGGGTGAAGAGGTGGAGAGGTACCTGCATGCTCATTGGGTGGAGAGGTACCTGTATGCTTGCTGGGTGGAGACATGGAGAGGTGGAAAGTAGTGGAGGCTGCTGTGGGTAGAACAGCTCATAATAATGCCTATAATGTAGTAAACATGGTTTCACGTTTGACACCATTCCATTTACTCCATTCCAGCCATTATTACGAGCCGTCCACTGGTGGAAAAGTACTTTGATATGTCTGTACCTTGAGGTTCCCATCAGGTAATACTTTCATAAGTGAGATGTGTGTGAGTGTTTGCACAAAAGATGGGTTTTGCTTCTACATCTGCATTGCTTGCTGTTTGGGGTTTTAGTCTGGGTTTCTGTATAGCACTTTGTGACATCGGCTGATGTAAAAAGGGTTTTATAAATACATTTGATTGATTGATTACCATCATTTTCGCAGCCAGCTAGTCCAGCTCCATTCTAGCATAGTTAAACATAAAGATAACAGGCAGGTCAACATGCAAAATAATATATTTAATAATACAGAAACACACAGCATGAAAAAGAGAATGACTTCCATTTTTCAAAAGGCTAATTATCATCTGGTAACTAGCTAATAGAAGGGGTACTGTCTACTGAGACTATAAATAAAGAGTGACTGCCCCTAAAAAACGTATCGTTTTGAAAATTGCCTTTGTGGACTCGATATTAGTCAGAAACATGAATTATTGCTTTAAAATGGACTACAATGTGTAAATACGATCATTTAGGTAATATAACCAGTCTCGTCCAAAATGGAGATTTGCAAAATGATAGGAGAAATTGTATGTCACAGAAAGAAGGGTACAGTAACAGAATGAAGGGTACTGTAACAGATTTCCTTGGGTTGGATTTATTTAAATCCTGCCCACATAAGGCAGTACTCAAGTCATTGTCAATTCGGAGCACAACTGCACACCAATTGCCTATGGTCAATTTGGTTTGACATTTAATATCCTGAAGGGGCTAGTTAGGGACCATTAGTAAATTACACAAAGGTCAATAACATCAAATTTCAATGACTTAAAAATCTCATACCAACTATACATTTTAGAAATTCAAATACATGAATTGAAACCATGTAATGAGACAGCTTACATGCAACATGAAAATATTGTCCCATTTACATTGTGCAATTTATTGACAGTCCCTAATTAGCCCAAGAGTGAGAGGTGGTTAAACCAACATTGCCACAGTCGCACACCAGCTGGTGGAAGCTAAATAGCCTAGGCGATTTCAAGACACAAGACCTGGTTAGACTCAGGTTGCCTAGAAGGGTTAATGACTGTAACTGTGGACTGTTTTGGCAGAGTGAATGTACAAATTCTTGTGAACACACACACAATAGAAACCCATATTAAACCATTCCGCTGAAACAAACTCTTGTTTGGCTTCAGTCATGACCACTGCATTTCTTAATGACCAAGCCAAAAAACGAGGACAAATCAGAAAGTTCAGCCCTCCTTTAATTCATAAATGTTGAATGTTTTGCGTATTTGAGCATCTGTCAGACTTGCCTTTGATGACATGCCTCATGTACGAGACTCCACGTTTAATAAGGGACATAAATCATGTGCCGAGGGTTTTTTCAATTCCTCATACGCTTGTTTTGGTTCCCCACATGTCAAAAAATAAGCATACCTCCCATGGTTACGGCTTCAGCTTTGATAAATCTCATTAGACCCCTTTTTACCCTATTTGCATAATCTTCTCTCATGTTTCACAGGGCCTGCCTGGGCTATCAGAAACCTCCCTTCATTATGGATACATGGGGGTGGCAAACCCAACAAGTGTTTTTCGCTCATTTCCCTCGTAACACAAGGCATGCAAATGTCATCGTGCTCCGTAAATGCTCCCTAAAACACTTTATATGAGCTCAGATGTGGTTGAGAACATCAAAGTTATCTCTGCATGGTTTGCTCCATCTTCAAACAGGGACTGAGCACCACGTTACAAAATACCCCAGTTATTCGCTTATTTTAATTAATAGGATCCCCATTAGCCGTTACAAATGCAGCAGCTACTCTTCCTGGGGTACAAACCAAAACAGGAAACATGACATAATACATAACATTTAATAGACAAGCACAGCTCAAGGACAGAACAACATTCATTTTAAAATAAGAATATAGAAATAAAAAAAAGAGGTCCTGACAAAAGTCTGAGAAAGCAGAGAGGCAGTGTACTCAAGGACTACATTCAGTCACATCTATCAAGGACATGCTTGAATGAACACATATCAGTTTACATATACATTATTAAAGTTATTTAGTTGAGACAGAACAGAGGAGTTGTCGTGAGGAATTTTTTTAATTTGTTTTTAAATCTAATGTCGCTGTTTGCTTGGATTATTTGACATGGTTGGGTGTTGGAGGCGTGCGTGGCCACGCAGTCATGGGTGAACAGGGAGTAGAGGAGGGAGATAGAGGAGGGAGATGAACACCATTGTTGAGGCTCAGCGAAGTGTAGGTGTTGTTTCCTACCTTCACCAACTGGGGGCTGCCCATCAGGAAGCCCAGTTGCACAGGGCAGGGTTTAGACCCAGAGCCTTGTGCTTAATGATGAGCTTGGAGGGTACTATGGTGTTGAATGCTGAGCTGTAGTCAATGAACAGCATTCTTACATAGGTATTCCTCTTGTCCAGATGGGACAGGGCAGTATGCAGTGCGATGACGATCGCATCGTCTGTGGATCTATTGGGGCAGTAAGCAAATTGAAGTGGGTCTAGGGTATCAGGTAAGTTAGAGGTGATATGATCCTTGACTAGTCTCTCAAAGCACTTCATGATGACAGAAGTGAGTGCTAAGGGAAATAGTAATTTAGTTCAGTTACCTTTGATCCCTTGGGTACAGGAACAATGGTGGCCATCTTGAAGCATATTGGGAATGAAAGACTGGGAAAGGGAGAGATTGAATTTTCTTCAGCACCTGACCATGAGAGCTGTCTTGTGCAATACAATGCCTTTGCGTTCAGCAGTTCCTTTTATATGCTCTCAATATTCCCACGTTACATTATGTGGTTGTTTTTCCTGTGCTAGTATAGTGCTTTGATCAAGCCAAATATTGTTACATTTTTCATCTGGTTTAGTGCGACGACTCATCTTTAGTACACCGTACACAGAATCTGCTCTAACGTTATGGGGAATATTGAGGTCATAAATAAGTAATGCTGTTATGGATACTGTAGTGAAAAAAAGGGGCTGTAGTATGGCGAGTTGTTGTGTGTGTGTGTCATGGGCAACATGTTTGGGTAGACATAAAGCGGGCTTATTCATGACTCTCTGGCTGGTAGGATTCTGGGAACAATGGGAGAGAGTCCCAACAAAGAACAGTCATTTCAGTGTCCCTTCATTTAGGCTCTCTATTCTTCCCTTCTTTAGCCTCTGACTGACAGACAAGTCCATGTTTAATCCTTGGGTTCTTTTCCCTCCATTTCCCTCCATCTTGCTTCAGCGAGTTCCCGCAGGAATAAATCCTTCCCTTGTTTTCCAGGCCCAGCCTCAATGTGAAGTAGCTGGACCCAGCCAGTCGAAGTGCTAATATCATTTCTTATTGATTTCTTGTTGACCTCCCATGAAGCAGTCATCATGCTGTAATACACTCCACACGTCTTCTTAATGAAATCAATAAACCCTGAACAGTTACTCCAACAGATCTCGTACATGTTCTCACGCACACACACACACACGCACGCACGCACGCACGCACACACACACACACGCACACACACGCAGGCACACATCAAGACACTGCAACTGAGATGAAAGAGTGCATATATGATCTCTCAGAAAACAGTCCTCATAGTTCTCGTTGGCTATGATATCCACTAATTAATTCAAAACGTTTCATATTTTAGGCCTGACCGTGTACTGTACGTTGGGTAAAGATTTCATTTAGATTTTGGTCAAACTTCGGTATTATGGGGGAAAAAAATACATAAATCTAGAAAAACATTTAACAGTTTTGAATTAACTAGCCGTTGAATGCAACTCAAAATATGTTTTTGACGGCCCACACGCACGGCCCGTACGCACGGCCCGTACGCACGGCCCGTACGCACGGCCCACACGCACGGCCCACACGCACGGCCCACACGCACGGCCCACACGCACGGCCCTTACGCACGGCCCACACGCACGGCCCTTACGCACGGCCCATACGCACGGCCCTTACGCACGGCCCTTACGCACGGCCCACACGCACGGCCCACACGCACGGCCCACACGCACGGCCCTTACGCACGGCCCACACGCACGGCCCACACGCACGGCCCACACGCACGGCCCACACGCACGGCCCACACGCACGGCCCACACGCACGGCCCATACACACGGCTTCTGATTTATCAAACAGCATCAGTTCTCCAGAATTACAAACACAGAAATGTCAGATTTTGAATAGAACACTATTCATCACCAATGCTGTCACAGGTTGTTATATCTATTCAATACTCTGGATTTGACAGATTACTTTTAATACCTAAGAATAAACCGAAAAATGCATATTACGTTGAAATATTGTTATAGTTGTTTGAATCCATTTGAATTGTATGACCTCGTGGAGAGAAAGGCAACGTAGACAACCGAATCACACTTTCCCCTAATAATAGAAGTTAATCTCTAATCCCTATTGTCGTAGGAAACATTGCATATTGGCTCTATCGAGGAAAGGGGAAAGACAACACTACACCCCTTTACTCGTAGAGGGGAAAAGTACACCTCTGTGCATTCATATGTGAGCAGAACAATAAAGAAAAACAGAACAACAAACAGGGGAGCATCAAAACACACCAACAAACAGGGGAGCATCAAAACACACCAACAAACAGGGAAGCATCAAAACACACCAACAAACAGGAGAGAATCAAAACACACTAACAAACAGGAGAGAATCAAAACACACCAACAAACAGGGAAGCATCAAAACACACCAACGAACAGGAGAGCATCAAAACACACCAACAAACAGGGGAGCATCAAAACACACCAACAAAAAGGGGAGCATCAAAACACACCAACAAACAGGGGAGCATCAAAACACACCAACAAAAAGGGGAGCATCAAAACACACCAACAAACAGGGGAGCATCAAAACACACCAACAAAAAGGGGAGAATCAAAACACACTAACAAACAGGAGAGAATCAAAACACACCAACAAACAGGGAAGCATCAAAACACATCAACGAACAGGGGAGCATCAAAACACACCATCAAACAGGGGAGCATCAACCACACCAACAGTGGAGCATCAAAACACACCAACAAACAGGGGAGCATCAAAACACACCAACAAACAGGGGAGCATCAAAACACACCATCAAACAGGGGAGCATCAAAACACACCAACAAACAGGGGAGCATCAAACAGAGACTTAATACGTAGAGAAGATAGCCAGTGGCTGTATGCGAGTAGTGAGCAAGGTGGGTATATCACTGTGTTGGGATCCGTTTGTTTACACACACACACACACACACACACACACACACACACACACACACACACACACACACACACACACACACACACACACACACACACACACACACACACACACACACACACACACACACACACAAACAAACAAAGGTTCTCCTCTCGAGTGTGTGATGTTCTCTACGTACTCAATGGCAGAGGATCTGTTTGGATGACATCCAGCAGCAGCAACGACAACGCTGTTGTTCAAGTTATCCAGGTGTTTTTTTTTTGCCATGTAGCCATTGCAGCTATAAGCCAATGTTGACAATGGGGCTTTTCCACCATGTGATTTTCAAGTGTCTCTCTGGCCCAGGGCCAAAACAGCAAAATACGCCACTATGCCCCAAATGGGCCTGTTACTTTAGTGATATCAAGTGAAGTGGTATCGTTAACACTAAGCCCTTTAGTGATATCAAGTGGTATCATTAACCCTAAGCCCTTTAGTGATATCAAGTGGTATCTTTAACCCTAAGCCCTTTAGTGATATCAAGTGAAGTGGTATCTTTAACCCTAAGCCCTTTAGTGATATCAAGTGGTATCTTTAACCCTAAGCCCTTTAGTGATATCAAGTGGTATCTTTAACCCTAAACCCTTTAGTGATATCAAGTGAAGTGGTATCTTCAATCCTAAGCCCTTTAGTAATATCAAGTGGTATCTTTAACCCTAAACCCTTTAGTGATATCAAGTGAAGTGGTATTTTTAATCCTAAGCCCTTTAGTGATATCAAGTGGTATCTTTGGTGGATGGTGCGCCATAAGCCTGGCATTGACTTAATGATTCAGTGAATGACATTAACGATTCAGTGAAGGATTTATCGACTTAGTGATTCAATGAATGATATGAACAATTCAGCAAAGGATTCATTGGCCTAGTGGTTCAGTGAATGATATGAACGATTCAGCGAAGGATTCTTTGACCTAGTGGTTCAGTGAATGATATGAACGATTCAGCAAAGGATTCATTGGCCTAGTGGTTCAGTGATTGATATGAACGATTCAGCGAAGGATTCTTTGATTTAGTGGTTCAGTGAATGATATGAACGATTCAGCGAAAGATTCTTTGACCTAGTGGTTCAGTAAATGATATGAATGGTTCAGTGAAGGATTCATTGACCTAATGGTTCAGTGAATGATATGAACGATTCAGTGAAGGATTCGGATGCAGTTAGTGATATCTTATTTCTCAACAAATTTCTCAAAGACGTGTAAGGAATGTGAGTGGAATACCTGCAGGATCGGGAACATTCAAAGCAAAGGAATACCTCTAAACTGGTTTGATGAGAGGAAATGTTAATGGTTAACTTAGTAATACGATTCTAGTGGAAGATAGAAGATGGTCCATGGTGGACACAAGACTTACAGCGTCAAGACTGGAAAAGATGGATGCTGGTACAAGGTGGACACAAGGCTTACAGAGTCAAGACTGGAAAAGATGGAAGCTGGAACAAGGTGGACATAAGGCTTACAGAGTCAAGACTGGAAAAGATGGAAGCTGGTACAAGGTGGACACAAGGGCTTACAGAGCCAAGACTGAAAAAGGAGCAGATAACTTTTAAATGATCTCCGGGGTTGGAGAAAAGAGTGGATTTAGGATGATGGGTCGATGATAGGGATGACTATTATCAGATAAAGAAGGACTACTGCCCCCCGGGGTGACAGAGATTGAACCAATGGACTTAGTCAAAGACTAATTTTAGTCGTAGAAATACTCAATTTAATCTCAAACTCAGAGAGGAGAAATTATATATTCATGCGATTTCTCAATTTAAGGCCAGTATGTTTAGTATCTCTCTCAAATTAGCATTGTGAGTCCATGCAGTAAATGGTGTGTATATACAGTAATTCAATGTTAACACCTGAAAAACGAATGTCGGCTCAGCCATACAGTAGGTCTGCGACACACAAGCTGACACATTTAACAGGTTTCACATGAACAACGGTGAAGAGTTGGCGTGTCTGACAGTTGCTGATAACATTGTATATGTGTCGGTCACAGTCATGGATGCTTGAAAGCCAAACGTGTGTGTTTCTTGGCAACAGAAATCTGTGCACTCAAGTTGGAACGCTCTAAATTCAAAATTTGTACTCGCCTCAGATGGGTGGAAATAGCATGTGAAGGAGGGAAGGAGAAAATGAGGGAAAGAGAGAGATGAGAGAGAGAGGAGGAAAGGGGGAGAGAAGGTTAAAGAGAGGCAGGAGGGGAACGAAACGGCAAGCGTGAAAAATGAAAATCAAAAACTATGTTGACTGAGCTGGCACTAAAGAGGATGGGGCAAATGTCTGCACGGTTAACGAGTTCTCCCAAAGACAAAAAAAAAGACTGCTGTTGACCTTCATACACACACACACACACACACACACACACACACACACACACACACACACACACACACACACACACACACACACACACACACACACACACACACACACACACACTCAGTTGACAGTTTTTTTTACTTAAAAACAGTCCAACCCCTGCTCAGGTAACTTTTCCCATTCCCACTATTTCAGAGTTATCGTCGTACTGCTACAGATAAAGCTTTCTGTCCGTAATAATCTTGTGACCGTGAAGTTGAATTCCACTGTTAGCTCTGTTACTGTTAGCACAATTGGGAAGCCCATTGTGTTCAGCTTGTCTAGTGCTATTATTTCAAATAACATAAGTATGGATATCCTCGCTTGAGTAAAGGACTTGGGCTGTTACATACATCAGAAAGTATTCACACCCCTTGTTGTGTTACAGGCTGAATTTAAAATTGATTACATTAAGGTGTTTTTTTTCTTTCTTCATTGACCTACACACAATACCCCATAATGTCAAAGTAGAATTCTGTTTTTCAAAATGAAAAGCTGAAATGTCTTGAGTCAATAACTATTCGACCCTTTTGTTATGGTAAGTCTAAATAAGTTCAGGAGGAAAAATTTGCTTAACAAGTCACATAGTAAGTTGCGTGGACTCACTGTGTGTGCAACAATATTGGTTTTAACATGATTTTTGAATGACTACCTCATCTCTGTACCCCAAACATACAGTTATCTGTAAGGTCCCTCAGTCTAGCAGTGAATTTCAAACAGATTCAACCACAAAGACCAGGGAGGTTTTCCAATGTCTCACAAAGAAGGTAGATTGAAAAAAAAGAATGGGAAAATGTTTCACAAACCAGGTGTGAAAATCTCTTAGAGACTTACTCAGAAAGATTCACAGCTTTAATGGCTGCTAATGGTGCTTCTACAAAGTCTTGACTCAGGTGTGGGAATACTTATGTAAATTAAATATTTCTGTATTTCATTTTCAAAAATGTGCACAAATTTATAAAAACATGTTTTCACTTTGTCTTTATGGGGTATTGTGTGTAGAGGGGTGATATAATAAAAAAATGTTTTAATCATTTTTGGATTTAGGCTGTAACAACAAAATGTGGAATAAATCAAAGCGGTATGAATACTTTCTGAAAGCACTGTAGCCATTGGATGCAGTGGATGCAGTGTGATCACTGCATCCAATGGGTACTAATGCATGTATTAGAGATTTTGAGAACTTTCAGTATTAGAGAACTTCAGATGTTGTTATGATGGGAAATAAGGCCAGCTCCAAGGCTGTAAAAACAGACTCTGTAGCTTATTGGCAGTTTTTCAGGAAATTGAGAAATAGATTAACTTCCTCAATCAATAAAACTAAATCTAGCTACATATTATGTTCTATCTCAGATCCTTATGGTGATCTGTGGAAATGTTGGAAACCAGTTAATTGTACTGAAGCGTGGGAATTCCTCTCCTGCCTTGCCTAAACACGTTGTCAGACTCGGGCATCATTACTGAAGAAAAAGAAGATAAGTGATGCTTTTTAATCAACATTTTACCTCAGGCAGGCTTTTTTATTTGAATATAATGTGGTTTGGCTGACCTTTGTAATGACCCTGGTCCTGACCCTGGTCCTGACCCTGGTCAGCCAGGTCGACTACCTGCCCCTCTTCCGACAACCTCTAGCAAATCTTTGTTTTCATTTCGACAACTTTCTACTTGTGATGTGCTAATCGCTATGCGCAAGATTGATTAAATAAGAAAACAGCAATGGGCCTGATTTGCTTGTTCCTTTCTTTCTTCAGCTTTCTGTTCCTCTGAATGCTGAATCTTTTACATATATATTTAACCTTATAATTATTTATGGTACCATCCCCAAGGGTCTGGAAGGCAGCATATAGACTTCCCTTATTACAAAAGTGGTAAGCCTTGTGATCTAAATAACTATCGCCCTGTGTCCAAACTCTCTTGCCTAGCAAATATTTTAGAATCCTTGGTAAATACTGAACAAAGATAATTTTTTTGCCACTAAATGTTTTCTAAATGTATACCAGTCAGGTTTCAGACCAGGTCATAGCACCATCTCTGCTAATTCTTTGGTTTAAACATATGTTCTTAAATTATTTGGATAAAAATAATCGTTGTGTGTCCCTTTTTTATTGACCTGTCTAAAGCCTTCGACACTGCTGGTTCGTCATTAGTTATTCAGAGGCTTTCAACAATTGGCTTGGGTCAGGCTGCGTGTAGCTGATTTAAAAATGATTTAAAAGGACAGACCAGAGTTTGTATTTACTGATGGTGTTAAATCAGGTTTTATAGACGTATAAAGGTTGTCCCACAGGGATCGATTCTTGGTCCGGGTTCTTTTAACAATTTACATTAACAATGTTGGTTTATCTGTAATAAATTGTAACTTTCACATGTATGACACTGTTGTGTTATTCATTTTCTTACACAGCTGACCAGGCTCTGTCAGAGCTTCAATCTGCCTTTGTTGCCCTGCAAAAAATCTTTTTTTTTTTTGGACTGAAATTGGTACTAAATGCAGGTAAAACCAAGAATATGTTATTTTTCGAAAATTTTTATCTGATGATTTAATACATACATACTTTGGATGGTGCCCTCATTGACCATGTCCCCGCCTATAAATATCTGGAATCTGGAGAGACAAAAAGCTATCTTTCAAAAAGCATGTTGATGAGTTAGTTAAGATGGGATCAACAGGTCCTATCTTTCATTAAATAGTAGAAAACAAATAATTCAGTCAACATTAATTGCGGTTATATAGGCTAAAGCCATATCTTCTAGTGTAGACACAACTGAAGGCCTGTCTAGAGACCCACACGCATGTACACACACACACATACTCACACACACACACACACACACACACACACACACACACACACACACACACACACACACACACACACACACACACACACACACAGGTAGTTGTGGGATTGGGGTTTTACATGATATGCTGACCTGGTCAAATGATGACACTGAGCGACCATTTTATTTTCTTGTTCTTTGCCACTGTGTTTTACTAAGTGTTTAAGTGTTATCTCTCGAAGCCGTTTCCAGTGAAACCTTTTACTTTTCTGCGTTTATTGAGATATATTGGCCCTGCGGCTTCATGGAGGTCATGACACACATCCTGCCCCATGTGCACTTACACATTGTCTGTCTGTCTGTCTGTCTGTCTGTCTGTCTGTCTGTCTGTCTGTCTGTCTGTCTGTCTGTCTGTCTGTCTGTCTGTCTGTCTGTCTGTCTGTCTGTCTGTCTGTCTGTCTGTCTGTCTGTCTGTCTGTCTGTCTGTCTGTCTGTCTGTCTGTCTGTCTGTCTGTCTGTCTGTCTGTGCTACGTCTTAAGATGGAGCTCAGCCAAACTATTCTCTTATCTTTTAATCAGGTTATACTTACTGAAAACCATTTACTGTTTAACTGATTATAAGACTGAAACTTAAATAATGAGCTGCTAAGAAAATCTATTGAAATATAGATCAGGAGGAATAGTGTCTGATTTGGTTTCAGTTCTTTTCCATTTTAGACGAATTATTGGTCTAAGGAATGTTTTGTTGACGCTTCTTTGGTCAATAACGTTCAAGCAAGCCATAAAATTATTTATCTGATTAATGATAAGTCGCTTTATCGGGGGGGGGGGGGGGCACATGTCACGTCGTGTGTGTAGGTGGCAGGGAAGTCAGGCGCAGGAGAGACAAACTTGGTGTAACTGGAGTAGTTTAATAAAGTAAAAACAAACTCCAAAACCAACGTACATAATAAAATAAACATGAGTACAATAACCCGTCGCACACCAATCCAACAACACGAGCACATAGCAACTAACAATCTCTGACAGGGACATGAGGGGGAAACAGAGGGTTAAATACACAACATGTAATGAATGGGATTTGAACCAGGTGTGTAGGAAGACAAGACAAAACCAATGGAAAAATGAAAAATGGATCAATGATGGCTAAAAGACCGGTGACGTCGACCGCCGAGCACCGCCCGAACAAGGAGGGGCATCGACTTCGGCAGAAGTCGTGACACCACATAACCTATCTCTCTCATGTTATACAAAATTAGACAGCTTTGCATTGGCCGAGACCGTGACCAATGATAATCAACAGAACTGCAAAAAAAACAATCAAACACCAACTCATTCAAGTCCCAGTCCCCCCCTCCTCATTCGCTGAGAATATGACATGCCATTTTAGTTACAGTAGAGACAGCATTCTCCCTTTAGATTGACGCCGCTAACGTTATCTATTGCTAGTCCGATGGGGCTTTGGTGCTGTGAGATGTGTGTTTGTCACGCGCCGTTACCTATGTCACGGCTTGTTTGCTTTACGGTACCAACAATGGTGTGAAATCCATTCAGCTTGATCAATGTCTATTTTCATCCGGTGATGTTGCTTCACAGTTCACATTGCCGGGGCCTGTGATGTGTGTGTGTGTGTGTGTGTGTGTGTGTGTGTGTGTGTGTGTGTGTGTGTGTGTGTGTGTGTGTGTGTGTGTGTGTGTGTGTGTGTGTGTGTGTGTGTGTGTGTGTGTGTGTGTGTGTGTGTGTGTGCGTGCGTGTGCGTGTGTGCGCACGCGTGCAAGTGTTGTGTCAACAGCCTGTACTGTCTCTGACCATAGAAGGGTCGTTCCATGAAAATAATGTTTTTTGCATCCCTTTGATATTGTGTTTTATGTTATTTTAAAAGCCTGTTATATTCAATGAAGTGGATACACATGGATAATTCAATACATTTGTATATGTAGAATGACTTTCTAAAGTGTAAAAATTCAGCATTTTGACATGTCCCTCCGTGCACCCTCTGTTACTTCTAGGAATATTTTAACCCACTTAACCCCAACACATTTTCACCATCATTGTAAAGCTCATAGTTATTTTGTTGCTTAATGTGATTAGTGATTAACTGACCGCTGTCCCTCATTTTTAAGGTCAGGCCCTGTTACGTGAACTGAACTCTCAGAAACGATTCCTTTTTTTAAAATATGTTTTTCTAAAGAAACATTGAACATTTAATAGTCAAATCATAGTGTAAAAGCAGGTGAGCTGGTTGTACTCTTCTTGGAAATTTTCTGGTGTGCAGTGGTGGGAAACTGAGTGGGTCGAGCTTAACACGTCAACCCTGTTACCCACAGATAGACAGGCTAGACATTTGTTTACTTTTTTTTTATTGTGAAGCTTGCATTCAATTGCCACTCCCTGTTGCACACAACAAACTTCCATTCCCCCTGTCACAAGTGTTTGTTAACAACAGCTGGTACGAGATCTCAAATGTTAAGGAAGTCAAGAGGTTCTGCTCGCCTGAGTTAGAATACCTCATGATAAGCTGTAGACCATACTATTTATCAAGACTGTCTATTTACCACCACAAACCGATGCTGGCACTAAGACCGCACTCAACGAGCTGTATAGGGCCATAAGCAAACAAGAAAATGCACATCCAAAGGCGGAAGTCTGATCACAGATTTTAATGCAGGGAAACTGAATCTACCAGCATGTTACCTGCGCAACTAGAGGGAAAAAACCCCACTAGATCACCTTTACTTCACACAGAAATGCATACAAAACTCTTCTTCGCCCTCCATTTGGCAAATCTGACCATAACTCTATCATCCTTATTCTTGCTTACAAGCAAAAACTCAGTCAGGAAATACCAGTGACGTGCTCAATACCTCTTGAGATGGGAAAACTTTATGAAGTTGATCATGTACCCTTTATGACAGAATGTTAAAATTAGGTGAAATCAAACGTTATTTTTTATTATACCAAGTTACACTCCTCAAAAAGCACCAAAGTGGTGGAACGATCCAGAGACACAAACAGTGGAGAAGATGTGAGGCAGCAGAGCTGTAGAGCTGTAGAGTCCCTGGGACAGTATGGGAAATGAGTAGTGAAGTCACCATAAGGGAACGTGATGTTGGGGCTCCCCCTATAGGCCAACGGTGGCACCACATGATACCTGAGACTACAAAGGGAGAGAAAGAGGGAGAGATTCCTCATTGAACACAGTATACTGTCCCAACATTCTAACTGTGGACTTCATGTCCATAGACTGAATTATGGACGACCACACCATCTTTGGACAAAAAAATTAAGCAAAAGCAGACACATTTTCAGGATCTTTAGTGGGAAAATTTGCTGTAAAAATTGGGCCTACAAATGAGGAAAGAAGTGTTATGGGAAAGCAGAGATCTGTTTGATCCAGAGTGGTTCTGTATCTGGCTGATGAGGAGAAATTTCCAGGCTTCTGAGGAGAAGTTTCCAGGGGAGGAGAAAGATCAGAGGTGTTCAGCCCAGCTTCAGGCCTCCTCAGATGTCTGCATAAAGCATAAGTAATGATCTCACTCCAGCCAACTGCATTAGATTAGCAGGTTCACTAGTCTCCACATTCATACATAGTGGAATCAGCCGGCAAGGCATTTAAGAGAGAGGGAACCACAGATACAGTATGGGAGAAAACTTCAGAATCTAGGACTCATGATTTGGATGAGCATGACGTGATAAATACCTTTGTGTTTGTATTTGTATTTATTATGGATCCCCATTAGCTGCAAAAATAAGGCAGTTTATACCATTTTAAAAACATTACAATACATTCAAGGATTTCACAACACATTGTTTGCTCTCAGGTCCCTACTCCACCACTACCACATATCTACAGTACTAAATCCATGTGTACGTGTGTCTATAGTGTGTGTGTGTGTGTGTGTGTGTGCCTATGTTTGTTGCTTTACAGTTCCCGCTGATCCATAAGTTGTATTTTTAGCTGTTTTTTTTCAATCAAATGTTACTGCTTGCGTCAGTTAGTTGATGTGGAATAGAGTTCCGTGTAGTCATGGCTCTATGTAGTAATGTGCACCTCCCATAGTCTGTTCTGGACTTGGGGACTGTGAAGAGACCTCTGGTGGCATGTCTTGTGGGGTATGCATGGGTGTCTGAGCTGTGTGCCAGTAGTTGAAACAAACAGCTTTGTGCATTCAGCATGTCAATACCTCTCAGTAGCAGATTTAGGTATAGGCGACATGGGCAGCCGCCCAGGGCGGCATCTTGCCAGGGGGCGCCCACACAATTTTGGGGAGGAATGGGGACATTTGCGCGATCGGTTTTCTATTGCTCATTTGCACGTCATGTCAATGATATCATGTCACCGTGTGGGACTGTGGGTATATTAACCTTGTCGGAGTGGGCGCCCTGATTCTAGTTTGTGAGCTAGGCAGGCTACTGCCTGGGAAGGTCTCCCACTCAGAAGTATGAGATGGGGAGGGGGCGGGGGTAGGTTGACCTCAGGTCTCCCCACTGGAAGCCCGAGGTAGGGGGAGCGGGGAAATCTATCAAATAGCGCATCTCTAACTTTGTACAGTACTAATGCAAATAGTAAAATAGTAAAATCAGTCACACTGCGAAATGCTACGAAATAAACCACAATTCATTCACAATAGTGTGAATATATAGTTTCACAGACATATTGTCTGGAGGGGGAGGGGGGGCGCTGAAGCAGGGATTCGCCCAGGGAGCCATACAAGCTAGAACCGCCACTGATAACTCTCATAAACACACGTAGTGATAAAGTCAGTCTCTCCTCCACTTTGAGCCAGGAGAGATTGACATGCATATTACTAATATTAGCTCTCTGTGGTCTCTGTTCATCCAAGGCCAGGCCGTGCTGCCCTGTTCTGAGCCAATTGCAATTTCCTACATTTTCCTACAACTGAATAAAACTAGGGCCTTTTGGACCTGCCTTGTTGATAGTGCTGGTAAGAAGGTAGAGCAGCGCTTTATTATGGACAGACTTCTCCCCATCTTAGCTACTATTGTATCAATATGTTTTGACCACGACAGTTTATAATCCTGGGTTACTCCAAGCATTTTAGTCACAACTTGCTCAATTTCCACATTAATTATTACAAGATTTAGTTTAGGTTTAGGTTTGTGAATGATTTGGTCTCAGGAATGGCACTGCAGTCTAAGGCACAGCAGACACATCACTACAGACCCTGGTTCGTTCCCAGGCTGTGTCACAACCGGCCGTGATCGGGAGTCTCATAGGGTGATGCACAATTGGCCCAGCATCGTCCGGGTTAGGGGAGGGTTTGGCCGGGGGGTAGGCCGTCATTGTAAATAAGAATGTGTTCTTAACTGACTTGCCTAGTTAAATAAAGGTAAAATCATGTCCCAAATAGAATTTTTGTAGTTTTACAGATATTTAGGACTAACTTATATATTGCCACCCACTCTGAAACGAACTGCAACTCTTTGTTAAGTGTTGCAGTCATTTCAGTTGCTGTAGTAGCTGACATGTATAGAGTCGTACTCATACATAGACACACTGCCAGTGGCACGTTTTTCCAGTAGGAGACTATGATCAATAATATCAAAAGCTGCACTGAAGTCTAACAAGACAGCCCCCACAATCATTTTATCATCAATTTCACTCAGCCAATCATCAGTCATTTGTGTAAGTACTGTGCTTGTTGAATGTCCTTCCCTATAAGCGTGCTGAAAGTTTGTTGTCAATTTGTTTAGTGTAAAATAGCATTGTATCTGATCAAACACAATTTCTTCCAGAAGTTTACTAAGGGTTGGTAAGAGGCTGATTGGTCGGCTATTTGAGCCAGTAAAGGGGGCTTTACTATTCTTAGGTAGCGGAATTACTTTTGCTTCCCTTCAAGCCTAGGTGCAAACAATTTCTAGTAGACTTAAAATTGAAAATATGGCAAACAGGAGTGGCAATATCGTCCGCTATTATCCTCAGTAATTTTCCATCCAGATTGTCAGATCCCGGTGGCTTGTAATTGCTAATAGAAAACAATCATTTTTTTAAATCTCTTCCACACTCCCTTTACGGAATTCAAAATGACAATGCTTGTCTTTCACAATTTGGTCAGATATATTTGGATGTGTAGTGTCAGTGTTTGTTGCTGGCATGTCATGACTAAGTTTGCTAATCTTGCCAATGAAAAAATCTTTAAAGTAGTTGGCAATATTAATTGGTTTTGTGAAAAATGAGCCATCTGATTCAATGAATGATGGAGCTGAGTTAGCTTTTTCCCCCAAAATGTTATTAAGGTGCTACAAAGCTTTTTATTATCATTCTTCATGTTATTTATCTTTGTTTCATAGTGTAGCTTCTTCTTCTTTTATTCAGTTTAGTCACACGATTTGCCAATCGGTTCTGCAGCCATATTCCTTTTGCCTCATCCCTCTCAACCATACATTCAAGAACATATAGGAAGTATTTGAAAAATTCATAGTAGCACAAAATGCTGCAAAAAGAAGGACATGATTTTGTAGCATTCTGCCTGACTGGAATACGAGCAATTCCCTTGTAAAGATGGAGAAATTCGAACCACATGTCGGATATCCAAGCTTTCTGCTTTTATTCCTCTTGAATGGCACTCCTGCCAGGTCATTTGAGGTCCTCCTTTCCAACTTTCGGGGTCACAAGGTCAGGCAGGTCGCACCATTAAGCCCCCCCCCCCCCCCCCCCCCCCTCCCTCTCTCCATCCACCCAGCCCCCCACCTTGAGAAAGTAGGGTCAAGTCCTTGGGCTAGCGTCATCATCTTCATCCTGAATGGCCAGGGAGTTACTCTTTGCTCAGGTTACTGATACAGAGAGAGATGCACCTACTTTCAACTTAGTCAGGTGTGCACGAACTATACTTCCATCATAAAACAGAAAAGGATTATACTAAGCAGTTTTTCCTCAATACCGCACCGGAGTTTTGCTGAGCTTCAGAATTTGCCCTAGCACAGTCTTGATGACTCAAGGGAAGAAGAAGTAAAACAGCCTTAATTAAGTAGGATTTTGACCTTGGATGAGGCCAGTGACTTATGAATGAACCTTGATTCTTCTCCACAGGAGAAGAGATGGAGAGAAAGACTTCAACCCCAGAGCAAGGAGGGAGGACAAAGAAACAGGCCGTAGACCAGTTGAATAGGCCCTGGGATGAGCATTGAATATTCAATACGCGCCAGTGAAATTTCAGTTATGCAGGCAGGCTAGCCTTTTCAGAAGACGCTACGCTCACACCCAGAGCAGATGACAGATCAGACCTGTTATCCCAGGTTATAAATGATTCCCGCGGCCAAATAGAAGAAACATAGGAAATAAATAAAAATAAAAACAGAGAGTAAAATCTGAGCTGTTTTGGATAACCTTGTCCATAGTGGTGAGCATATTAAATGCAAAAAGTTGTGAAGATTTCTGTAAGAGAGTATCAGAGTTATGAGAGGGTTTTGGACCACAGTGGGCCCGAAGGGTGAAGTTGAATTTAGTGCTTTTATGCTTCATCGGTGTGCTGCAGTACTGGCTGTAAATCTCCAGATTGATCAAACCGTTGGGTGAGAGGGATCCAATGCCTTATCTCTGCACTGGGCCTCGGAAAGCAAGAGACTCACTGTCGGTGTGAGTAATGGCAATTGCTATCTTGGGGGAGCTGGACGCTTCAGCTCTGTCACACGCACACACACAGATACACACATACACATTCTCAGACAGAGGCACATACTCAGCAAAGCATTTCCACCTAAAAATGAGATCAACAGAAGATTGTCTTCTCAAAGATATCATATCAAATCAAATTTTATTTGTCACATTTCTCGTAAACAACAGCTGTAGACTAACAGCGAAATGCTAACGGCCCTTCCCTACAACGCAGAGAGAAAGAAAAAGAGAAAAATAATAGAAACATAATAACACAAGGAATAAACACACAATGAGTAGCGATAACTTGGCTATATACACACAAGATACCACTACCGAGTCCATTTACAGGGGTACGAGGTAATAACTTGGCTTTATACACCGGGGTACCAGTACCGAGTCCACTTACAGGGGTACGAGGTAATAACTTGGCTTTATACACCGGGGTACCAGTACCGAGTCCATTTACAGGGGTACGAGGTAATAACTTGGCTTTATACACCGGGGTACGAGTACCGAGTCCACTTACAGGGGTACGAGGTAATAACTTGGCTTTGTACACAGGGTACCAGTACTGGGTCCATGTGTAGGGGTACAAGGTAATAACTTGGCTATATACACGGGGTACCAGTACCGAGTCCATGTGCAGGGGTACGAGGTAATTGAGGTAGATATGTACATATACAGTACATTTGGAAAGTATTCAGACCCCTTGACTTTTTCCACATTTTGTTACATTACAGCCTTACTCTAAAATATATATTTTTTACATCAATCGACACTCAATACCACATAATGACAAATCGAAACTATTTCCATTTTTTTTTTGCATATGTATTAAAAATGTAAAACAGAAATACCTTGTTTACATAAGACCAAGCCATGAGGTCCAAGGAATTGTCCGTAGAGCTCCGTGACAGGATTGTGTCGAGGCACAGATCTGGAGAACGGTACGAAAACATTTCCGCAGGATTAAAGGTCTCCAAGAACACAGTGGCCTCCATCATTATTAAATGGAACAGGTTTCGAACCACCAAGACTCTTCCTACAGCTGGCCGCCCGGCCAAACTGAGAAATCGGGGGGAGAAGGGTCTTGGTCAGGGAGTGACCAATAACCCGATGATCACTCTGACAGAGCTCCAGAGTTCCTCTGTGGAGATGGGAGAATCTTCCAGAAGGACAACCATCTCTGCAGCACTCCACCAATCAGGCCTTTATGGTAGAGTGGCCAGACGGAAGTCACTCCTCAGTAAAAGGCACATGACAGACAGCTTGGAGTTTACTCAAAGGCACCTAAAGGACTCTCAGACCATGAGAAACAAGATTCTCTGGTCTGATGAAACCAAGATGGAACTCTTTGGCCTGAATGTCAAGCGTCACGACTAGAGAAAACCTGGCACCATCCCTACGGTGAAGCATGGTGGTGGCAGCATCATGCTGTGGGGATATTTTTCAGCGGCAGGAACTGGGAGACTAGTCAGGATTGAGGGAAAGATGAACGGAGCTAAGTACAGAGATCCTTGATGAAAACCTGCTCGAGAGCGCTCAGGACCTCAGACTGGGGGGCGAAGGTTCACCTTCCAACAAGGCAACTACCCTAAGCACATAGCCAAGACAATGCATGAGTGGCTTCGGGGCAAGTCTCTGAATGCCTTTGAGTGGCCCAGTCAGAGCCCGGACTTGAACCTGATCGAACATCTCTGGAGACTTGAAACTAGCAGTGCAGTGATGCTCCCCATCCAACTTGACAGAGCTTGAGAGGATATGCAGATAAGAATGGGAGAAACTCCCCAAATACAGGTGTGCCAAGCTTGTAAAGTAAGAAAATGTGTAAAAGAAATCGGGGGTCTGAACACTTTCCGAATGCACTGTAGGTAGGGGTAAAGTAACTAGGCAACAGGATAGATAATAGACAGTATCAACAGTATATGAAGAGTCAAAAAAAGTAAATGCAAAACGGGTCAATGCAGATAGTTAAATAATTAACCAAATAGCTACCCAGACTAATTATTTAGCAGTCTTAGGGCTTGGAGGTAGAAGCTGTTCAGGGTCCTGTTGGTTCCAGACTTGGTGTATTGAAGTCTTTTTAGGGCCTTCCTCTGACACCGCATGGTATAGAGGACATGGATGGCAAGGAGCTCGGCCCCAGTGATGTACTGGACCGTGTGCACTACCCTCTGTAGCGCCTAGTGGTCCGATGGCAAGAAGTTGCCGTACAAAGTGGTGATGCAGCCAGTCATGATGCTCTCAATGGTGCAGCTGTAGAACTTTTTGAGGCTCTGAGGGCCCATGTGGAATCATTTCAGCCTCCTGAGGAGGAAGAGGCATTGTCGTGCCTTCTTCACGACTGTGTTGGTGTGTGTGGACCATGAAAGTTCCTTAGTGATGAGGATACAGAGGAAATTGAAGCTCTCGACCTGCTCCACTACAGCCCCGTCGATGTAGATGGGGGGGGCGTGTTCGGCCATCCGTTTCCTGTAGTCAACGATCAGCTCCTTTGTCTTGCTGATGTTGAGGGAAAGATTGTTTTCCTGGCACCTCACTGCCAGGTCACTGACCTCCTCCCTATAGGCTGTCTCACTGTCGTCGGTGATCAGGCAAACCACCGTTGTCGTCAGAAAACTTAATGATGGTGTTGGAGTCGTGGGTGAACAGGGAGTATAGGACGGGACTGAGCACGAACCCGTTAGGGGCCCCCGTGTCGACGGTTAGCGTGGTGGATGTGGTGTTGCCTACCCTCACCCCCTGGGGGCGGCACGTCAGGAAGTCCAGGATCCAGTTGTAGAGGGAGGGTCCTTAGCTTAGTGATGAGCTTTGTGGGCACGATGGTGTTGAACGGGAAGCTGTAGTCAATAAACAGCATTCTCACATACGTATTCCTCTTGTCCAGGTGGGAGAGGGCAGTTTGGAGAGCAATTGAGATTGCGTCATCTTTGGATCTGTTGGGGCGGTATGTAAATTGGAGTGAGTCCAGGGTGTCTGGGATGACGTGATGATATCATGTTGTTCCTCCCCATATAGCTGCCACTGCAGGACCCCTCTTGATTCATTCTTCATAACATAGGTAGACAAGGATTTTGCCTGAGTGTCTAGCCAGAACATACCATGTTAATCTAGATCCATAAGAAGTACGACTCATTTAGATATTCAACTCACATCAAAATTAACAGGCAGTTGGCAGATAGATGTCCGTTGTTCCGTAGAACTATCACTGGCTCAAACCATTTTATACGGATATATACGAAATCTCTGTGTGGCCAGGGCTCATGTTCAAAAAAGCATCTCAGTCCTTTAACATCACTCCTACTCTTCATGAATACAGACACAGGTCCTGAGTCAGAGCTCAGCTGGTGTCGTTAGCCCACCCACCATTCACACCCACCGAGGTACACAGCCGCACAATATAAAAGAGGCTATCTTACGGTGTCCATATTAGGACAGCCTTAGTATCAGCACAATTTCTTCTAATCTCAGTAATGAGGCGTCTCAGCAGAACTGCAGCACTCTGAGGCTGTCCTAATATGGACACCATACTCACTACCTTTGTTGTTCTGCAGTGCTGAGCCTCTGGCTACACAGACTAACATGTTAGCGTGCCTCGCTGCACAAGGAGAGCATCTTTCTTATTAATAGCAGACAGTCTTCCCCTCCGGTCTCTCACTAAGGCACTGAACCCACATGCAACTCTGACGCTGTGAGGAAACAGCGGTGGTATCACTGAGAAAAGAGGGCTAGCCCGGCGCTAACCCAAGGCTACTCTAGCTCCTCATGACTCAAGGTGTTTCATCCGAGGTGTTAGGAAAGGTCGCTTATTCCGGTCTCTGTGTGTAAGTCAGTGGATAGCTGTAACGATGTACACTGAGAGTCGGGAAGCAAGATCAGGGAGTGAATACGTTTAATAAATAAACGAACAAACTAAGAAACACGAACAGCGCACCGACATGAAACAGCAACAATGACGACTGGGGAAGAAACCAAAGGGAGTGACATACGAAGGGCAGGTAATCAAGGAGGTGATGGAGTCCAGGTGAGTGTCATTATGCGCGTAACCATGGTGACAGGTGTGTGCCATTACAAGCAGCCTGGTGACCTAGAGGCCGGAGAGGGAGCACACGTGACAATAGCAATAACTGGAGGAGAAGGAGGAGGACAAAAGTTTCACTGTAAAACCATTGTTATTGTATTACATAATCATGTATATGATAATTTACATGTTTTCCCTCCTAGCAGTGTGCAGTCCTAATCATCTGACATCTATAGATAGTCATAGGGTAAACACACTAACTGAAGATTAGGGAAATTGACTCGATTATTCCTTCAGTAGAACTTTCCCAGAATGCAAATCCCTCCACAGAGGCATCGTAGACTGCAAATGAAGGCCTCAGATGCTCCCAAACATCTAATTTTGTGATTTACAGTCTTCATCATCTTTTTCAATTAATTAATCCAGTAATCGTTTTGCTGAATCTTAATTAATTTTGTAATTTTGTTTCTCTTATCGTGCCGTGTGGATCTCACTTAAGTGAAAAATGGCTTCCATGCTGAGAACGGAATTCCCCACTGCAGTTCCACCTTCATTTGAAGAGATATAGACCACCTTAAATATATTGTGGTCAGAGTATGCAGATCTTCTATCTTACAGAATAACAATAATATGAAGACATATTTAGCACACACCTGGTATTACAACTAAAGATTTTGTTTGATTTATATGGTTAATGGACAAAACACTCACTCTTTGGTGTAAATTAAAATTAAAATTAAATCACTGTTAGATTAAGTTGGAGTGTAACATTGTAACATGTTTTCAATTTCACAAATGCTGCACAAAGTAAATGATAGACTTCAGACAGAGTCTTTCTCAGGTCTGGTTCTATTTACCTTGCTCTCACAGAGCCACCAAAGATGGTCAAGTGGAATAAATGACAAACTGTTAACTGCTCAGACAACCTATGTGGTCCTTCCTCAAAACCACCAGCCAGTGTCTTCCAGCCTTTCTTGTGGTGGAGAGAGAGATCCACTATAACTCATCCCAGATGGTCCCTGGAAGAAAGAGTTAGGGAGGGAGAGAGAAAGTTAAACAGAAAGAGAGGGTGAGGATGAGCTCACTTTTCATTGGTGTTGGTAATAAATAAAGAACACATGGCCGGCCATCCGTTTGATTCTCTCTCTCCCTCCTTTCTTTCTTTCTCCCTCCATCCACACGCCCATAAATTATCCAATTGGGACAGCAGAAGAACCCTTTTAGGTTCTAGATAGCACCTTTTGTTCTAAGACTGTTGAGAAAGAGCAGACATTACACAGTTGCAATTCCTGGCCCGGCTTTCAGGGAAGGGTTCACGATCGTCTTCCAGACAAGGCATATATCATCAGTATCTTATACAACTGTGACAGTTCCAATGCAAACTTTCCCAAGCTCTCAGGATTACAGTAAGATATTCTGGGCTAGACTTTGTCTGAGGTCTAAAGCAATGTCATCGTATAGGACCTTGGGTTAGGATGTCTCTGGCAGGGAGAGAGAGAGCTAGTTGTCATGTGTGGATAGAAGTGTGACAGAGTCCAGTCCCCCGCAGCAGCAGCAGCAGCAGAACAGACTTTAATCCCAGACTGGGAGGAGAGTCGTATGGCATTTCACTTGAGTTTTGTTTGGGTTGACATGTTTCCATATGACCACCTGAATGTGGCTCAATGAACTGAACGACGGAAAACTCTGTTCTGTTCTGTCTGTCTGTCTGTCCTTTCATAGCAACCATCAAGGTTAAGACACCTCCTGCAAGGGAGACAGCTTTTAACAAGCTAAGGGATCTGGTGCAAAGTTAGATACAAAAATAAATAGTGGAGAGAGAGAAGGTAAATATTATGACTGTTGGCTTTCCTGGGTGTGTATGTGGATTGGCACCCGCATATCCGTTGGGGTTAAGAGCATTTTGCCTAGTTAAATAAAGGATAAATACATATAAAATAAAATAAAAAATCAGAGGAAGTGTCAATAGGCCCGACCCCATTCTAGGGTGCTACCATCATAGGGACTGGTAGAAAGTCTATGGATGGGTTTTGTCTTCTTCAGGGGGTGATGGGTGGGTCAGTGTTTTGATCCTTCCTCACACGGAACAGGCAGGTCCTCTCAACCGCACCTTGACAGGAAACAAAAGGACACCAAGTAGCTGGCTATCATTCTTCAGCCTTACTTAAAGAGAGTGAGAGAGAGAGAGAGAAAGTGCAGGGGCTTACTGATGTACGTGTCCTCACAGGTTCTTAACACATGAGTTAGTGTTGAAAAAGGAGAAGTCCATCCTGATAGGGGGTGGTCTGGAGGGGATGGTCTATCTCTCCATGTAGGGGTTGGTCTATCTCTCCATGTAGGGATGGTCTATCTCTCCATGTAGGGGGTGGTCTATTTCTCCATGTAGGGGTTGGTCTATCTCTCCATGTAGGGGATGGTCTATTTCTCCATGTAGGGGGTGGTCTATCTCTCCATGTAGGGGGTGGTCTATCTCTCCATGTAGGGGATGGTCTATCTCTCCATGTAGGGGATGGTCTATTTCTCCATGTAGGGGATGGTCTATTTCTCCATGTAGGGGGTGGTCTGGAGGGGATAGTCTATTTCTCCATGTAAAGGGGTGGTCTATCTCTCCATGTAGGGGATGGTCTATTTCTCCATGTAGGGGGTAGTCTATCTCTCCATGTAGGGGATGGTATATTTCTCCATGTAGGGGGTGGTCTATCTCTCCATGTAGGGGGTGGTCTATCTCTCCATGTAGGGGATGGTCTATCTCTCCATGTAGGGGGTAGTCTATCTCTCCATGTAGGGGGTGGTCTATCTCTCCATGTAGGGGGTGGTCTATCTCTCCATGTAGGGGATGGTCTATTTCTCCATGTAGGGGGTGGTCTATCTCTCCATGTAGGGGGTGGTCTATCTCTCCATGTAGGGGGTGGTCTATCTCTCCATGTAGGGGGTAGTCTATCTCTCCATGTAGGGGGTAGTCTATCTCTCCATGTAGGGGATGGTCTATCTCTCCATGTAGGGGGTGGTCTATCTCTCCATGTAGGGGATGGTCTATCTCTCCATGTAGGGGGTGGTCTGTCTCTCCATGTAGGGGGTGGTCTATCTCTCCATGTAGGGGGTAGTCTATCTCTCCATGTAGGGGGTAGTCTATCTCTCCATGTAGGGGGTGGTCTATCTCTCCATGTATGGGGTGGTCTATTTCTCCATATAGGGGATGGTCTATTTCTCCATGTAGGGGATGGTCTATCTCTCCATGTAGGGGGTAGTCTATCTCTCCATGTAGGGGGTGGTCTATCTCTCCATGTAGGGGGTGGTCTATCTCTCCCTGTAGGGGATAGTTTATCTCTCCATGTAGGGGGTGGTCTATGTCTCCATGTAGGTGGTAGTCTATCTCTCCATGTAGGGGGTGGTCTATCTCTCCATGTAGGGGTGGTCTATCTCTCCATGTAGGGGGTGGTCTATCTCTCCATGTAGGGGGTGGTCTATCTCTCCATGTAGGGGGTAGTCTATCTCTCCATGTAGGGGGTGGACTATCTCTCCATGTAGGGGGTAGTCTATCTCTCCATGTAGGGGTGGTCTATCTCTCCATGTAGGGGGTGGTCTATTTCTCCATTTAGGGGATGGTCTATCTCTCCATGTAGGGGGTGGTCTATTTCTCCATGTAGGGGATGGTCTATCTCTTCCTCACGCAACGATGGGAGTCAAAGAATCCAGCACCAAGACAAGTTAACATGCTGTATTGTTGTGAATTAACGTTAGCAATGCAAGTGAACATGCTGTATTGTTGTGAATTAGCGTTTGACAAGACACATTAACATGCTGCATTGTTGTGAATTAACGTTTGACAAGACACATTAACATGCTGTATTGTTGTGAATTAACGTTTGACAAGACATGTTAACATGCTGCATTGTTGTGAATTAACGTTTGACAAGACACATTAACATGCTGCATTGTTGTGAATTAACGTTTGACAAGATACATTTACATGCTGTATTGTTGTGAATTAACGTTTGACAAGACATGTTAACATGCTGTATTGTTGTAAATGAACGTTAGTGAATATGAGATTCTTTTCTTGAATTTTCACACCATTTTCCTTTTGCTGACAAGCTACGTCATCAAGGGCTTTGTAAATGTGTACACTCAAAGACAACAGGGATTAACTTGAAATACATGGTAACGCTCCAGACAGTTTCCTGCAGGTGATTTCCAGAGAAATTCCACACTCATATGGGAAGAATGAGGGAAGTAAATCCTGGTAAAACATGACGGTTTGTTTATGTGAAGAAGAAAAAAATTATTCTTCTGCGTTATCGTTCTAGAAGTTAATGTAGACCGAATAACTAGGCTAATGCAGATAGTTTACCCCGTTGTTTCATCATGACTTTAATTTAGTTAGAATGCAGTGAGTGCTACACTTTTGATTATTTGTGGACTTGTTTGACATTTTACTGCATTGTTAGGAGGGAAAGGGGGATACCTAGTCAGTTGTACAACTAAATCCATTCAACTGAAATGTGTCTTCCGCATTTAACCCAACCCCTCTGATTCAGAAAGGTGCAGGGGGGTGGGGGGGGCTGCCTTAATCGACATTCACGTCCTCGGCGCCAAGCTAGTAACATAAGCATTTCACTGCACCCTGTATAGCATCTGCTAAACTCTGTACGCAACCAATACACGATGATTTGATTTAAAAAATAAGGGGCTTGGAAAGATGAATAAACCTATGTTTATTTCACATTCAAGGGTTTTAGAATTATATATTTTTTTGTGCTTTTTACCACCTTTTTCGTGATACCCAGTTGGTAGTTACAATCTTGTCCAATCGCTGCAACTTCTGTACGTTCTCGGGAGAGGCGAAGGTCGAGAGCCAGGCGTCCTCTGAAACACGACCCTGCCAATCCGCACTACATCCTGACACAATGCTCGCTTAACCCGGTAGCCAGCCGCACCCACTTGTCGGAGGAAACACCGTACAACTGGCGACCAAAGTAAGCGTGAATGCGCCTGACCCACCACAAGGAGTCGCTAGAGTGCGATGGGACAAGGCCATCCCGGCCGGCCAAACCCTCCCCTAACGGGGACGACGCTGGGCCGATTTTGCGCCGCCTCATGGGTCTCCTGGTCGTGGCCGGCTGCGACACAGCCTGGGATTGAACCCGGGTCGGTAGGGAAGTCTCTAGCACTGTGATGCAGTGCCTTAGACCACTGCACCACTCAGAGGTAGGTGACGACAGAGATGAACGGCACTTGATTTAGTGTCCAAAATCGAAGCAAGGCAATATTTACTGAATAACTTTCCCTGCATGCTTCGCAAGTTAAAGCATTAACAATAAATTCTGGATTAGCCATGGAGTGAAAGAATGTCAGCAAGAAATGAATCATTCAAAATCCTTTTGTGAAAATTCACAAATTAACCTGTGTCAAAATGGTTGTTTTGTTTTCTTTCTATTCGTCTTAGCGTCACTCACAAGATGGCTGTCAGTGTAAGCTTATTGGAATATGTTACGACAGGTGTGAATTGTTACAAGGGTTGTAGACACAGCTGCACCTCACCCTATGTGGACAGCTGCTGCACAGAACAGGTTAAGGCATTGATGTGTTATAGCCCTCAGCTTAAGTGAGTTTGAGTTTATTTTTATTTTTACAAGGACAGTGCACATTAATCAATGTTTCAGTAAAAGTGCCGGATTTATCCAGCCGGCTAATATTCAACCACAGTGTCTGGGCAGGTTATTAAAAACAATTACAATACAGACAGACAGACAGACAGACAGACAGACAGACAGACAGACAGACAGACAGACAGACATGTGTTGATGTTTGAAGGGCTTTCTTGCGTTGTTACTTTCAGCATGTGTTGAAGTTTGAAGGGCTTTCTTGCCTTGTTACTTTTAGCATGTGTTGATGTTTGAAGGGCTTTCTCTTCGTCTCATAACGGCTGGTCGATGACCTCAGCTGGAGAACAGAAGAGAAGAGTTGACAGGGAGGATTAAAGGTTCTGGAATATACTGTGTTATACAGAAAATGACAAGGAATTTAGTTGGAAAATGTGATACGTCACAGTAGCAGCACTGAGCTCAACCCACCGGCAACCTTCCAAAGCACACATGAACTGTAAACCAAACTGGTGACATTTGTTGAAGAGTTTTTGGAATGTGGATAGAATAGAGGCTTTGGTATGCTGTAAACATTTTTCATCTTATATCTGCCTGCATAAAAAGTAATCAGTTGATTTCCTGAGAGAAGAAATCAGTGAGGATGCCCTCCCTAGTCATCTCCTCTCCTCTCCTCTCCTCTCCTCTCTTCGCTTCTATTTTCCACTCTTCTCTTCTCGTCTCCTCTCTTCTCCTCTGTTCTCCACTCCTCTCCTCTCTTTTCCTCCTGACTCCCATTACTTCTCACCACATTTCTGTGCTTCTTCTTTCAATATCTGCTCTTCTCAAATGTCACTTTGTTTGATACAAAGTGTAGACATTGGGTGGAGACCAGACAGAGATTTGGCACATTGTCTTTTTTAAATGTTTTATCCTATATTTGTTTAATACAAAACCTCTCGTAGGATTGTATGAAAGCACCAGACTCCCCAGTTTCTTGCCAAGGCAATTTTACAATTCATTCCATTAAGTTCTGAGGTGGGGCTTGGGGCCAGTGGTTCTGTATGGTGATGTTCATAGTACAAAGTACTCACCCCACTGAAGGATGTGTGTTTGGTCACACTTGACTAATGTCCACAGTCACCATGAAGTGGCACGGCAATATGGAAAATACGTGTACTAGTGTGTAGCTCTGGTTAATTTCCCAGTTACTGATATGGCAGGCGGACAAGGTGAATGGCGGATTGTGGTTGCATTTTCTAATTGAATCCTTCCACATTGCTCTGCGACCGTATTAATCACTCCCATAATTGAGTTACAGACGGTAATTAGCGGTGATTGGAAGCACGATGGGAATATGATGAGACTACCCTTTGATTTGGCCTTATTGGATTCCGACTCATTCCATTGGGACTTGGGAGTGACCAGAGCGCCTCCTGCCTGTCGAGCCATGCCAAGCCCCTGGTATATTTATCCACAGCAATAGAAGACTCTTGTGATCAAAGACAAGTTGTCCAACACTAGCTGTCTCCTCAGCTCCACTAAGCCCATGTGAAGGTCCCTGGGTAACAGCTCCACATAGCCCATGTGAAGGTCCCTGGGTAACAGCTCTTCATAGCCCATGTGAAGGTCCCTGGGTAACAGCTCTTCATAGCCCATGTGAAGGTCCCTGGGTAACAGCTCTTCATAGCCCATGTGAAAGTCCCTGGGTAACAGCTCTTCATAGCCCATGTGAAAGTCCCTGGGTAACAGCTCTTCATAGCCCATGTGAAGGTCCCTGGGTAACAGCTCTTCATAGCCCATGTGAAAGTCCCTGGGTAACAGCTCTTCATAGCCCATGTGAAAGTCCCTGGATAACAGCTCCACATAGCCCATGTGAAAGTCCCTGGGTAACAGCTCCACATAGCCCATGTGAAGGTCCCTATGTAACAAAATTGAATTGAATTGAACTTTATTAGCTTAAGCAAATGAGGTAAAACTAAGTGGATGTCCATTGCAACAGGAAACACATCCTGTATTCTAATATAACTCCCTCACTCGAGTTGCACCAATAGCCAGACAATACATTTTTTTTTCTTGTTGAATTACTTTGTGAAATGGAGGAAAAACCCTTATGATTGTCAGATGCTGGGCAGAGTGTTAATACGGTTGATGTTCAACACTGGTTTCCTGTGAGCTGATTGTATTGTTATTTGCTAAAGAGGAACACGAGACCGAAACGTTTGATTACAGGTATGCTGTCGTTTTCTTTCGTTTTAATAATATTTTTTTTTGAAGTACCAAATCAAATTGTATTAATCACATGCGCCTAATACAACAGGTGTAGACCTTGCAGTGAAATGCTTACTTGCGAGCCCCTAACCAACAATGCAGTTAATAAAAAATACGAATAAGAATAAGAAATAAAAGTAAGAAGTAATTAAAGAGTAGCAGTAAAATAACAATAGCGAGACTCTATTCAGGGGGATACCGGTACAGAGTCAACGTGCTGGAGTACCGGTTAGTTGAGGTAATATGTACATGTAGGTAGAGTTATTAAAGTGACTATGCATAGATGATAACAACAGAGAGTAGCGGCGGTGTAAAAGAGGCGGAGGGGGCAATACAAATAATCTGGGTAGCCATTGATTAGATGTTCAGGAGTTTTATGGCTTGGGAGTAGAAGATGTTTAGAAGCCATAACATCCTGTTTATAAATGTGTCATCATTGTTAATTGGTAACAATTTCCAAGTGAAATGGCTCACTGATATCCAACCTCTCCAGGACAAAAACAAACCCTTTCACTCTGCATCTGAAGATAATCCATGAGGCAGTCCACTGTTAGCAAATAAACCCTGGCCAAGCTGACTACAACACACTGGGACTACTCTGGAAGTTTACCCGGTGAACACTGTTTGGCATGAGGTGGAATTAGTACAGAAATATTTCAAATACAAACTAAAAAGTGTGTCGAATGGTATCAACATTCTTCATTCAAATCTTGATTTAACATTAGAATGATTCTGTCACGTCCTGACCAGTAAGGGGTCATTTTGTTATTGTAGTATGGTCAGGACGTGGCAGGGGTGTGTTTGATTTATGTGTCTTGGGTTTTTGGGTAATGTCTATTTAGTCTATTTCTATGTTCAGGTTTTGGTTTGGCCTTCAATTGGAAGCAGCTGTTCTTCGTTGCTTCTAATTGGAGGCCATATTTAAGTAGGGGGTTTTTGTCACTGTGTTTGTGGGTAGTTGTTCCATGTATAGCTGTGTAGCCTTACAGGACTGTTTTTTCGTCGTTGTTTGTTATTTTTGTTAAGTGTTCACGTTTATCCAAATAAATAAGGAAGATGAGCACGATACCCACTGCGCCTTGGTCCACTTTTTACGACGCGCCTGATAGATTCAACAATACTGATGATGGATCAGGCCCTAGAGAGATATTACCACCTATGGCTGCAAATATTGAGGCTGCTTATTATGCTCATCATTGGGTACATCATTGGGCACATCATTGGGCACATCATTGGGCACATCATTGGGCTCATCATTGGGCTCATCATTGTGCACATTATTGGGCTCATCATTGGGTACATCATTGAGCTCATCATTGGGCTCATCATTGTGCTCATCATTGTGCTCATCATTGGGTACATCATTGGGCACATCATTGGGTACATCATTGGGCTCATCATTGGGCTCATCATTGTGCTCATCATTGTGCTCATCATTGGGTACATCATTGGGCACATCATTGGGTACATCATTGGGCTCATCATTGGGCTCATCATTGGGCTCATCATTGGGCTCATCATTGTGCACGTCTTGTCACACATCATGAAACATAGAGGCAAAGATTACAGACAGTAGCCTAGTGCTGCAAAAAAATATAAGGGTTGTTCCATGTCATATCAGCAAGCCATGACACCATCCATCTCAGATTGTTCCCGAAATCATTTCTGTAGTTAGAAACAGATCAAATTACAATTCCTGCTAAAAAGCTCCATACAACATGTCAGACCTAGAGAACTGATACTATTTACTTATCCTTGAGGTGGGATTGGCGTGGGGTGTGGGGGATCCATGGTGGATTTAGAGTACTTCTTTAATAAATCCCTAATTTATTTCTAACTCATGTTAGATGTTAGGTAATATATTTATTGAATATTAAATGAATCCTATAAATTAAAATGGCCAATTTGGGTGCAATAAATTAGGATAATTTCTCAACAGTTCAAATTAGATTTCAACAACAACAAAAATTGTAGGAATGCTACAATTCTGTTTCTAATCACATAAGCAATTTCAGGATAGTCTGAGACGGTGAGTGTGGAAATCCTCTTTCTTCTGCTTTTTGAGATGGAACGATCCATAACTCAATGTGATTGAAATATATAGGCCCATGTAGCCTATCTATCTTTTAATGCAGTCATCTCAGTTTTCATTTGAAGCATTTAAAAAAAAATCTTTCACTTCTTTGTAACAATTGCAAATACTTTGGCAACTTTGTATTTGAGGTCAACTTTGTTCTGAAGTTAATTGGCGTTCACAGTCAGACAGATATCTACCATAAACATCTTGATTCTATAATTAGCTGGCATCTTCTGTGAATAAACATCTAAAAATGCACTTTGGCTGTTCTTCGAGTGGTCTGGATCACTCATAGATGTGCAAAGGTTTTTTTTTTTTATAGAGTCACGTTACTAACGAATGCTCCAGGAAACGGCTACTAAAGATACACCGTAAGATGCTAATTAATGCTATTAACACTCTGAGAAACGAGGCCCCAGAAGTGTCGGTTGCCAAATGAGGCCTTCGAACATTCTCCGGATTCACCGAGCGACTAGACAACAAAGCCGTAGACAACAACAGAGTTAGATATCCTGGAGGCGATTGAGAGAGAGAGAGAGAGAGAGAGAGGAGGAGGAGCTAAAAGATTCACAGCTTTTATTAAAAGACATCATTCCATTGATTTCCTGTCAGCGTCCACCCTGATGACATCGATGGAGTGAGGGATTAGAAGAAGAGAAGAAGAAGAAGTGGAGGATCCCAGGCAGCTCTCTTCCTTCTTTTCACCAAAAGACCCAGACAACCCAGATAGGCCGTGCCAAAGTGAGCCGTCTCATCAGTAATTAAGACATTATTCCGAGGCCTCCCTATCCATATTTGATGAGGAGCCCAGCCACAATTAAGTAGACCCTTCTGTGGCTCTGGAAGCTGATTGATAGTTCCCACACCGAGAGGATTGTGGGTCAGTTGGCTGGCTTATATAACAGCCGAAGAACGCCCTTCGACCTTCCTCCACGGCTGTTAAGTCCCAAGTGGGGCCGAGCCTAGTCTATATGGATGGTCCACATGTTCTTCTTAATGAATTAAAAAGAGCAATTTAGGCCTCTTTATCTCCAAGTGGAACTGATTTTATCTCTTGAACAGTCACCTGGTGAACCCGGCCGGTATCACAGTGTTTTATCATAATATATTTTCAACTAGAAAGGTTATTAACAGCTCCTCGGACTGGAAAGTGTTAGCAGTTACAAACGAAAGTGCCTGGGGGCAATGCTGTTTTAATTGTCCATGTGTGACTCTCACCCACGACGGCAAATTGGCACATTGATGTAGCCCTTTGCCCTAACATTGCTATTTTCTGCAAGGCATTACCAGGTACATATGGCGAGAGTATAGTGTGTGTGTGTGTGTGTGTGTGTGTGTGTGTGGGCGTGTGTGTTTGTGCGTGTGTGCGTTCGTGCGTGTGTGTGCGTGCGTGTGCGTGTGTACGTACACTACCGTTCAACAGTTTGGGGTCACTTAGAAATGTCCTTGTTTTTGAAAGAAAAGCAACAAAAAAATTGTCCATTAAAATAACATCAAATTGATCAGAAATACAGTGTAGACATTGTTAATGTTGTAAATGACTATTGTAGCTGGAAAAGGCAGATTTTTTGGGAATATCTACATAGGTGTACAGAGGCCCATTATCAGCAGCCATCACTCCTGTGTTCCAATGGCATGTTGTGTTAGCTAATTTTAGCTAACAAGTAAATCATGGTGGCCTTCTAGGCAGAGTTCCTCTGTCTGTTCTTTTGCCCATCTAAATCTTTTCTTTTTATTGGCCAGTCCAAGATATGGCTTTTTCTTTGCAACTCTGCCTAGAATGCCAGCATCACCTCTTCACAGTTTTTTTATTTTATTTTATTTTAATTTATATTTTTCACCCCTTTTTTTTCTCCCCAATTTCATGGTATCCAATTGGTAGTAGTTACAGTCTTGTCTCATTGCTGTAACTCACATACGGACTCGGGAGAGGCAAAGGTTGAGAGCCGTGCGTCCTCCGAAACACATCCAACCCGGAAGCCAGCCGCACCAATGTGTCAGAGGAAACACCGTACACCTGGCGACCTGGTCAGCGTTCACTGCGCCCGGCCCGCCACAGGAGTCGCTAGTGCGCGATGAGACAAGGATATCCCTGCCGTCCAGACCCTCCCTAACCCGGATGACGCTGGGCCAATTGTACGCCGCCCCATGGGTCTCCCAGTCGCAGCCGGCTGCGACAGAGCCTGGACTCAAACCCAGAATCTCTAGACCACTGCGCCACCCAGGAGGGCCAGTTAAGGCAACTCAGTTAAGAACAAATTCTTAATTTCAATGATGGCCTAGGAACGGTAACTGCCTTGGCCAGGAGCAGAACGACAGATTTTTACCTTGTCAGCTTGGGGATTTGATCTTGCAACCTTTCGGTTACTAGTCCAACTCTCTAACCACTTGGCTACCTGCCGCCCCGACGTTGAGACTGGTGTTTTGCAGGTACTATTTAATGAAGCTGCCAGTTGAGAACTTGTGAGGCGTCTGTTTCTCAAACTAGACACTCTAATGTACTTTTCCTCTTGCTCAGTTGTGCACCAGGGCCTCCCACTCCTCTTTCTATTCTGGTTAGAGCCAGTTTGCGCTGTTCTTTGAAGGGAGTAGTACAGCGTTGTACGAGATCTTCAGTTTCTTGACAGTTTTTCGCATGGAATGGCCTTCATTTCTCAGAACAAGAATAGACTGACGAGTTTCAGAAGAAAGTGCTTTGTTCCTGGCCATTTTGAGCCTGTAATCGAACCCACAAATGCTGATGCTCCAGTTACTCAACTAGTCTAAAGGACAGTTTTATTGCTTATTTTTATTTATTTTTTACCTTTATTTAACTAGGCAAGTCAGTAATGTACAAATTCTTATTTTCAATGACGGCCTAGGAACAGTGAGTTAACTGCCACAACAGTTTTCAGCTGTGCTAACATAATTGCAAAAGGGTTTTCTAATGATCAATTAGCCTTTTAAAATGATAAACTTGGATTAGCTAACACAACATGAAAGCCCTTTGTTTCTGGCCATTTTGAGCCTGTAATCGAACCCACAAATGTCGATGCTCCAGATACTCAACTTGCCTAAAGAAGACCAGTTTTATTGCTTCTTTAATCAGAACAACAGTTTTCAGCTGTGCTAAAATAATTGCAAATGGGTTTTCTTATTATCAGTTAGCCTTTTAAAATGATAAACTTGGATTAGCTAACACAACGTGCCATTGGAACCCAGGAGTGATGGTTGCTGGTAATGGGCCTCTGTACGCCTATGTAGATATTCCATTAAAAAATCTGACATTTCCTCCTACAATGGTCATTTACAACATTAACAATGTCTACGCTGTATATATATATAAAAAAATAAGCTTTTCTTTCAAAAACAAGGACATTTCTAAGTGACCCCAAACTGAACGGTAGTGTACGTGTGTGGGTAAGAGCGAGATGGGGGAAACGAGAGAAAGAAGGACATTCAGAGATACTTCAAA
The DNA here is from genome assembly GCF_965601325.2 of Salmo salar. Classification (NCBI taxonomy): domain Eukaryota; kingdom Metazoa; phylum Chordata; class Actinopteri; order Salmoniformes; family Salmonidae; genus Salmo; species Salmo salar. The sequence continues at coordinate 55,225,174 of NC_138306.1, read as the reverse complement.
TTCTCTTTTTATTTTAATACAAGTATTTTCACGTGGAAACAACCTGGGCTCTAGTCTAGCCTATGCTCCATCATACAACAACATCCGTCTTTTTCATCTAATGTAACTGACATTCATTGTGCTGTGGGTACATAAGAAAGCAGCATTCAACAGCAAGCCAATGATGGAGTCAGCTCGTTGAGTCAGTGTGGTACGTAGCTGACTGAGATAGGAGTGTGTATTATGTGTGAGTCACAATGGTGAGCTTGTACTTACGACGTCTTGAGTATACATATAGGACAATAACTGAAGGCCGGATCAAATTCAACAAAAAGACTGTCAATCGAAAATATTTGTTTTTTTACATAGACATTACCTACTGGCGTGCACACAAAAAAAACACTCGCGCGCGCACACACAGACACACACACACACACACACACACACACACACACACACACACACACACACACACACACACACACACACACACACACACACACACACACACACACACACACACACAAACACATACATGCACACACATGCATGCGCACACACACACAAACAAAACACACACACACACACAAACAAAACACACACACGCACACACACACACACACACACACACACACACTGCATTCTGAATCTACCTCGACACTCAATATTTCACAGATTAACTCTGAAATTATCCACTCACAATGTCTTAGTCAAAGAGGTTTGAAACTGCATCGTAGGCACTTCTAAAAAAAATTCTCTTTAATAGAGATGAAAATATAAAGCTTTGGAGCGGGTAATTGGAAGAAACTTTGAGAACCTCTCAGGCCTCGCTTCATTTTTACGCTAATCGAAAGATGAGAAGAACTAAATGACATCTCTGGATTAGCAAATGCTCGCACCGATGCAGCGGGAGTTCAACTCAGTCTTGTTACAGTCGGTCAATAGCATTCTCAGAACTAGACTGTTAAAAACAACCTCTACTTGGAGTAGCATCTATTTCAACCTTCTATGCAAATGCTTAATTCAACTGTCATTTTAATTTCTAGATCATGATAGTTAGTGATGGTTCGTTTGCGAACATACGGCTCTTTTTTAAAAAAGCTCTTTTTGGTGAACATTGGGATCTGAAATGAATCTATGAAAGAGCCGATGATTTGGCTCCCTGATTTGCATACTGCTACTATTGCACACTATTACTACTGCATACTACCACTACTGCGTACTGTTATTACTGCGTGCTACTACTACTGCATACTGTTACTACTGCATACTGTTACTACTGCATACTACCACTACAGCATAATGCTACTACTGCATACTACCACTACTGCATAATGTTACTACTGCATACTGTTACTACTGCATACTACCACTACTGCATAATGCTACTACCGCATACTGCTACAACTGCACATTATTACTACTGCATACTCTAACTACAGCATACTGCTACTATTGCATACTGGTACTACAGCATAATGGTACTATTGCATAATGTTACTAATGCATACTGCTACTATTGCATACTGTTACTACTGCATACTGCTAATACTGCAAAATGGTACTACTGCATACTGGTAGTACTGCATACTGTTAGTACTGTATACTACCACTACTGCATAATTCTACTACTGCATACTGTTACTACTGCATACTACCACTACTGCATAATGTTACTACTGCATACTCCTACTACTGCATACTGCTACTATTGCATACACTTACTACTGCAAACTGCTACTACTGCATACTGTAAATACTGCATACTGCTACTTCTGCATACTGTTACTACTGCATACCTGTACTACTACATAATGGTACTACTGCATACTGGTAGTACTGCATACTGTTAATACTGCATAATTCTACTACTGCAAACTGGTAGAACTGCATACTGCTGCTACTGCATACCTCTACTACTGCATAACCAGCGCGTATTCTACTATTGCATACTTCTATAACTGCATACTGCTACTACTGTATACTGCTACTACTGCATGGCAAGCGGTACCGGAGTGCCAAGTCTAGGACAAAAAGGCTTCTCAACAGTTTTTTCCCCCAAGCCATAAGACTCCTGAACAGGTAACCAAACTCTCTGTTTATCTTATATGCATAGTCACTTTAACTATACATTCATGTCCGTACTACCTCAATTGGCCCGACCAACCAGTGCTCCCGCACATTGGCTAACCGGGCTATCTGCATTGTGTCCCACCACCCGCCAACCCCTCTTTTTACGCTACTGCTACTCTCTGTTCATCATATACGCATAGTCACTTTAACCATACCCACATGTACATACTACCTCAATCAGCCTGACTAACCGGTGTCTGTATATAGCCTTGCTACTCTTAATTTCAAATGTCTTTTTACTGTTGTTTTATTTCTTTACTTACCTACTGTCACGTTCTGACCATAGAAAGCTTTTATTTTCTATGGTAGAGTAGGTCAGGGCGTGACAGGGGATTTTGTCTAGTTTATTTATTTCTATGTTGGTTCTAGTTTCTTTTTTCTATGTTGGGGGTTTTGTCTAGTTTCTGTATTTTTATGTGGGGTTCTAGTTTCTGTATTTCTATGTTTTTTGGGGGGGATGATCTCCAATTAGAGGCAGCTGGTCATCGTTGTCTCTAATTGGGGATCATATTTAACCTCTCTAGGCTAGGCGGGACGAATTCGTCCCACCTACGTAACAGCCACTGCTATCCTGTGGCGCGATTTTCAAAACCTTAAAAATCCTATTACTTCAATTTCTCAAACATATGACTATTTTACAGCCATTTAAAGACAAGACTCTCGTTAATCTAACCACACTGTCCGATTTCAAAAAGGCTTTACAACGAAAGCAAAACATTAGATTATGTCAGCAGAGTACCAAGCCAGAAATAATCAGACACCCATTTTTCAAGCCAGCATATAATGTCACCAAAACCCAGAAGACAGCTAAATGCAGCACTCACCTTTGATGATCTTCATCAGATGACAACCCTAGGACATTATGTTATACAATACATGCATGTTTTGTTCAATCAAGTTCATATTTATATCAAAAACCAGCTTTTTACATTAGCATGTGACGTTCAGAACTAGCATACCCCCCGCAAACTTCCGGGGAATTCGCTAACATTTTACTAAATTACTCACGATAAACGTTCACAAAAAGCATAACATTTATTTTAAGAATTATAGATACAGACCTCCTCTATGCACTCGATATGTCCGATTTTAAAATAGCTTTTTGGTGAAAGCACATTTTGCAATATTCTAAGTACATAGCCCAGGCATCACGGGCTCGCTATTTAGACACCCGGCAAGTTTAGCACTCACCATAATCATATTTACTATTATAAAAGTTTCATTACCTTTTGTTGTCTTCGTCAGAATACACACCCAGGACTGCTACTTCAATAACAAATGTTGGTTTGGTCCAAAATAATCCATCGTTATATCCGAATAGCGGCGTTTTGTTCGTGCGTTCCAGACACTATCCGAAATAGTAAAGAAGTGTCACGCGCATGGCGCAATTCGTGACAATAAAATTCTAAGTATTCCATTACCGTACTTCGAAGCATGTCAACCGCTGTTTAAAATCAATTTTTACGACATTTTTCTCGTAGAAAAGCGATAATATTCCGACAGGGAATCTCCTTTTCGGCAAACAGAGGAAAAAATCCCAAAGGCGGGGGCGGTCGGGGTCACGCGCATAAGCCAATGTCCCTTGATCGGCCACTTGAGAAAGGCGATAATGTGTTTCAGCCTGGGGCTGGAATGACGACATTCTGTTTTTTCCCGGGCTCTGAGCGCCTATGGACGACGTGGGAAGTGTCACGTTAGAGCAGAGATCCTTAGTAAATGATAGAGATGGAAAAGAAGTTCAACAAATGGTCAGACAGGCCACTTCCTGTAAAGGAATCTCTCAGGTTTTGACCTGCCATTTGAGTTCTGTTATACTCACAGACACCATTCAAACAGTTTTAGAAAATTTAGGGTGTTTTCTATCCATATGTAATAAGTATATGCATATTCTAGTTACTGGGTAGGAGTGGTAACCAGATTAAATCGGGTATGTTTTTTATCCAGCCGTGTCAATGCTGCCCCCTAGCCCTAACAGGAAGTAGTTGTTTTTCCCACTAGGTTTTGTGGGAGATTATTTTGAGTAAGTGTATGTTGCACCTCTTCGTCACGGTTTGTTGTTTTGTTTATGAGTGCATAGTTTCACAGTTATATAAAATGTGGAACGATAAACACGCTGCGCTTTGGTCCCATTCTTCAGACAACCGTGACACCTATACACACATACACACACACACACACACATACCTTTTTTTTCTCGCATTATTGGTTAGAGCCTGTAAGTAAGCTTTTCAGTGTAAGGTCTACAATTGTTTTATTTGGCAAACGTGACTAATAAACTTTGATTTGATTGACTGCATAATTTTACTACTGCATACTGCAACTATTCCATACACTAACTACTGGATACTTTACAACCACATACTGTTAATACTGCATACTGCAACTACTGCATACTGTAACTACCACATAACTGTACTACTGCATAATGTTACTAATGCATACTGGAAGTACTGCATACTGTTAATACTGCATAATTCTACTGCTGCGTACTGGTAGTGTTGCATACTGCCTCTACTGCATAATGGTACTACTGCATACTGCTTCTACTGCATACTGTCACTACTACATACTGTTACTACCGCATACTGTCACTACTACATACTGTTACTACCGCATACTGAAACTACTGCATACTGTTACTACCGCATACTGAAACTACTGCATACTGCGACTACTAAATCATGTTACTACTGCATACTGTTACTACTGCATACTGCAACTACTAAATAATGTTACTGCTGTATACTGCTACTACATTTACATTTACGTCATTTAGCAGACGCTCTTATCCAGAGCGACTACTGCATACTGTTGCTACTGCATACTGTTACTATTGCATACTACAACTACTGCATACTGTTAGTACTGCATACTACCACTACTGCATCATTTTACTACTGCATACTGCTACTTTTGCATACACTAACTACTGCATACTTTACTACCACATACTGTTAATACTGCATACTGCAGAAACTGCATACTGTTACTACCGCATAACTGTACTACTGCATAATGTTACTAATGCATACTGGAAGAACTGCATACTGTTAATACTGCATAATACTACTACTGCATACTGGTAGTACTGCAAACTGATTCTACTGCATACCTAAACTACTGCATAATTCTACTGTTGCATACTGCCTCTACTGCATAATGGTACTACTGCATACTGCTTCTACCGCATACTGTTAATACAGCATACTGCGACTACTAAATAATGTTACTACTGCATACTGTTACTACTGCATACTGCTGAAACGAAATAATATTACTGCTGTATAATGTTTCTACTGCATACTGCTACTACTGCATACTTTTACGACTGCATACTACTACTGTTAAATAATGTTACTACTGCATACTGCTACTACTAAATAATGTTACTACTGCATACTGTTACTACAGGGGTACTGAAACTACTGCATACTGCGACTACTAAATAATGTTACTACTGCATACTGTTACTACTGCATACTGCTACTACTAAATAATGTTACTGCTGTATACTGCTACTACATTTACATTTACGTCATTTAGCATTTACTATTGCATACTACAACTACTGCATACTGTTAGTACTGCATACTACCACTACTGCATAATTTTACTACTGCATACTGCTACTTTTGCATACACTAACTACTGCATACTTTACTACCACATACTGTTAATACTGCATACTGCAACTACTGCATACTGTTACTACCGCATAACTGTACTACTGCATAATGTTACTAATGCATACTGGAAGTACTGCATACTGTTAATACTGCATAAATCTACTACTGCATACTGGTAGTACTGCATACTGATTCTACTGCATACCTAAACTACTGCATAATTCTACTGTTGCATACTGCCTCTACTGCATAATGGTACTACTGCATACTGCTTCTACCGCATACTGTTACTACAGCATACTGCGACTACTAAATAATGTTACTACTGCATACTGTTACTACTGCATACTGCTGAAACGAAATAATATTACTGCTGTATAATGTTTCTACTGCATACTGCTACTACTGCATACTTTTACGACTGCATACTACTACTGTTAAATAATGTTACTACTGCATACTGCTACTACTGCATACTGTTACTAACGCATACTGTTCCGGCTGCATACTGCTACTGCTAAATAATGTTACTACTGCATACTGTTCATACAGCATACTGCAACTACTAAATAATGTTACTACTGCATAGTGCTCATACAAAATATTGTTACTACTGCATACTGTTACCACTGCATACTGCTTCTAATGTAAACTGTTACTACTGCTTACTGTTACTACTAAATACTTTTATTACTGCATACTGCTACTACTACATACTGCTACTACTGAATACTGTTATTACTGCATGCTTCCACTTCTGCATACTGCTACTACTGCATACTACTACTACTTCGTACTGCTACATCTGCATACTTTTACTACTGCATACTGGTACTGCATACTGCTACTTTTGCATATTGTTACTTCTGCATACTGCTACTTCTGCATAATGCTACTACTGCATACTACTACTACTTCATACTGCTACTATTGCATATTGTTACTACTGCATACTGCTACTACTGCATACTGGTACTACTGCATACTGCTACTACTACTGCATACTGCTACTACTGCATACTGCTACTTCTGCATACTACTACTACTTCATACTGCTACATCTGCATACTACTACTACTGCATACTGCTACTATTGCATAGTGTTACTACTGCATACTGGTACTACTGCATACTGCTACTACTGCATACTGGTACTACTGCATACTGCTACTACTGCATACTGGTACTACTGCATACTGGTACTACTGCATACTGGTACTACTGCATATTGTTACTACTGCATACTGCTACTACTGCATACTGCTACTACTGCATACTGGTACTACTGCATACTGGTACTACTGCATACTATTACTACTTCATACTGCTACTATTGCATATTGTTACTACTGCATACTGCTACTACTGCATACTGGTACTACTGCATACTGCTACTACTGCATACTGCTACTACTGCATACTGGTACTACTGCATACTGGTACTACTGCATACTGCTACTTTTGCATATTGTTACAACTACATACTGCTACTACTGCATACTGCTACTACTACTGCATACTGCTACTACTGCATACTGTTACTACTACATGCTGCTACTACTGCATACTGCTACTACTGCATACTGCTACTTTTGCATATTGTTACTTCTGCATACTGCTACTTCTGCATAATGCTACTACTGCATACTACTACTACTTCATACTGCTACTATTGCATATTGTTACTACTGCATACTGCTACTACTGCATACTGGTACTACTGCATACTGCTACTACTACTGCATACTGCTACTACTGCATACTGCTACTTCTGCATACTACTACTACTTCATACTGCTACATCTGCATACTACTACTACTGCATACTGCTACTATTGCATAATGTTACTACTGCATACTGGTACTACTGCATACTGCTACTACTGCATACTGGTACTACTGCATACTGCTACTACTGCATACTGGTACTACTGCATACTGGTACTACTGCATACTGGTACTACTGCATATTGTTACTACTGCATACTGCTACTACTGCATACTGCTACTACTGCATACTGGTACTACTGCATACTGGTACTACTGCATACTATTACTACTTCATACTGCTACTATTGCATATTGTTACTACTGCATACTGCTACTACTGCATACTGGTACTACTGCATACTGCTACTACTGCATACTGCTACTACTGCATACTGGTACTACTGCATACTGGTACTACTGCATACTGCTACTTTTGCATATTGTTACAACTACATACTGCTACTACTGCATACTGCTACTACTACTGCATACTGCTACTACTGCATACTGTTACTACTACATGCTGCTACTACTGCCTACTGCTACTACTGCATACTGCTACTTTTGCATATTGTTACTTCTGCATACTGCTACTTCTGCATACTGCTACTACTGCATACTGCTACTATTGCATACTGCTACTACTGCATACTGGTACTACTGCATACTGGTACTACTGCATACTGCTACTACTGCATACTGGTACTACTGCATACTGCTACTACTGCATACTGGTACTACTGCATACTGGTACTACTGCATATTGCTACTACTGCATACTGCTACTACTGCATACTGCTACTACTGCATACTGGTACTACTGCATACTGCTACTACTGCATACTTGTACTACTGCATACTGCTACTTTTGCATATTGTTACTACTACATACTGCTACTACTGCATACTGCTACAACTGCTTACTACTACTACGGCATACTGCTACTACTGCATACTACTACTACTGCATACTGTTACTACTACATACTACTACTACTGCATACTGCTACTACTGCATACTGCTACTACTACTGCATACTGCTACTACTGCATACTGTTACTACTACATACTGCTACTACTGCATACTGCTACTACTGCATACTGCTACTTTTGCATATTGTTACTTCTGCGTACTGCTACTTCTGCATACTGCTACTACTGCATACTACTACTACTTCATACTGCTACATCTGCATACTACTACTACTGCATACTGCTACTATTGCATATTGTTACTACTGCATACTGCTACTACTGCATACCGGTACTACTGCATACTGCTACTACTGCATACTGCTACTACTGCATACTGGTACTACTGCATACTGGTACTACTGCATACTGCTACTTTTGCATATTGTTACTACTACATACTGCTACTACTGCATACTGCTACTACTGCATACTACTACTACTGCATACTGCTACTGCTAAATAATGTTACTACTGCATACTGTTCACACAGCATACTGCAACTACTAAATAATGTTACTACTGCATAGTGCTCATACAAAATATTGTTACTACTGCTTACTGTTACTACTAAATACTTATATTACTGCATACTGCTACTACTACATACTGCTACTACTGAATACTGTTATTACTGCATGCTTCCATTTCTGCATACTGCTACTACTGCATACTACTACTACTTCGTACTGCTACATCTGCATACTTTTACTACTGCATACTGGTACGGCATACTGCTACTTTTGCATATTGTTACTTCTGCATACTGCTACTTCTGCATAATGCTACTACTGCATACTACTACTACTTCATACTGCTACTATTGCATATTGTTACTACTGCATACTGCTACTACTGCATACTGGTACTACTGCATACTGCTACTACTACTGCATACTGCTACTACTGCATACTGTTACTACTACATGCTGCTACTACTGCATACTGCTACTACTGCATACTGCTACTTTTGCATATTGTTACTTCTGCATACTGCTACTTCTGCATACTGCTACTACTGCATACTGCTACTATTGCATACTGCTACTACTGCATACTGGTACTACTGCATACTGGTACTACTGCATACTGCTACTACTGCATACTGGTACTACTGCATACTGCTACTACTGCATACTGGTACTACTGCATACTGGTACTACTGCATATTGCTACTACTGCATACTGCTACTACTGCATACTGCTACTACTGCATACTGGTACTACTGCATACTGCTACTACTGCATACTGGTACTACTGCATACTGCTACTTTTGCATATTGTTACTACTACATACTGCTACTACTGCATACTGCTACAACTGCTTACTACTACTACGGCATACTGCTACTACTGCATACTACTACTACTGCATACTGTTACTACTACATACTACTACTACTGCATACTGCTACTACTGCATACTGGTACTACTGCATACTGCTACTTTTTTATATTGTTACTACTACATACTGCTACTACTGCATACTGCTACTACTACTGCATACTGCTACTACTGCATACTGTTACTACTACATACTGCTACTACTGCATACTGCTACTACTGCATACTGCTACTTTTGCATATTGTTACTTCTGCGTACTGCTACTTCTGCATACTGCTACTACTGCATACTACTACTACTTCATACTGCTACATCTGCATACTACTACTACTGCATACTGCTACTATTGCATATTGTTACTACTGCATACTGCTACTACTGCATACCGGTACTACTGCATACTGCTACTACTGCATACTGCTACTACTGCATACTGGTACTACTGCATACTGGTACTACTGCATACTGCTACTTTTGCATATTGTTACTACTACATACTGCTACTACTGCATACTGCTACTACTGCATACTACTACTACTGCATACTGCTACTGCTAAATAATGTTACTACTGCATACTGTTCACACAGCATACTGCAACTACTAAATAATGTTACTACTGCATAGTGCTCATACAAAATATTGTTACTACTGCTTACTGTTACTACTAAATACTTATATTACTGCATACTGCTACTACTACATACTGCTACTACTGAATACTGTTATTACTGCATGCTTCCATTTCTGCATACTGCTACTACTGCATACTACTACTACTTCGTACTGCTACATCTGCATACTTTTACTACTGCATACTGGTACTGCATACTGCTACTTTTGCATATTGTTACTTCTGCATACTGCTACTTCTGCATAATGCTACTACTGCATACTACTACTACTTCATACTGCTACTATTGCATATTGTTACTACTGCATACTGCTACTACTGCATACTGGTACTACTGCATACTGCTACTACTACTGCATACTGCTACTACTGCATACTGTTACTACTACATGCTGCTACTACTGCATACTGCTACTACTGCATACTGCTACTTTTGCATATTGTTACTTCTGCATACTGCTACTTCTGCATACTGCTACTACTGCATACTGCTACTATTGCATACTGCTACTACTGCATACTGGTACTACTGCATACTGGTACTACTGCATACTGCTACTACTGCATACTGGTACTACTGCATACTGCTACTACTGCATACTGGTACTACTGCATACTGGTACTACTGCATATTGCTACTACTGCATACTGCTACTACTGCATACTGCTACTACTGCATACTGGTACTACTGCATACTGCTACTACTGCATACTGGTACTACTGCATACTGCTACTTTTGCATATTGTTACTACTACATACTGCTACTACTGCATACTGCTACAACTGCTTACTACTACTACGGCATACTGCTACTACTGCATACTACTACTACTGCATACTGTTACTACTACATACTACTACTACTGCATACTGCTACTACTGCATACTGGTACTACTGCATACTGCTACTTTTTTATATTGTTACTACTACATACTGCTACTACTGCATACTGCTACTACTACTGCATACTGCTACTACTGCATACTGTTACTACTACATACTGCTACTACTGCATACTGCTACTACTGCATACTGCTACTTTTGCATATTGTTACTTCTGCGTACTGCTACTTCTGCATACTGCTACTACTGCATACTACTACTACTTCATACTGCTACATCTGCATACTACTACTACTGCATACTGCTACTATTGCATATTGTTACTACTGCATACTGCTACTACTGCATACCGGTACTACTGCATACTGCTACTACTGCATACTGCTACTACTGCATACTGGTACTACTGCATACTGGTACTACTGCATACTGCTACTTTTGCATATTGTTACTACTACATACTGCTACTACTGCATACTGCTACTACTGCATACTACTACTACTGCATACTGCTACTGCTAAATAATGTTACTACTGCATACTGTTCACACAGCATACTGCAACTACTAAATAATGTTACTACTGCATAGTGCTCATACAAAATATTGTTACTACTGCTTACTGTTACTACTAAATACTTATATTACTGCATACTGCTACTACTACATACTGCTACTACTGAATACTGTTATTACTGCATGCTTCCATTTCTGCATACTGCTACTACTGCATACTACTACTACTTCGTACTGCTACATCTGCATACTTTTACTACTGCATACTGGTACTGCATACTGCTACTTTTGCATATTGTTACTTCTGCATACTGCTACTTCTGCATAATGCTACTACTGCATACTACTACTACTTCATACTGCTACTATTGCATATTGTTACTACTGCATACTGCTACTACTGCATACTGGTACTACTGCATACTGCTACTACTACTGCATACTGCTACTACTGCATACTGTTACTACTACATACTGCTACTACTGCATACTGCTACTACTGCATACTGCTACTTTTGCATATTGTTACTTCTGCATACTACTACTACTTCATACTGCTACATCTGCATACTACTACTACTGCATACTGCTACTATTGCATAGTGTTACTACTGCATACTGATACTACTGCATACTGGTACTACTGCATACTGCTACTACTGCATACTGGTACTACTGCATACTGCTACTACTGCATACTGGTACTACTGCATACTGGTACTACTGCATATTGCTACTACTGCATACTGCTACTACTGCATACTGCTACTACTGCATACTGGTACTACTGCATACTATTACTACTTCATACTGCTACTATTGCATATTGTTACTACTGCATACTGCTACTACTGCATACTGGTACTACTGCATACTGCTACTACTGCATACTGCTACTACTGCATACTGGTACTACTGCATATTGGTACTACTGCATACTGCTACTTTTGCATATTGTTACAACTACATACTGCTACTACTGCATACTGCTACTACTACTGCATACTGCTACTACTGCATACTGTTACTACTACATACTGCTACTACTGCATACTGCTACTACTGCATACTGCTACTTTTGCATATTGTTACTTCTGCATACTGCTACTTCTGCATACTGCTACTTCTGCATACTGCTACTACTGCATACTGCTACTATTGCATAGTGTTACTACTGCATACTGCTACTACTGCATACTGGTACTACTGCATACTGCTACTACTGCATACTGGTACTACTGCATACTGGTACTACTGCATACTGCTACTACTGCATACTGGTACTACTGCATACTGCTACTACTGCATACTGCTACTACTGCATACTGCTACTACTGCATACTGGTACTACTGCATACTGCTACTTTTGCATATTGTTACTACTACATACTGCTACTACTGCATACTGCTACTACTGCTTACTACTACTACTACGGCATACTGCTACTACTGCATACTACTACTACTGCATACTGTTACTACTACATACTACTACTACTGCATACTGCTACTACTGCATACTGGTACTACTGCATACTGCTACTTTTGCATATTGTTACTACTACATACTGCTACTACTGCATACTGCTACTACTACTGCATACTGCTACTACTGCATACTGTTACTACTACATACTGCTACTACTGCATACTGCTACTTTTGCATATTGTTACTTCTGCATACTGCTACTTCTGCATACTGCTACTACTGCATACTACTACTACTTCATACTGCTACATCTGCATACTACTACTACTGCATACTGCTACTATTGCATATTGTTACTACTGCATACTGCTACTACTGCATACCGGTACTACTGCATACTGCTACTACTGCATACTGCTACTACTGCATACTGGTACTACTGCATACTGGTACTACTGCATACTGGTACTACTGCATACTGCTACTTTTGCATATTGTTACTACTACATACTGCTACTACTGCATACTGCTACTACTGCATACTACTACTACTGCATACTGCTACTACTGCATACTGCTACTACTGCATACTGTTACTACTACATACTGCTACTACTGCATACTGCTACTACTGCATACTGCTACTACTGCATACTGCTATTACTGCATACTGTTACTACTACATACTGCTACTACTGCATACTGCTACTACTGCATACTGTTACTACTACATACTGTTACTACTGCATACTGCTACTACTGCATACTGCTACTACTGCATACTGTTACTACTACATACTGCTACTACTGCATACTGCTACAACTGCATACTGCTACTACTGCATACTGTTACTACTGCATACTGCTACTACTGCATACTGTTACTACTACATACTGCTACTACTGCATACTGTTACTACTACATACTGCTACTACTGCATACTGCTACTACTGCATACTGCTACTACTGCATACTGCTACAACTACTGCATACTGTTACTACTGTGTACTTCTATTATGACATACTGCTACTATTCCAACCATTACACACAGGCTCAGATACGCATACCGGACACATGATAAGAAACGCCCTCTACTTACACGTACACATGGATTTTGTATTCTAGATATGTGATAGTAGAGAAGTGGCCTGAGGGAACACACTTAATGTGTTGTGAAAGGTGGTATGAAATGTAATGTCATGTAATATATTTCAAATTGTATATAACTGCCTTAATGTTGCTGGTCCCCAGGAAAAGTCACTTCTTCTTTGTCAGCAGCTAATTGGGATCCTTAATAAATACAAAAATACAAAAAAGACATTATCTTTAGAAAAGTTATAAAAACATTATCTGTAGATAAGTTAATAAAATATAATCTGTACATAATTTAGAAAAAAACTGTATCTTTAGATAAATTATAAAAAACTGTATCTGTAGATAAATTATTTAAAAAAAACTGTATCTTTAGATTGTAACTCTTCACTGCTGGAACAATAGATTGGGAGGGGAAAGCCTTTTTCCATTTCTGCAGTTTGTTCATTTTTCTTTCTCATTTTTTTTTTAAGGTCAGCTAATAATTTGGTCGGGAAAAAAATCTATTTGAACTCACATGTCACAATCTGACGTAATGGATTCGCTTTTTTTTTTAGTGGTTTTAGGTATATTTTGAAGTACTAATTAAATTTAGAGCCATTAAAGGAGACAAATTAACAACTATTTTAGCTGAATGGAGTGAAATGAGCCGGCGCACTGAAAATACTCGGAATGCCCATCACTAATGATTGTTCACTAATAATTTATTTCTCAATCTCCCAACATACCGTGTTGTAAACTGTGGTAGGTTACATTATGAATGGAATAGCGGCTGACAACACCATCCGAATTAGGTTGCTTGTCGCACGTAACAACAAAAGAGAATTAAAGGGAGAATTTACGTCGGTGATTAGGGGAACTAACATCAAAGATTAGGAGAGGTAAAACGACAAAGATTAGGAGAGGTAAAACGACAAAGATTAGGAGAGGTAAAACGACAAAGATTAGGAGAGGTAAAACGTCAAAGATTAGGAGAGGTAAAACGACAAAGATTAGGAGAGGTAAAACGACCAAGATTAGGAGAGGTAAAACGACAAAGATTAGGAGAGGTAAAACAACCAAGATTAGGAGAGGTAAAACGACAAAGATTAGGAGAGGTAAAACGACAAAGATTAGGAGAGGTAAAACGTCAAAGATTAGGAGAGGTAAAACGACCAAGGTTAGGTGAGTTTACGTAGCAGGTTAGGTGAATTTTGGTTAAGTTTAGAATAAGGGTTAGCTAAAATGCTACGGTTGTCCCCGACGTGACTCCAACATTCAACCTTTGGATTGTCAGCCTTTCCTGGATTACGCCAACCCATTCTACCCGACCAACTTCCCTACTTAAGTTTCTGTCTCAAGTAACGAGACCATTTGTAGGTATCATACGTCTTGGAGGTGCTCAGAAATACATCAAGTATATTTCATATGGCTCTGAGGCCAGGCTGGTGCCTCGGCAGCTAAAACCGCACACCGACATCTGTCATGTCATGCGTGTGACAGCATTAAGTGGACCTTGTGTAGAGTAGCTCTTAGTAAGTGTTACTCCTTTGTTTCAGGGTTGTACGCTCGGTGACCTGAATCGAGGGGTCCTGGATGGTAGGAAGAAGAGAAAGAGAGCCACCGTCCGGCCCTGTCCAACGCCATCGGCTGAAATCCAATAACCCACATGAAAGAGGCCAATCACATGGCTTCCATTATAATCCATTCACTTTAATGAAATATTGGCTCCCATAAAAAAAAAAAAACTTCAAAAGGGGAAACTGACATATTTTTATACCATCTTGAACGTTAAACATAAAAGGGGAACGGAGTCGATATGAAATCTGTTAAGAGTCTTCTAAATATACTCTGGATAGTCAGAAATCATGAAGCATGGGTCCAGTATGTTACAAGACTGCTCAACTAGACTGAATAAGTGATGGGTCGAAATGTACATAATCGGTACCTGGAGGAAAATGGGGGAGGGTCATTTTCTTCTTCCAATTTCAGTCAAGGGGAGGGTTTAGTATTTTTTTAAATCTAATCCAGTGGATGCAGCTGGTTTAACTGTGGGACTAAGTGGGTGTAGCTGGTTTAACTGGGGGACTAAGTGGGTGTAGCTGGTTTAACTGTGGGACTAAGTGGATGCAGCTGGTTTAACTGTGGGACTAAGTGGGTGTAGCTGGTTTAACTGGGGGACTAAGTGGGTGTAGCTGGTTTAACTGTGGGACTAAGTGGATGCAGCTGGTTTAACTGTGGGACTAAGTGGGTGTAGCTGGTTTAACTGTGGGACTAAGTGGATGCAGCTGGTTTAACTGTGGGACTAAGTGGATGCAGCTGGTTTAACTGTGGGACTAAGTGGATGCAGCTGGTTTAACTGTGGGACTAAGTGGATGTATCTGGTTTAACTGTGGGACTAAGTGGATGTATCTGGTTTAACTGTGGGACTAAGTGGATGCAGCATCTTGTCAGTGGGATGAGTGTTCGTAAAGCTATATAAAACACTATGCTTCCCAGTCGATACAGTTTGTGCGTCTACTATTTTCTCATTGTGTGACGTTTTTGTTAGTTTAGGTCTTCGGGCAATTTTTTTTTTTTCGAGGCATGTCAAAGTTTGGTAGCTGAAGTCTATGCCACTTCTTTGGTGATTGGTCAACAGTACTACTCCTAGTGAGAACATGAAGTATTTGTCGTCATTCAACAAGGGATGACTAGTTTTCATGCACATTTTTTCACTTGAGAAATACTGCACCAAACAATTAAAATTAAAAGTAAAATTGTTTGACTAAGACCTCCTCAGCAAAACAACATAGAAATGAATGACAAATAAAATAGAATCTGTCTTAGTGTCATAGTCCGTGTATGTAGGTGGCAGGGAAGTCAGGTGCAGGAGAAAACAGAGTGGTTAAAAATTGAGTATTTATTTCCAAAACCAACGTAGAAAAATAATCCGGGTAAAACAACCCATCGCACACCGATACAGAAACAACACGTACATAACAAACAAACAATCACCGACAGAGAAATGAGGGGAAGCAGAGGGTTAAATACACAACATATAATTACTGGGATATGAAACAGGTGTGTAAAGAGACCAGACAAAACCAATGGAAAATGAAAAACTGATCAATGGTGGCTAGAAGGCCGGTGACGTCGATCGCCGAACACCACCCGAACAAGGAAGGGCATCAACTTCGGTAGAAGTCGTGACACTTAGAGTATTTTGAGGAAGTGTTTTGGGATATGTTGCTCCTACGGTGGCTCAAGAGAAGATCTTTAGGGAATATGAGAGCACAGACGGATGCTTTGCCTAGCTGAGTTCTACTAGGAGCGAACCAAACTTACGTATGTATGCGGGCATCTTTACCGTGCCTAACAGTGAAAAAGCAACAAAAAAAACAACCATTACTGTACAATCACTTCCTGGGAAAGTCTAAATGGGATCCTGGGGACATCCTGAATTTGACCTCACCCCATCGAAGTTGAACATTTAAAACGGTTAAGTTTCGGGTTGGGTAAGGGTAGGGGTTAAGGTTAGAGTTAGGATTTAGGGTAGGGAAGTCTCAAGGATCCCAGATAGCACTAAACCATCACTTCCTGGACCAAATTTCTTACACTGGCAAACTTACATTCACATACTTCAACAGATTCTCCTCATGCGTATAAAAAATATACAGCTTTGGCCCTCTCCTACACTCAGCCTAACACTGCCAAGTCTCTCTCACACACACATGTCCGCACGCAAACACACACACTCCCTATGGAGGCTCTCTGCAAAATGAATAACCCAGGCCAGCGTGGTAGAGATAGTGTGTTTTGGTGCTTCTAGTGAAAGGGCTTTGCCTCAACCCTGCAGAAAACAGGGATGACTGATTTACCAACAGCTTTGCCTCAACTCTACTGAGGACAGGGCTAACTGATTTAACAACAGCTTTGCCAACTCTACAGAGAACGGACTGACTGATTAATTATATCAACATGCACAGAGAGGGAGGGAGGGAGAGAGAGAGAGAGAGAGAGAGAGAGAGAGAGAGAGAGAGAGAGAGAGAGAGAGAGAGAGAGAGAGAGAGAGAGAGAGAGAGAGAGAGAGGAGGTTTGAGAGGCCTATGATTTAAAGTCCTAATATTAGCAGTTATTGCTACTCCTGTTCTCCAGTTTCATAGTTAAGTGTAATGGAATCCTCACCCATCATTGAGCATGTTGATCGCCTGTTAAACCGACCCCGACCTATCACGACAAAGCTCCTGGCTGTCAACTACCTATCAGATATGAGGAGAGTCTGATATTTTTTGCAGATGAAAAACTGAGTGGACTTGAGTTGTGTACTAGCCTGGCTGACACGACTCACGTGGTCAGCGAGGGAGAGCACACTGGTCTGGACAGGAGGCAGTTGTAAATGCGGTATTCACGCAGAGTTGTGCTTATTTCTGGCTGAGATTTGATTGGTTCTCTCAGACTTTTATTTTTGAGGTGGGGTCCCATTATGTCTGGCGAAAAACAAACACTGCATTCCACAGTAAGAACCTTATACCAACGGTGAAGCATGGTGGATGTAGTGTGATGGTTTGGGGATGCTTTACTGCCTCAGGACCTGGACGACTTGCCTTAATAGAAAGGACCATGAATTCTGCTCTGTATCAGAGAATTCCACAGGAAAGGTTGCAAAGGTTGCCTTCCAGAGAGACATCAGAGATTGTAACATTCTCCGTTTCATGGAAACATGGCTCTCTCTCTCTCTCTCTCTCTCTCTCTCTCTCTCTCTCTCTCTCTCTCTCTCTCTCGATATGTTATCGGAATCGATTCAGCCACCGAGCTTCTCCATACATCGCACCGACAGAGATAAACAGCTCTCTGGGAAGAGGAAGGGCAAGGGTATATGCTTCATGAATAACAACTCATGATGTAATCATAACAACATACAAAACTAAAGTCCTTCTGCTCACCCGACCTAGAATTCCTTCCAATCAAGTGCCGGCCATTTTACCTACCAAGAGAATTCTCGTCAGTTATAGTCACAGCTGAGTATATTCCCCCTCAAGCAGACACCAAGATGGCCTTTAAGGAACTTCACTGGACTCCATGTAAACTGGAAAGCATAAATCCTGAGGCTGTATTTCTTGTATCTGGGGATTTTAAAGAAGCAAATTTGAGAACAAGGCTACCTAAATTCTATCAGAATATTGATTGCACTCCGAGCAGGCGTAATACACTCTAACAATGGAGGGCATACAAAGCCCTCCCCCGCCCTCCAAAAAGTAAACCAGCCATGTCAAGGACACCGATGTCACACTTCCAGACAAACTAAACACCTTCTTTCCCCGCTTTGAGGGTAATACAGTGCCACCGTCGCGCCCCCCCCCTTCTCTGTGGCTGACGTGAATAAAACATTTAAACGTGTTAACCCTCGCAAGGCTGCTGACCCAGATGGCATCCTCAGAGCATGTTCAGATGGCTGGTGTGTTTACGGACATATTAAAACGCTACCTATCCCAGTCTGTTGTCCCCACATGCTTCAAGATGGCTACCATTGTTCCTGTACCCAAGAAGGCAAAGATAACTGAACTAAATGACTACCGCCCCGTAGCACTCACTTCTGTCATCATGAAGTGCTTTGAGAGACTAGTTAAGGATCATATCACCTCCACCTTACCGGTTACCCTAGACCCACTTCAGTTTGCATACCGCCCCAACAGGTCCCTAGACAACGCAATCGCAATCACACTGCACACTGCCCTATCCCATCTGGAAAAAAGAATACCTATGTAAGAATGCTGTTCATTGACTACAGCTCAGCATTCAACACCATTGTACCCTCCAAGCTCATCATCAAGCTGGAGACCCTGGGTCTCAACCCTACCCTGTGCAACTGGGTCCTGGACTTCCTAACGGGCCTCCCCCAGGTGGTGAAGGTAGGAAACAACATCTTCACTTCGCTGACGCCCCCCATTGGGGCTCCGCAAGGGTGCATGCTCAGCCCCCTCCCGTACTCCCTGTTCACCCACGACTGCGTGGCCATGTACACCTGCAACTCAATCATCAAGTTTGCAGATGACACAACAGTAGTTATATGCTGTCTGTTTGGCCCAGTCCGGGGGTATCGTTAGATGGGGCCACAGTGTCTCCCGACCCCTAATGTCTCAGCCTCCAGTATTTATGCTGCAGTAATTTATGTGTCGGAGGGCTAGGGTCAGTCTGTTATATCTGGAGTATTTCTCCTATCTTATCCGGTGTCCTGTGTGAATTTTAGTATGCTCTCTCTAATTCTTTCTCTCTCTCGGAGGACCTGAGCCCTAGGACCATGCCTCAGGACTACCTGGCCTGATGACTCTTTGCTGTCCCCAGTCCACCTGGCCGTTCTGCTGCTCCAGTTTCAACTGTTCTGCCTGAGGCTATGGAACTCTGACCTGTTCACCTGATGTGCTACCTGTCCCAGACCTGCTGTTTTCAACTCTCTAGAGACAGCAGAAGCGGTAGAGATACTCTGAATGATCGGCTATGAAAAGCCAACTGACATTTACTCCTGAGGTGCTGACCTGTTTCACCCTTGACAACCACTGTGATTATTATTATTTGACCCTGCTGGTCATCTATGAACATTTGAACATCTTGGCCATGTTCTGTTATAATCTCCACCCAGCACAGCCAGAAGAGGACTGGCCACCCCTCATAGCCTGGTTCCTCTCTAGGTTTCTTCCTAGGTTCTTGCCTTTCTAGGGAGTTTTTCCTAGCCACCGTGCTTCTACACCTACATCGCTTGCTGTTTGGGGTTTTAGGCTGGGTTTCTGTACAGCACTTTGAGACATCAGCTGATGTAATGAGGGCTTTATAAATACATTTGATTTGATTTGATTTGATTTAGTGGGCTTGATTGCCAACAACGACGAGACAGCCTACAGGGAGGAGGAGAGGGAATTCGGAGTGTGGTGTCAGGAAAACAACCTCTCACTCAATGTCAACAAAACAAGGGTGATGATCGTGGACTTCAGGAAACATCAGAGGGAGCACCCCCCTATCCACATTGACGGGAAAGCAGTGGAGAAGGTGGAAAGTTCCTTGGCATACACATCACAGACAAACTGAAATGGTCCACCCACACAGACAGTGTGGTGAAGAAGGCGCAACAGCGCCACTTCAACCTCAGAAGGCTGAAGAAATTTGGCTTGTCACCCAAAACCCTGACAAACTTTTACAGATGCACAATCGAGACCAACTGCTCTGCCCACAACCTATCAACCGTAAGCTTCTCCAGAGGGTAGTGCGGTCTGCAAAACGAATCACTGGGGGCAAACTACCTGCCCTCCATGACAGCTATACCACCCGATGTCACAGGAAGGCCAAAAAGATCATCAAGAACAACAACCACCCGAGCCACTGCCTGTTCCCCCTGCTATCATCCAGAAGGCAAAGTCAGTACAGGTGCATCAAAGTTGGGACCGAGAGACTGAAAAACAGCTTCAATCTCAAGGCCATCAGACTGTTAAACAGCAATCACTAACTCAGAGAGGCTGCTGACTACATTGAGACCCAATCACTGGACACTTTAATAAATGGATCAGTAGTCAATTTAAACAATGCCACTTTAAATAATACCACTTTAATAATGTTTACATATCTTACATTACTCATATCACATGTATATACTGTATTTTATATCATCTAGTGCACCTTGCCTATGCCGCTCGGCCATCGCTCATCCATATACTTATATGTACATATTCTCATTCACCCCTTTAGATTTGTGTGTATTAGGTAGTTGTTGGGGAATTGTTAGATTACTTGTTAGATATTACTGCACTGTCGGAACTAGACACAAAAGCATTTCGCTACACTCGCATTAACATCTGCTAACCATGGGTACGTGACCAATACGATTTGATTTGATTTGGGAATGGTGGAAATCGAGCTAAATTCTGGAAAGTGGTCAAATCTTTCAAACAAAACTCCACACCCTCATTGTCCCAACAGGTTATGACAGCCTCTGGTCCCATAACAGACACAAATAAAATGTGTGGTGCTTTTAATAAGAATTTCGCCTCAGCCGGGCCACCTGTTTGAAAGGATAATTTCTGAAAATACCTCAAGTTCCACAAGAGGGAGTCCTTTAATCACCTCTAAACAGATAACAGAGAATGATGCACTTCCAGGCTCTCACTTTTCTTTTTCTTCAATTGAACCATGTTATGTCTATGATGTACCATGTGCCTTGCAAAAAAATCATGTAAAATAAATACATAGGAGCTGATTTGTTTGATCTCTTTTTACTGCAAATTTCTGCCCCCCCCCCCCCCCCCCCCCCCCCCCTCATTGTAGAACCTTTTGATCCACATTTTTATTGAACAATTACTTCTGGTGTTATCCCTAAGATCTGGAAGTTGCCGAATGTCCTCAAAATATCTGAATGACTTGCAAACTCTCAGCTAGGAACTTTGTACATGACAGTTGACCCTGTTATGTACTGTTATCGCCCTTATTTCTGAGCAGGCTAAATTGGAGCTCAAATCAGATTTTTTTTTTTTACCTCGCAGAAAGCCCTTGTTGATTTATTTGTACTTAGTGCGGGAAAAATAAAATTATTGTTGTTTTCTAATTCTCATAGAAATATTTCAGATGGTTTGCCGATCAATGCTTTGGATGGTTTTCTCATCGAGCAGGTTCCCGCCTATAAATATCTTTTGGATATATATATTATTTTTTACATATGGATAAGCTAGTAAGAAGCTGAGAATTAAAGTAGACTCATTTTATAGATATCATGCCTCTTCCTAAACAGAAGGAAGCAGGTTGTACAGGAAACCTTCCCACCAGCTCTTGATTGTGGTGACACTATTTATCAGAATGCAGCAGCCACTACTATAAAACCCTGTAAAGCAGTGGACCATAGCGCGCTTCGCTTTCCCACATGTGACAGGTTTAATACTCATCACTGCATCCTTTATCAAGTCGGATGGACGTCTCTAAATTCCACCTAGATCACTTGATTTCTCCCATTTTTGTTGTTTACAAAGCTCTGCTGCACAATCTTCCATCATATCTCACTTCTATGTTAAAGCATATAAATACGATGCACCAACCCCACTCACAGAGTTGGTTAACTCTTGAGGTTCCTCGTGTCTCTACCAATCGTAGGGAAATCAGCCTTTAGTTTGAACCGCTGATTCCCCCCCCCCCATTACATCTTTAACCCCTGGTGCCAATAGGACAGTTTAGACACTGATGAGGAATGAACTCACTGAGATTTGCGAGTGTTTTTGGTTGATTGTAATACTTTATATTTGTGTTGTTGAAACGCAGTATATCTGTCACTGCTGTATCTTCATATTGTTTAATTGAATTATGTTGATTTGTGATGTGATTGTTCCCAAGGAACCATGGAGAACGAGACCCAGGTCTCAATTGGACTCCCCTGAATAAATACAATTAAAATGTTGTTGTTTTTTAAACAGGCTATGGGCAATTATCAAACAATGGCTTTATCTGAATGAAGATGAGTAGACTAATATAATGGTTACATTAGCATGACGCATGTTACACTGGCATGTTACACCGGCATGACACATGTTACAGCACACCTTATCCTATGTAAAAGACACTGTCGTAACACTGACTTACTGTTGTGAAAGTGGAGTGTATACAGTACTATGAAGTGCTTATCTTCAACTTAGCCCGGTATTGGACTAAACGGAGCCCAATGTTAAGCCTTATAGTCAAAGGACCTTTACATGTTCTGTTGAGAGGCGAATTGGCTCTGGCAGTCAAAACAGCCAAATACTCCATATTAAACATGAATTGATTAACAATTGTGATATGGTTCTGTAAACATAATGCCTTCTACTTTCATATCACACCTAAATAACTGTACACTATTTAAAATTACCCAGTCTAAGCCCAGTTTAAGCCAGGGGGGGGGGGGTTATTCTAAGGTATATGGGATTGTTTTGAAAGGTAATGCCAAGGATTATTTAGCTGTTTGATTTAGATTTGTAAGACCCCTTGAAGTATAAAAACATATATACAACAATTATTTAATGAAAAACACATTTTTCACCTGACTGCCAATCGCCCATACCAACGCATTGAATAACAGATTCGCTACATGGAACAACAGAGAGTACCCCCCCCCCCAAAAAAAAAAAAATCTAAAGGAAGTTTGTTCTGAAGTTTCTGTCCTATATCTGAGAGATATAAGAAAGATCAGGATATTTATTTTTTTTTACATGTATTTAACCCCTTATTTTCAGCTGTTACCGGGGGGACCTTCAGATGGTTGTTGTGAGGCCTGTGGGAATCCTAGAGCAAAACAAATGACTTGTATGTGTTTTCGGGTTTCTCACGTTTCCACAGAGGGGTCATATTAGTGTGTAGCCCAAACTGTTCGGACGCTACAAACAGAAGTTCGCAGATCGGCTGTACCGACTTCAAATGAGTCCCAAGATGCTTGTCGGGGTCGTAGCAAAATGGAGAACACCATTGTGTTGTGAGAGTCTCATCTTTCCATAGAGGAGTCATAATAGTTTCTAAGCTAAACCGTTCGGACGCTGCAGACGATTTTGTGAGAAGACCGATTTTCGGGATGCCTCATGGTCTAACTCGCTCTAGCTCTGTCACCTTCCATCCCAGATGTCTCGTGGTCTAACAAACATCGCTCTAGCTCGGTCACCTTCCATCCCAGATGTCTCGTGGTCTGACAAACATCGCTCTAGCTCCGTCACCTTCCACCCCAGATGTCTCGTGGTCTGACAAACATCGCTCTAGCTCCGTCACCTTCCATCCCAGATGTCTCGTGGTCTGACAAACATCGCTCTAGCTCCGTCACCTTCCACCCCAGATGTCTCGTGGTCTAACAAACATCGCTCTAGCTCCGTCACCTTCCACCCCAGATGTCTCGTGGTCTAACAAACATCGCTCTAGGTCCGTCACCTTCCACACCAGATACGGAAGTGTTATATAGTCGGATGCGGTTTATTGAGATGCATCCAATTTTTTTATATATATATATCTAACGTAAACTGACAGATTTTTATGGGGATTATGCTAATTAGATTCCGGGAAGACCTTAGGGGTTTTTTAACCAATGATGTACAGTGCTATCAGAAAGTATTCACATCCTTAGACTTTTTTTGTTATAGTTTTAGAGTTTAAAATCTGTTAAATTCAGATGTTGTGTCACTGGCCTACACACAATACGCCATAATGTCAAAGTGGAATAATGTTTTAGACATAAAATTAAGCTGAAATATATTGATCAACAACCAATCAACAGCTAACTTGATGAGCTTGATACATTTTTTAAAGAATCATTTGCAAATATTGTACAATCCAGTTGTGCAAAGCTCTTAGAAACTTACCCAGAAAGACTCACAGCTGTAATCGCTGCCAATGGGGATTCCAACATGTATTGACTCAGGGGTGAGAATACTTATGTAAATGAGATATTAATGTATTTAATTTTCAATAAATTCGCAAACATTTTTAAAACATGTTTTCAAGTGATCATTATGGGGTATTGTGTGTAGATGGGTGAGATTTGGTTTTTATTTAATCCAATTTAAATTCAGGCCGTAACATAACAAATGTGGAATAAATCAAAGGGAATTAATACTTTTTGAAGGCACTGTATATAAACTCTGGATGAATGACAGGGGGTGCTGTATTGAAGCAGCCATCGTGGTACTTCTTCTCCAGTATAAAACATATTTTGGAAGTTGTAGAAATGCATTTTAATGTCTACATTCAGCAATCCAGGGTTTATATACATCATTGGTTTTAACACCATTGCAGCTGACAATATTTTTCAATGACAACACATTTGTGGCATCCATCATCCATGTATAGACAGGTGTTCAGACACGCAGATACCTAATTAGCACAGTCGACTCTGTCTTCCATCTGTTTTCCATAAACGTGCTGTAACATTGAAATATCTTAGCTAGCAGCTAGCTAGCTAATGTTTGCTTACAGCTACAGTGTTGAACACACAAAGGTTAGCAGCTAACATTAGATAGCAAGTAGCTAGCAGGATAACTTGATTAAAGGCAACAATATCAACACTGGCCTGAACAGGAGAACGTTGGCCATTTATTTGTGACTTTGTCACTTGGCAGTGTGTGTCGGCTGCGTCTGCTGTGTTTGAGTCTGGCAGCAGTAGTAGCAACTAGAGAGGCTTCCTCTCACTCCACTGGCTCCCAGAGCGAGGCACAATGAAGGTTGTTTGATTTAGCACAAAGTCACACCTTTCCCCAAGGCTAGCCCAGCGACTGGGCCAAACCCCATGTTTTCATTTAGACTATATTTTTTATTTCTCACAACACAAGCAGTTGGGTGCCTTGTATTGGGAAAAAGGCAACTGCGGATCCAGGCTTTAAATAATTCAGTATTGACTTGAAAAAAGAATGGCAATCATCTGTTTTTATCGGCAATATGTAAGAAACTGCTAGCCTTTGGCTGGCTGCTAATAGCTGAGAATTACTAGCTAACTGGCAAGCACAAACACTGTCAAAAACAAACCCAGAGTAAGTACAAACCCATAGAAATAGACCGATTGCCCTCTAGTGGCGATTTAAAGAACTGCCGAAAATACACAGTCAAGATGAGAATAATTATTCTGTCAAGGATTTTTATTTTTATATATATAGCACCAGTCAAAAGTTTGGACACACCTACTCATTCCAGGGTTTTTCTTTATTTTTACTATTTCCAACATTGCAGAATAATAATGAAGACATCAAAACTATGAAATAACACATATGGAATCATGTAGTAGTCCAAAAAAGTGTTAAACAAATCAAAATATATTTTATATTTGAGATTCTTGAAAGTGGCCACCATTTGCCTTGATGATAGCTTTGCACACTCTTGCTGTGGTCATTACGGAAATAGACGCCTCGCTAAAATAAGCGCCTGATGTTTTCAGTGATTTATGCAAATAAATGCTCAGGCTATTAATTTAAGTTGAACATTTATTATTTTAAAAGTTTATTTTAAAGTTAAAGGGAAAACGTCCACTCCCTGTTATACAGCTTAAAATGTAATATTTTACAAACATTGTGGAACCATCTACAAGATCATATTTTCACTTCTCCAGAAATAGCAGAAGAAATTGTATTGTGAATTAAGCCATTTACGTTCTCACTTTAAACCCATAGATGTTGAATCTTTCAAATAAATACATTTAAATGAAAAACAATCCGCTTTTAAACTCACAACAATATCTCTAAATAAGATCAGGTCAGAAGCATGATATCATAAATTGCTTTTCTCATTCCATGGCACTGTGTACACACGTAGGCTTAAATGTGGTGCTGACAGACATGTTCGCCCTGTTCCTAGCTCCTAGCCAACTTTGCAGTATAGATATATTTTAGTGTTGTATCTTACATTATTTGCTCAGAACGTTTCTTGCATTATTATCTACAGCTAAAAATAACTTTTGGATACGTGATCAGCTGTCACTCACAGCATTTCGACTTTCCTGAATTGGTTCCTTTGTTCATACCCCCCCCCCCCCCCCCCTCCCCCCGAGGCATTTCCACTCATCCCAAGATCTGCACCGACGGAGAAGAGGAATATGGAGTGGGCTTTTAGTCTGACTCAGGAGGCGTGCATACCATCCACTGCTTCCAAGTATATCGCTAATGTTACATTTATATTTACATTTACGTCATTTAGCAGACGCTGTTATCCAGAGCGACTTACAAATTGGATTTCAGTCCCTGGACAGTAAAGTAGACAAGCTCAGGGCGAGATTCTCCTTCCAGAGAGACATCAGGTACTGTAACATACTCTGTTTCACGGAATCATGGTTCTCTCCGGATATACTGTCCCCGTCAATACAGCCTCCATACATCTAATAGCCAGGAAGAACAAACTCTCAGCTAAAATAAAACCGGAGTTGTATGTTTCATGATTAACTGCCAATGCCAATGATTGTGGTAACGTACAGGAACTTAAGTCCTTTTGTTCTCCCGATCTGGAATACCTCACGCATTAACGCATTAGCTTCCGAGTTAATTCTCTTCGGTCATCGTCACAGGCGACACAGCGACGGCTCTCGGGGACATTGTTCAAACTGGAAACCGCATATCCTAAGGCCACATTTATTGTAACTGGGGACTATAATAAATCTAATCTGAAGAAAATGCTACAGAAGTTTTATCAACACATTGCCTGCACTACTTGCTCGTCAATAATTCTTGACCATTGCTACTCCCAATTCCAGGACGGTTACAAAGCCCTCCCCTGCCATCCTTTGGCAATTCAGATCACGCCTCCATTCTACATGGTAAAGACTGTTCAACGTTGGTCTGACCAATCGGTATCTTCTTCAAGATTGTTTTGATCACATGGACTGGGATATGTTCCTGGTTGGCTCTGAGAATAACATTATAGTATACACTTCATCAGATTATTGCATAGAGGATGTTGTTCCCACTGTGACGATTAGTGCTTATCAAACCAAAAACATGGATAAAAGGCAGCATTTGTGCAAACTGAAAGTGCGAACCATTGCATTTTACCACGGCAAGGTGATTGGGAACATGGACTTGTACAAATAGACCACTTATGCCCTCCGTAAGGCAATTAAAGAGGCAAAACATCAGTACAGAGACAAAGTGGAGTCGCAATTCAACAGCTCAGACACGAGAAGTATGTGGCAGGGACTCCAGACAATCACAGATTATGAAGGTAAAACCAGCTATGTCGCGGGCACCAATGACTTGCTCCTGGACAAGCTTAACACCTTCTTTGCCCGCTTTGAAGATAATACAGTGCTGAGGACTGTGAGCTCTCATTCTCCGTGGCTGACATGAGTAAGACATTTAAGTGTGGTAAACTTCGGAAGGCGGCCGGTCCAGACGGCATCCTTATCTGTGTCCTCGGGGCATGTGCTGGCTGGAGTGTTTATGGACATATTCAATCTCTCCCTATCCTAGTCTGTTGTCCCCACATGCTTTAAGATGTCCACCATTGTTCCTGTACCCAAGAAAGCGAAGGTAACTGAACTAAATGACTATCATCCCGTAACACTCACTTCTGTCATCATGAAGTGCTTTGAGAGGCTAGTTGAGGATCATATCACCTTACCCTACACCATAGACCCACAAGAATTTACATACCGCCCCAACAGGGAAAGGGGGATAACTAGTCAGTTGTGCAACTGAATGCATTCTAATGAAATGTGTCTTCCGCATTTAACCCAACCCCTCTGAATCAGAGTGGTGTGGGGGGCTGCCTTAGTCAACATCCACGTCTGGGGAATAGTGGGTTAACTGCCTTGCTCAGGGGCAGAACGACAGATTTTTTTACCTTGTCAGCTTGGGAATTTGATCCAGCAATCTTTCGGTTACTGGCCCAATGCTCCTACCCGCCAGGCTACAGATCCACCGGTGATGCAATCACCATCGCATTCCACACTGTCCTATCCCATCTGGACAAAAGGAATACCTTCAGTATGTAAGAACGCTGTTCATTGACTAAAGCTCAGCCTTTAATACCATAGTGCCATCCAAGCTCATCACTAAGCTCGGGGCCCTGGGTTTGAACCCCGCCCTGTGCAACTGGGTCCTGGACTTTCAGACGGAGCGTCCTGAGGTGGTGAAGGTAGGCAACAACACCTCAGCTACGCTGATCCTTAACACATGGGCCCCACAAGGGTGCATGCTCAGCCCCCTCCTGTACTCCCTTTTCACCATGACTGCGTGACCAAGCACATCTCCAACTCAATCATCAAGTTTGCAGATGACACAACAGTGATTACCAACAATGACGAGAAGGTGAGGGCCCTGGCAGAATGGTGCCAGGAAAATAACCGACCCTTCAATGTCAACAAATCGAAGGTACGTTTTGATCAAGGGGCTTGGGGACCATAGGGGATATGTTTAATCATGGGTCGGACCAGACTGTCGAGCTTAGACAGTCAGATGGGTCTATGAGGAATTAGAGAGATCTAAATACATCATATCTATTTCACTGTGTTCAAAGCTCATAACACTCTGTACCATCTGAAAAACATTTTTTATTTCTTAATCTTGGACTGGTATTCCTCTTGGAACAATTTGCTGTATTGCATGCCTTTAGACAGAAGTTGACAAATGTTGCAAGAATGTGAAATTGAGCACCTGGGACAGATGTTGATCCAGTTGCCATGGTGAGAACTCTCTAGAGAAGGGCGTTGCAATTGGAATGTGCAAAGCCCAAAAGTATTCCAGAAACTTGTTCAATGACCTGAAAGTGTCACTGTATAATTACTAACGTTGTTCACGTGGCATGATATCAGACCTATTGGTTACATTGAAAACGTTCACGTGGCACGATATCAGACCTATTGGTTACATTGAAAACGTTCATGTGGCACGATATCAGACCTATTGGTTACATTGAAAACGTTCACGTGGCACGATATCAGACCTATTGGTTACATTGAAAACGTTCACGTGGCACGATATCAGACCTATTGGTTACATTGAAAATGTTAACGTGGCACGATATCAGACCTATTGGTTACATTGAAAACGTTCACGTGGCACGATATCAGACCTATTGGTTACATTGAAAACGTTCACGTAGCACGATATCAGACCTATTGGTTACATTGAAAACGTTCACGTGGCACGATATCAGACCTATTGGTTACATTGAAAACGTTCATGTGGCACGATATCAGACCTATTGGTTACATTGAAAACGTTCACGTGGCATGATATCAGACCTATTGGTTACATTGAAAACGTTCACGTGGCATGATATCAGACCTATTGGTTACATCAACAAGGCCGCTCAGTTGAGAGGATGCTAATACTCTAACGAGCAATGTTTATATACACAGCAGCTTAATCTTCATTGTTTCAGCTTGTCCCATGGAGTGTTACACAGCATTATAAATACACAGTTAATAACAGGCAGGATTAGCAACATGGTAGTTTGAACTCCTTGCATTGTTGACTGACATAGTATGTCTACAGAGGTGGTTGTTTGGGTGTTTTCAGTTGAGGGCTTCAGTCTTGGACTCCCACCACATCTCTCTCTCTCACACTCTCACACTCTCACTCTCACACACACACTCTCTCTCACACTCTCACACACACACACACACACACACACACACACTCTCTCTCTCTCTCTCTCTCTCTCTCTCTCTCTCTCTCTCTCTCTCTCTCTCTCTCTCTCTCTGTCTCTTTCATTTCCCCCCTCCCCCCGGTTCAGAACCAACGGTCCAGGCCTCCTGCAGTGTAATGTAATATTAAATGAATCTGCTTGCCGTAAACCTGTTAAGACGTTTTCAAAAGGCCTTGTGTGAACTGATGGGGAGAGAGGGAGGGCGTAGAGGGAGAAGGGGCTGCCAACGATACACACACTAGTCAGTACCTTTCTCTCCCTATCCCTCCTTTTACCTCTTTCCATTTCTTTCTCTCTCTCTCTCTCTCTCTCTGTCTCTGTCTCTCTCTCTCTCTCTCTCTCTCTCTCTCTCTTTCTCGCTCGGCTGATTCCAAAACCATTGGCGTTGTTTCTGAGCATAATTTCTTTATTTTTTAAATTATTTACAAAAATATGTATGCCCCAGTTGACCGAACGGCCCCTCTGGATTTGGATACGGTCTCCATTGGGGGGCTTTGTCAGGCGTTTAATTATTATTTTCAGGTGGAGGAGGAGAGAAAGCTTGTGGTCATGACTGTACTTGAATATTTAGAAGGATTTTAGAGACTTATGGTGACTTGGGCTTTACGTGGGTCGTTCCACCAAGTGTAAATTGGTCAACAACAAAAAGTGTCTAAGTGGCTATTAAATTGCCAAATAAAGTAACATGGTTGACCA
This sequence comes from Salmo salar, assembly GCF_965601325.2. Classification (NCBI taxonomy): domain Eukaryota; kingdom Metazoa; phylum Chordata; class Actinopteri; order Salmoniformes; family Salmonidae; genus Salmo; species Salmo salar. Next base: position 55,193,060 of record NC_138306.1, on the reverse strand, counting down.
TAACAGGGTTGACAATTTAATCTTAAATCAGCCATGAATCCACTTCTGAAAGACGGAATAGAAGCTTGTTGTGTGCAACAAGGAGAGGCAAATGAATCCAAGCTTCACACACACAAAAAAAAGTGGAATTGTTAAAAAATGTCTAGCCTGTCTATCTGTGGGTAACAGGGTTGACGTGTTATGCTCGACCCACTCAGATTTCCACCACAACACACAGTAGAACCAGCTCACATGCTTTTACACTATGATTTAACAATTACAGTAGATGTTCAATGTTTATTCAGATTTTTTTTTCTCAGAAAGGAATAGTTTCACCAGAGTTCAGTTCATGTAACAGGGCCTGACCTTAAAATGAGACACAGATGTCAGTTAATTACTAATCACATTACATAAATAGTGATCTTCAGAAATGACTTTGTCAAAGCAACAAAAGAACTAGGGCTTTCGAATGATGGTGAAAACATGGATCAATGTTAAAATCTTCTTAAACGGCACATGTGAAAATGCTGAGGTCTTTATTCATATTAAAAATCACATTTATTAAATTCTCCACGTGGTGTATATTAAATAGCACTTCATTTAATAAAACAGGTTTTTAAATTCTATTTTGTTGTACAAGTTCTAGTTCAAATATCAAAGGGACTCAAAAGGCAATTTTGTTGTTGTTGGCAGAACGAGCCACCTTTATAAATAAAAACTATGTAAACCACAGACACACCATGATCATGTTCGCTGAACAACACTTTTTAAAACGTGAGAAAGGATTGGTAGAAATACACCCATCTTCAGGATTGAAAGAACGCTGAACAGAAATATGTTTTTTTTTGGGGGGGGGGGGGGTTTCCTGCAAATGGTTTCCTCTAAGCATTATCTCTCTCCAACTGACGACTTCTTAATTGAGGAGCTGTTCGCTGAGGACTGAACACAAAGACCTGTGTACACAAGGGTCTCACTCGGATGCTGCTAATTAAGGCCGTAAGCCCGCTCTCACAAAACATTGGCCTTTCTGATCAGGCATTATGAGGGGACAGAATCGACGGGGAGAATAGAGGTAAGTGTGTGTTTGTCTGTATTTGTGTGTTTGTTAGCAGAAGGATTTACAGGTACGGGTGTATTTGTCTGTATTTGTTAGCAGAAGGATTTGGGAGAAGGAGTAGGAATTGGGTGAAACTGAACCAGAATACATTTTCAATGGATTGACAACAATAGATGCAGTAGCCCATTAGTGTACAAATCCATTTAACAGTACACTGTAATGCTGTACACCAAACTGGTAAAGACGACTAAACCCACGTAATACAAGCTGAGATTACTCTACTAAATGCATCCGTCGCTGCTTTACGCCAGGTAACTCAAGAGGACGCCTGATGTAGTGATTTCACGCTGCGCCGCCGCTCCTGTCATTGCTTGCTTCCTGAGTCTCGGGTGTACGCCTGTCCCTCGACACGGCAGAAAACACCTGTCCTTCTAATCCACCAATTAACCTAGATAGACTAGGTGGCTGAGTCCCAAACGGCTCTCTATTCCATCTGTAGTGCACTACTGTTGACTAGGGCCCATAGCGGTTCTAGTCAACAGTAGTGCAGTATTAGGGAATAGGATGCCGTTTAGGATTCACCCTAGAACTGTCTTAGGTTACATCCACTGTGGGTGCACCTCGCCCAGTTGCCTTTCTACCAACGTGTCAGTCTGTGCAATCTCCCTTCTCAGAGAAACCCAAATCCACTTCTATCCCACGGCCAAACAAGGGGACAGGCTTATAGAGGGCTACTGGGAACCAGACACATCCTGCCTGTATAATTTTAACTCTAAAGTAAAGCCTCAGTTTTGTCTTCCCTTTAGCTCCTTCTGTTTATTCTTTTTTTTTCTTTGTGCTACGATGCACATCCTGGTTGATCTCTGTCCGAGCCATGTTTCACTCAAGGACGAAGCCTGAGAGTTATACTGCAGTAGGCTTTAAAATCATGATACGATTTTGGTAGAGATTTAGACCAGACCAGACTTGAGGCCTGTTCCAGTTTGTTATTTGATTGCTACCATTAAAGACCCTTTTTATACAAGAACAGAGGATATGTTCCCTATATGACCAGGCCCTGGGGGGTTCGTGCTAGAACTCCATGGCTTCACACAGCATATTGATCTCCGTAGTGTCATCTTCAACAGATTCCCCCCCCCCCCCCCCCCCCCCCAGGTTCAAATTGTGCATCTTGCACTTCCCTAGGGTAGACATGGGGAGAATGGTATTAAAAAATATACAAGGCCATTGGCTATGCCTTACGTGCAATGATAATCAATCTACAAGGCCATTGGCTATGTCCGACGTGCTAACCCTTCCACATTTCCTCCCCTCAGGCAGCCATTGCTAGCCATGCATATTAAAATGGTTGTCTCCTCAGGGGCTCGTAGCGACACCAATAAGGTACATTTAAGACGGTAGAACAGGGGAAGAACAGAGCAGGTGAACAGATCTTGAGGGAATAGGTATTATAGGATGTTTAACCCCCCCCCCCCCTCCCAAGGTCGATGTTCGCACCCCCACTGAAATGTAATTAGCATAATACAAATCCCCATACAAATCTGTCTGTTTATTTGTGGGGTTTTTTGCATTGGATGCATCTCAATCCACTGCATCTGCTTATGTAACACTTCCGTATCTGTGGTGGAAGGTGACAGAGCTAGAGCGGTGTTTGTCAGTCCAAGAGACATCCCGAAAATCCGTAATCTCACAAAATCATCTATATCGTCCGAACGGTTTGGCCTACAAAACTATTATGACCCCTCTATGGAAAGATGAGACGCTATGATGTTCTCCGTTTTGCTCTACGACCCCGACAAGCATCTTGGGAATCTTATGAAGTCGGTACAGCTGATCTGCCAACTTCTGTCTGCAGCGTCCCAACAGTTTGGACTACACACTATTATGACCCCTCTGTGGAAAGGTGAGACTCTCACCAACACATTTATGGAAGTACACTGAATATATGGAGACTGATAGTGCCAAAAATAAGGGGTTAAACAAATGTAAAAAAATATATATATATGTATATATATGTTTCGTGATCTTTCTTATAAAGTATCTCTCAGATATAGGACAGACACTTCAGAACAAATTTCCTTTAAAATGTTTTTTTTTTTTGGGGGGGGGGGGACTATCAGTTGTTTCATGTAGTGAATCTGTTATTCAGTGTGTTTGTGTGGGCTAATAGCAGTAAGGCCCCCAATTTTTTTGTTGTTGCATCAAATAATTTTGTGATACATATTTTATTATACTTCTTAGGCAGGGCTTAGACTTTTATGTGTTAAGGAACAGTGTTGCTATAGCAGACCCAATTGATGGAGCCTCTATTGATGAAGGGATATACAGGTGTATCTTTTCCAGTGCCTTGTGAGTGAGAGAATTGCAAGGATATACTATGTTTTGATTGTACTAGCTTAGTGGTCAGTCGTTACTCGTTACAAGAACAATATCAGTCCATATATTGTTTGGGTCTTGCATTATTCAAATACTGGGTCTGGAGAAAAGTTTGGAGAATGTAGGAGTGGGTTTGCCTTGTGGCGAAACGGTGACAAAACACCTTTTTCCATTGGTCAGCTTCTGCATAGTGAACAGATGTCTTCAGGAGTATCCAAGGGTCATGTCGGAAGGCTGAATCTTTTAAAAGACCTGAGAAAGGCCTTGTTATAGGGAATTTCTGTGTTTCAGGACACTGTTAAGCAGGGATATGCTTCCTGGACGTTTTGAGCTGACACAATGTAGGCATATAGTTCTTCTGTACAGATCCACAGAATCAATTACGTTAACCTGCTGGTAATGGTGAACCCAGCTTGCTGCAACCACAGCGGCTAAAGTATTTTGTCCTCTGCATCGAAATAAATCCTGGCCATAAACGCTGGTAATCTGCAAGGGGAAATTCACAATTTTATGAGCGTCATATGCCAAGTTTGAAGCATTGTAGCGGCCCCTGACATTGGTCGAATGTGCATACCATGCAATGCCAAGACCAAGAGTGGAGCAGAGGAAAGCAGAGCACCGTCCAGGGGTTACTGGTCCCTTGTGAAGGTCTGGACACAGAGAAGCTTGATGAGGGGTGCAGAATTTGGGAAGAGGGGTAAAATGAGCCCGACAGTCAGGGCCTGCATTTGGGACTGAGGTCACATGATATATCAGGGCTTCGGTTTCCCCATATAAATGTTTAATTACCGTCTGGGCTCAAATCATTAACCTTGGTGACAGTGGACTTAGACTGGACCTTCAATGGGAGACCGAGGGAACCCTGTCAAAACATCAGTCAATTACCTTATCCAATCTTAACCCCGAGGCTTACTTTCCGTTTCATGGGGCATTGCTCAAACTCGCCTCGGTCAATGACACACTTCTTTATCAGACCTTATCAGTAAATATAGACGGAGTTCCGCCAGCTTGATACGTCGGTGTTTGTGCTCCTGTGTGCATTCATGTGTGTTTGTGTGTACTTGTGTAAACGTCAAGCTTACAGTAAACTCAACCTGACAAAAATATATCACCAAGTTTGCCGAACTAATCCCTTTTAATTACATTGACTGATTAAAACAGTGATTGGCAACCTCTAACTCTGCCGGTCACTCACATGGAGGGTAACAAAAGAAGCCATTTTGGAGCAGCTTGATGGGAGAGATAATGATGACGCCAGGGGCTTTAGAAGGCGTCTGATATGCAGGGATCAGGTTTAATCAAATCAAGGCCACTGTGCCCTTAGGAAGCAATTAGAGTTCCTCCTCAGCACCCTGCTGTCTACCAGACCTGGGTTCAAATACTATTTTAAATCTTTCAGCCTTTGCTCTAGTCTGCCGGGGGTTTACACCGTTTTTGAACTATTCAGTTGGTCCATTAAGTCAGGCAAGCTCAATTGAACATAAATAAAATATTGGAAAATTATTTCAATTAGTATTTAAACCCAGGTTTGCGGTCTACTGCATCTAGTGCAGAACTAATAAGAAGTGAATGGCCACTACATTCCGCAAACAGCTAAATCATGAAACAAACCAAGATCTCACTGCCAATAGACTGCCGATAGAACGCCGATAGACTGCAGATAGACCGCAGATAGACCACCAATAGGCCGCAGATAGGCCGCCGATAGACCGCAGATAGACCGCAGATAGACCACCAATAGGCCGCCGATAGGCCGCCGATAGACCGCCGATAGATCGCCGATAGGCCGCAGATAGACCACCGATAGGCCGCCGATAGACCGCCGATAGGCCGCCGATAGGCCGCAGATAGACCGCAGATAGACCGCCGATAGACCGCAGATAGACCGCCGATAGACCGCCGATAGACCGCCGATAGACCGCAGATAGACCGCCGATAGGCCGCCGATAGGCCGCAGATAGACCGCAGATAGACCGCCGATAGACCGCAGATAGACCGCCGATAGACCGCCGATAGACCGCCGATAGACCGCAGATAGACCGCCGATAGACCGCCGATAGACTGCCGATAGATCGCCGATAGGCCGCAGATAGACCACCGATAGGCCGCAGATAGACCACCGATAGGCCGCAGATAGACCACCGAAAGGCCGCCGATAGACTGCCGACATATCACAGTGGGAGGCTGTACTTTCTCCTGCTAGAACAAAATCGGTACCTGCTGCGTGCCGACCCTGGAAGCGACGAAGTTACCCAGTCTACTTGTGTGATCGCAATGCTCGTCGGTGGTCAACAACTTGACTTTGAGCAAATCAGAGAGCAGGAACACCCATGTGGGGGGAGACAATAAAAACAAATGATAAAAGAGGGCATTGTCTCTGTAGATCCACAGATCCAGCCAGTCACACTTTCTTGGCAACGCAGCATATGGGATGGTAGCTAGCTAAGTGCACAGACGCAATACGCACAACACTAAATACTTCTTCCAAGCGAGCTAGCCACTGTAGCTAGTATTGAAATTATAATTAAAATCCCAATGGATTAGCTCGTTTACATGAAATAGCTGCCTCCGGTAACTGCCGAGTTAGAGCAGTGTCCTTAGCTAGTTAGCCAATATGCTAAAGTTAGCTATCTAGCTAAACATTAAGGCTATGGGCTGGTACTGGCCGTATTCAGAACATTTGAGAATCATGAAGTAGCCTAAACCTATCAATGTTACATTGAATTGGGTGAATGGAATATGAATGGAAAGTCATCCAATACACTGTAATAGAAATAAGGCCAAGCTCCTAAAAAAAAAATATGGTCCACATAATCTTAAAACAGCAGCACTGATACCGACCGGCTCTGATACCTACCGGCACTGATACCGACCGGCACTGATACCTACCGGCACTGATACCGACCGGCACTGATACCTGCCGGCACTGATACCGACCGGCACTGATACCGACCGGCTCTGATACCGACCGGCTCTGATACCTAACGGCACTGATACCGACCGGCACTGATACCGACCGGCTCTGATATCGACCGGCGCTGATACCGACCGGCGCTGATACCGACCGGCGCTGATACCGACCGGCGCTGATACCGACCGGCACTGATACCGACCGGCTCTGATACCGACCGGCGCTGATACCGACCGGCACTGATACCGACCGGCACTGATACCGACCGGCTCTGATACCGACCGGCGCTGATACGCACAAATGTGACGAACAACGCTACTGCCACCTTCTGATTTGGAGTATTTTAACAAGGCTGAGTGGCTGACGATTTCCAAGGTCTGCTGTCTAAACACAATAGACACTGCTAAGTAGTGCCGGCAGGCAAACGTTTGACAATCCTACCTGTGTGTCTGAGCTTAAGGTTTAACTGATTGTGTGACCATTGTCTGAGTTAGTCATATGGTTCATGCTTTCCAAAAGTGAGCAAATTGTTCTTCATTTTACTGACATCGGTTCAATTATTTGAATTCCATTTCATTCATTTTTTTTTTTTAGCTCAATGTGCACATTGCACAGTTTCTCTAGAGATAAATCAGATCAAGCCCAAACTGTGCGATGTAGTAGGAAGTTGTAGTTCCCAACAGGCCAATATTCTACATAGTTTAGAGCAGGAAATGTCATAAAGTCCATAAGTTATAGGCAGAGTTAGAAAGTTGTCTGTCAGAAGTATTACAATGTAAATGTACTTTTAATCCGGCTGTCTGCATATTTCAAGACATAACAGAATGAGAGTGCAGTGAATTACCCCTGTTAGTTGGACAATACTTTTCACATCAATCTTGAAATATAATTTTATATAATATAAAATTAGAAATCAACCAGTACTCCATCGTTAACACAATGGAAAGGTCAAATGCTTTATTATCTTACAATTGGAAAGTGCGTGGTCGATGGAGAGAAATAAAATGGTGCAGTCTGAGACCATGTGGTGGAGAGTGATGCGGGCGCTGGAGATGATGGGAGTTTGAGCAGGTGGGTCTGGCCAGGTGTGATGTCGTTGAGGTTTGTGTCAGTCTATATGAAGTCGTTTGTAGGTGTTGTTTGAGAAGAAAAAAAAAAACGTATACAATCTTACAACAACAAAAAAATAAGGAAATAAATGGCCAATAATACAACAACAAGGTGGTGTCTAGTGTGCTTCCTCTCTCAGTAGTTGCCACAGAGGTGGGGCGGTGGCGGTCTGGGAAGCTGGAGGGTACGGGGGGTTAAGGGGGAGTGAAGAGGTGGAGAAGGGGGGGGGGGGGGTTAGTCAGGGTTGCTAGTTGTCTCCACCACATATTTCCATGATGTTACCGTGTTAAAGGTGGGAAAGCAGGGGACTCGTGGCTGCCCAAGGGGGATGAATTAACTTTGAATTCTTCACACTCTGACGACACGGATCTGGCATGATGATGGTTGCCTGTGTGTGACAGTGTGTGACTTTAGTGACTGTGTGTGTGTGACTGTGTGACTGTGTGTGTCAGGTGCTTGGTGTGAGGTTGGAAAACATGCCCACACACACACACACACACACACACACACACACACACACACACACACACACACACACACACACACACATCCTAAACAGACACACACACACACACCCTAAACAGACACACACACACACACATACACAAATCCTAAACAGACACACACACACACACACACAAATCCTAAACAGACACACACACACACACACACACACACACACACACACACACACACACACACACACACACACATCAAAAACAGACACACACACACACATCCTAAACAGACACACACACACATGTACTGTATATAAAGGTAACTACCAAAATGAAGGATATATCCCTAAATAAAGGATACCCCAAAATAAAGTGTCCTAACCAGCCAGAACAACATCAGTGCACCTTGGCTTAGAATCTACAAGTGCTTAGAACTCTATTGGAGGGATCCGACACCATTCTTGCACAAGAAAAATTCCATTTGTTGATGGAAATCGCTGTCTCATGCGCCTCTCCAGAATCTCCCATAAGTGTTCAATTGGGTTGAGCTCTGGTGAGTGAGACACACACACACACACACACACACACACACACACACACACACACACACACACACACACACACACAAATACACATACACCCTTTCACCCCCCTTTCTACTTTGAGACCCCTCTTTCCAAGTCACTGAGATCTCTTCTTCTAGCCATGATTGCCAAAAAATAATGGGCATCTGGGCATTTTTATACATGACCCCTAACCCTAATGGAATGTTTTCTTCCCCAAGGCTTGTCCCATTATTTAGCATTATGAAGCTTACCGTAGTTCCCCAGAACAGTTGAGCCAGTCACGTGTTTGTAAATAGCACAGTGGGTGTGTTTGGTGTGTTTGGTTTAGCTTGCTAGTTACGTCAGTAAGTGGCTGAATTAATAAGGAGACGGAGCATCATATTGTGTTAGCTTTCTGCCGTGTTGGAGAGGTCAAAGCGCTTTGAATCAGTTATCTGTACAGCTGCCACTGTACCTATCTTCTTTTCCTTGTGTTTATTTCTCCTCTCTGTGCTCTGGTCCTCACTGCCTGCTCTGCTGTAGATCCCAAATCATAGAGTCTACCCCTCTAGCTGCTGAAAAACAAGCCCAACAGCACCCAAAAACATAAAGTGCATAAAGTGCAGTCACAAGATGACAAAAAAAGCCACATAAACAAGACACCTCACCAAGCTCTGATGATGATGATGAAGTGCATGTTGTACACTACAGAAACCACCACAACCACAACATCTAAGTTAACCATTATGAACACGACCGTGGATGTTAATGTTGATTCGGGATCAAGCGTGAAGTCAAACATCTTTGCTTATGGCTCATCAAAATTCACAGCTACGGTCAGCTCCAAGACCAAGATGGTGTATACCACTTTTTATGTATTCAAAGGTGATTCTGGCTCACTTCTCAACTGTCAGACAGCAACAGACCTTGGATTACTGAAAATAATCAACTCTCTGTCCATTCCAAGCCAACCGTCTAATGGTTCATTCATAAGACATCTCACCAATGAATATCAGGACCTCTTCCAAAGACTTTCCAGTGAAGGCCAACCAACAGTACAGCCACACAGGAGGATTCCTTTTCACATGAGAGAAAAAAGTAGAACGGGAGCTCGACAAGATGACAAGCCAAGATATTATCGAGACAAAAACCAGTGGGCTGATGCCATGGGTATCCCAAATGCCTGATAAAGTTTGTCTGTGTCGACATGCGCCTTACGAACACGAAAATACAACGTGAATGACACATCATACTGACGTTTGATGACCTCGTCCATGACCTGAACGGATGGTGTTCTCCGAGCTGGATTCGAATGCTGAGTATCATCAGCTCAAGTTACATCCAGATTCAAGTTATCTCGAGCTTCACGACACATATTGGCCTCTAGATATACAAAACACTGGACTTTGGCATAAATTCAGCTGCCCGTGGTGTTTTTCAAAACGCAATACAGAAAGGGCTGTGAGGCATTTCCAACGTGAGAAACATGAGAGACGACATCCTAATCGACAGGAGATCTCAAGATGAACAAGTAAGCCTCACAAAAGCTGTGCTTCAGAGATTGAGGGAGAAAAATGTGAATACAGCATATGTGAATACAGCAAAAACAACACTTGAGTTCTTCGGCTATGTTTTCTTAGAGAAAGACATTTGTATTTATATTTATGATGGATCACCATTAGCTGCCACCAAGGCAGGTCATGGATGAGGTCATCAAACGGCGGTATGATGTGTCGTTCATGTTGTATTGCTGTGTTCGGAAGGCGCACGTCGACAGCAAAATGAAGGCAGTTAAGTACAATTTTGAAAACATTACAATACATTCACAGACCATGTGCCCTCAGGCCCCTAATCCACCACTACCACATACAGTGTATACAGTCCAAAATCCATGTGTACGTGTGTGTGTATAGTGCGTATGCTATCGCGTGTGTGTATATGTATGTCTGTGTACAGATCCTTGCGACATGGGGCTGTGCATTATCATGCTGAAACATGAGGTGACTGCGGCAGATGAATGGCACGACAATGGGGCATCAGGATCTCGTCACGGTATCTCTGTGCATTCAAATTGCCAATGATAAAAACACAATTGTATTTGTTGCATGTAGCTTGTGCCAGCTCATACCATAACCCCACCGCCACCATGGGGCACCTCTGTTCACAACGTTGACATTAGCAAACCGCTCACGACGCGGTCTGTGACAATTGGACGCTCACTCAAAACTTGAGACATCTGTGGCATAGTGTTGTGTGACTAAACTGCACATTTTAGAGTGGCCTTTTATTGTCCCCAGCGCAAGGTGCACCTGTGTAATGATCATGTTATTTAATCAGATTCTTGATATGCCACACCTGTCAGGTGGATGGATTATCTTGGCAAAGGAGAAATGCTCACTAACAGGGATGTAAAGATATTTGTGCACATCATTTTTTGTACGTATGGAACATTTCTGGGATATTTGATTTTAGCTCACTTTACATGCTGTGTTTATATTTGTGTTCAGTGTATATATATAACTTCCTGACCTCAGTTCTTATAAGTATAAGTAATCAAACATAAAGAGGGAAGTTACACGCAAGAGATACAGTTTACATTATCAGCAAAGATACAGTTTCTACCTTATCAGCAGAGATACAGTTTACCTTATCAGCAAAGATACAGTTTCTACCTTATCAGAATGAGATACAGTTTCTACCTTATCAGCATGATATACAGTTTAACTTATCAGCAGAGATAGAGTTTCTACCTTATCAGCAGAGATACAGTTTAAGTTAACATCATGAGATATAGTCTAACTTATCAGCCGAGATACAGTTTCTACCTTATCAGCAGAGATACAGTTTACCTTATCAACATGAGATTACCTAAACATGTAGCCAACGGCCAAACCAGTTTCTTCTTGGAGAGAGGGAGCAGAAACTCTACCCTCTCATCAGCGAGAGAGAAAGAGAGTTTCAAATCTCCTCATTGAAGTGCAATGTTTTCAAAAAGTGGATTTGCCAAGGCATGGCAAACAGAGAATGCTTGAGCTGGGAGGAGAAAGCAGATCAATGATACAGCAGGCTAGCTGATGCATAGCAGCTTTTTGGAGATAGCCCTCCTTGGACAGTCCTGCTTCGGAGAACTCAAATGATGTTGGGTGGGTCTTATCAACAGCGGCTCTCCAGCGCATGAAGCATGTTTTAGGGGAGATGGCGCCCCAGTATAGCATGACTATTGACCTGTGTGTGTGTGTGTGTGTGTGTGTGTGTGTGTGTGTGTGTGTGTGTGTGTGTGTGTGTGTGTGTGTGTGTGTGTGTGTGTGTGTGTGTGTGTGTGTGTGTGTGTGTGTGTGTGTGACCAAGAAAGAGATTGAGAATGGAGTGGCCAAATCCTAAACCTTAGCTGTGTAACGACGAAACCCGAGATAGCATTAATCGGTATCTGTGTCGGCGACAATCATTTTACAGATTTTCCATTTCCGTATCAAACAGGGTAGAATGGTTTATTGCTTCTCTCCACTACTCAAAAAAAACGTCCCCTCTTCATGTTATGTTAACAGGGTTTTGATCTTTTTTTCTATTACATTTAAAATGACCATTAACATGGTTCAATTAATATTACAAGGTACATGGCATGGAATATAACTGACGAGGAATGTGGTTTATATTTCAGTGATAAAGCTAACTATACAGATAAAGCCAAGATCGTCTAAATTACAAGCAGATGCAGAAGAACAGGTATTGCCAAAGAAACAAAAAAAGAGCCATAAGAAATAATGAAAACTGGGTTTGTTTTATCTCGTCCTTACAACGTGCTGTGAGAAATAACGTTGATTCAGACATAATGGTAGAAATATTATTACAGTCACAAATGTAGAACACATTGACATAAAACACAGTGGCATAGTTCCTTGGAAGTGAAACCATGTTATTGCCTCATTCCATTCCAAGCACTCACAGAAATAGCCCACTGAAGCGCCCCAAAAAAAGCATTTCGACAAGTTATCTGTGACAATTCCGCAATGCATCGAGGCCATTAAATCCAAATTAGCCCAAATAAAGAATTCAAAAATCCCCCCCCCCCCCCCCCCACACACACACAAGAAAAAAGTGTTGTCAATGAGAAAAGTTCTACCCCCACAAAGACAACAATTACCCAACTCCATTTACATTTAGACTAGGATTTTGGGGCGATTTTCACGCATGTCCACAGGTAGCCGTGCGCTTGATGGAGTCTCAGAGTTAGCGATAATAATAATAACAACCGTGAGTGGGCTCTGAAAATCCAATATTGAAGTGGCAAGAAGACACAGCCAACAGGGGTCTAATCAGTCTATGAGAAAATGGTGAGGGAGTGATGGGAGAGAGACTTATTTTATATATAAGGCCTCTGTAGAAAATGTCTGATTTCCGGAGCCAAGTAAAGGGGTATTATTGCCTCTTTCTCCATTAGCTACCTTAACCCCCACATACACTTTTAAATGTTCTACATTGTTTTTCGTCATTCATTCTTAACTCAAAGGCCTTTCAAACCAGAAATGTCATGTGGACTTTGTTTTCCTGCTACACTTGCCTCATTCTCTCCCAAACAAGTAGAAAATGACCCCTCCTCCCATACTGCTATCTTTCAACCGCTCCCTTTCCTTTTCTCCTATTTGGCTCCATCTGTGAATCTGCTTGGGATGGAGATGTTCTGTTCGGATGGGATCAGAGGGCAATGGCCGCCGCGTGTCATGGGGATTGTATGTATGTCAGGAGAGAGGATAGAGTCATTTTTGTGTTTCGCTTTCACATAAATTGGCCCAATGGGGTTTCTGATCTGATCTACCTCAGCTCTCGAATGTATACATCTTCGTTTATTTCTCTAAAAAGAATGGATGGGAGAGCTAAACCGCATTGATCAAAGCATACCTTCAGCTCATTGTTTACAATGTTTCCCCATACAGGAAATAATATTCAGATCCACATTTATTTACTGGACAAAACAAATCTTTCATCTCCCCTATCCCCCTTTTCCCTTTCACAATGTCTCAGGAATGTTTTATGGGCAAGTCTGATTTTCTCCGTAATGTTAAACACACGCACAGATGTATTGCTTCATTCTGTGGCTCAAGGGTAAAAATATGGTGTAGATATTGGGAGGGACAAACATTAAACTCCTTAACTTGTTTTTTTTTTTTTGACATAAAAAAAATATATATTTCTTGCAATTCTACATAGTTTGACATTAGTTATTTTGCCTCTCTGGAGGGGTGTTTTGAAAACACAGTCTAAGTGGAAGGATACAGTGAGGGAAAAAAGTATTTGATCCCCTGCTGATTTTGTACGTTTGCCAACTGACAAAGAAATGATCAGTCTATAATTTTAATGGTAGGTTTATTTGAACAGTGAGAGACAGAATAACAACAAAAGAATCCTGAAAAACGCATGTCAAAAATGTTATAAATTGATTTCCATTTTAATGAGGGAAATAAGTATTTGACCCCCTCTCAATCAGAAAGATTTCTGGCTCCCAGGTGTCTTTTATACAGGTAATGAGCTGAGATTAGGAGCACACTCTTAAAGGGAGTGCTCCTAATCTCAGTTTGTTACCTGTATAAAAGACACCTGTCCACAGAAGCAATCAATCAATCAGATTCCAAACTCTCCACCATGGACAAGACCAAAGAGCTCTCCAAGGATGTCAGGAACAAGATTGTAGACCTACACAAAGCTGGAATGGGCTACAAGACCATCGCCAAGCAGCTTGGTGAGAAGGTGACAACAGTTGGTGCGATTATTTGCAAATGGAAGAAACACAAAAGAACTGTCAATCTCCCTCGGCCTGGGGCTCCATGCAAGATCTCACCTCGTGGAGTTGCAATGATCATGAGAACGGTGAGGAATCAGCCCAGAACTGCACGGGAGGATATTGTCAATGATCTCAAGGCAGCTGGTACCATAGTCACCAAGAAAACAATTGGTAACACACTACGCCGTGAAGGACTGAAATCCTGCAGCGCCCACAAGGTCCCCCTGCTCAAGAAAGCACATATGCGCATATGCCCGTCTGAAGTTTGCCAATGAACATCTAAATGATTCAGAGGACAACTGGGTGAAAGCGTTGTGGTCAGATGAGACCAAAATGGAGCTCTTTGGCATCAACTCAACTCGCCATGTTTGGAGGAGGAGGAATGCTGCCTATGACCCCAAGAACACCATCCCAACCGTCAAACATGGAGGTGGAAACATTATGCTTTGGGGGTGTTTTTCTGCTAAGTGGACAGGACAACTTCACCGCATCAAAGGGACGATGGACGGGGCCATCTACCGTCAAATCTTGGGTGAGAACCTCCTTCCCTCAGCCAGGGCATTGAAAATGGGTCGTGGATGGGTATTCCAGCATGACAATGACCCAAAACACATGGCCAAGGCAACAAAGGAGTGGCTCAAGAAGAAGCACATTAAGGTCCTGGAGTGGCCTAGCCAATCCCATAGAAAATCTGTGGAGGGAGCTGAAGGTTCGAGTTGCCAAACGTCAGCCTCGAAACCTTAATGACTTGGAGAAGATCTGCAAAGAGGAGTGGGACAAAATCCCTCCTGAGATGTGTGCAAACCTGGTGGCCAACTACAAGAAACGTCTGACCTCTGTGATTGCCAACAAGGGTTTTGCCACCAAGTACTAAGTCATGTTTTGCAGAGGGGTCAAATACTTATTTCCCTCATTAAAATGCTAATTATTTTATAATGTTTTTTTACATGTGTTTTTCTGGATTTTTTTGTTGTTATTCTGTCTCTCACTGTTCAAATAAACCAACCATTAAAATCATAGACTGATAATTTCTTTGTCAGTGGGCAAACGTACAAAATCAGCAGGGGATCAAATACTTTTTTCCCTCAATGTAAGTGGAACCCCACAAAAAATTAAAATGTACTTCCTGCGTTTCAACACATTTCGCCGTGGAGCAGAGAGAAAAAAGTACAGTTTTATAATGCTATTCTACAAATTGTTTCGTGAGACAGACCAAAAAAATGTTTTAAAGCTAATGTCCTGCAATTCTACACATTTTGCCATGGGGCAAATTTTTTTCTTCTGTTTTATTGCTCATCTCATGCTATTCTTCTTCACATTTTGCCATGATTTTGAGAGAAAATTTGGCAGTTTTAAGGCTAATTTCCTGCTACTCTACATATTCTCCCTTGAGGCTGAGAGAAAATGTTGCATTTTTAAAGCAACTGTCCAGTAGATTTGGATAGAAAACACTGTTTCTAAAACTGTTTGAATGATGTCTGTGAGTATAACAGAACTCATATGGCAGGCAAAAACCTGAGAAAAATCTAACCAGGAAGTGGGAAATCTGGTGCTTGTAGTCTTTTCAAGTCATTGCCTATCCAACACACAGTGAGTTAGGGTTCATTTTGCACTTCCTATGGCTTCCACTAGATGCCAACAGTCTTTAGAAAGTTGTTTGAGGCTTCTATGGTGAACAGAGAGCGAACAAAAGAAGTTGGAAGTTGTTGACTCAGGAAAGGACATGACTTCATTGGCGTGCATTCACGTGAGAGGTAGCTGTGTTCCAAAATGTTTTTCAAGACATTGGAATCGTCCGGTTGGAATATTATTGAAGTTATGTTAAAAAGGCCCTAAAGATTGATGCTGTACAACGTTTGATATGTTTCAACGAACGTAAATAGACATTTTTTTTTACTTTTCGTCGTGAAATTTTGGGCGCGCTTCCTACATACAGAGCAGCTTACTGAACGCGCAAACAACAAGGAGGTATTTGGACATAAATTATGGAGTTTATCGAACAAAACAACATTTATTGTGGACCTGGGATTCCTGGAAGTGCCTTTGATGATGATCATCAAAGGTAAGTGAATATTTATAATGCTATTTATGATTTTAGATGACTCCAAAATGGTGGGTATCTGTATTGCCTAGTGTATGTTTCTGAGCGCCGTACTCAGATTATTGCAAAGTGTGCTTTCCCCGTGAAGTTTTTTTTAACCTGTTAGGGCTAGGGGGCAGTATTTGCACGGCTGGATAAAAAAATGTACCCGATTTAATCTGGTTACTAATCCTACCCAGTAACTAGAATATGCATATACTTATTATATATGGATAGAAAACACTCTAAAGTTTCTAAAACTGTTTGAATGGTGTCTGAGTATAACAGAACTCATTTGGCAGGCAAAACCCTGAGACATTTTCTGACAGGAAGTGGATACCTGATGTGTTGTATTACCTTTAAACCTATGCCATTGAAAAACACAGGGGCTGAGGAATATTTTGGCACTTCCTATTGCTTCCACTAGATGTCACCAGCCTTTACAAAGTGTTTTGAGTCTTCTGGAGGGAGATCTGACCGAACAAGAGCCATGGAACGATGATGGCCCATTAGACACCTGGCGCGTGAGTTCATGTTGGGTACCCTCGTTCCAATACGTTATAAAAGAGAATGCATTCGTCCACCTTGAATATTATTCATGTTCTGGTTAAAAAAGGCCCTAATGATTTATGCTATACAACGTTTTACATGTTTGAACGAACGTAAATATTTTTTTTCCCCTCGTTCATGAAGTGAAGTCCGGCGGGCTTAGATCATGTGCTAACAAGACGGAGATTTTTGGACATAAATGATGAGCTTTTTTGAACAAAACTACATTCGTTATGGACCTGTGATACCTGGAAGTGACATCTGATGAAGAGAATCAAAGGTAATGGATTATTTACATAGTATTTTCGATTTTAGATCTCCCCAACATGACGGCTAGTCTGTATCGCAACGCGTATTTTTCTGGGCGCAGTGCTCAGATTATTGCAAAGTGTGATTTCCCAGTAAGGTTATTTTTAAATCTGGCAAGTTGATTGCGTTCAAGAGATGTAAATCTATAATTCTTTAAATGACAATATAATATTTTACCAATGTTTTCTAATTTTAATTATTTAATTTGTGGTGCTGACTTGACTGCCGGTTATTGGAGGGAAACGATTTCCTCAACATCAATGCCATAGTAAAACGCTGTTTTTGGATATAAATATGAACTTGATAGAACTAAAAATGCATGCATTGTCTAACATAATGTCCTAGGAGTGTCATCTGATGGAGATTGTAAAAGGTTAGTGCATCATTTTAGCTGGTTTTATGGTTTTGGTGACCCTGTCTTTGAATTGACAAAACATTACACACAACTCTTGTAAATGTACTGTCCTAACATACTCTAAATGTATGCTTTCGCCGTAAAACCTTTTTGAAATCGTAAAACGTGGTTAGATTAAGGAGATGTTTATCTTTCAAAGGGTGTAAAATAGTTGTATGTTTGAAAAATTTGAATTTTGACATTTATTTGGATTCAAATTTGCCGCTCTTGAAATGCACCTGCTGTTGATGGAGTGCACCACGGGTGGGACGCTTGCGTCCCACCTAGCCCATAGAGGTTAAATCTGTCGCAGCGGTTGCATAAAGGAGATGGTTATCTAAAATTCTTTGAATAACAGTTTAATATTTTATCAACGTTTATGATAAGTATTGTTGTAAATTGTAGCGCTGATTCACCGACAGTATTGGAGGCAAAATATTTTCTGAACATCACGTGCCAATATAAAATGCTGTTTTTGGATATAAATATGAACTTTATCGAACAAAACATACATGTATTGTCTAACATTGAGTCCTAGGAGTGTCATCTGATGAAGATCGTCAAAGGTTAGTGCTTAATTTTAGCTGAATTTCTGGTATTTGTGACCCCTCTCCTGCTTGGAAAATGGCTGTGTGGTTTTTCTTGTGTTGTACCTGTCCTAACATAATCTAACTTTATGCTTTTGTCGTAAAGCCTTTTTGAAATCGGACATTGTGGTTACATTAAGGAGAAGTGTACCTTTAAAATGGTGTAAAATAGTCGTATGTTTGAGAACTTTGAATTATGACATTTTGTTGTTTTGAATTTGGCGCTCTGATTTTTCACTGGCTGTTGAATAGTGTGTCCCGTGGAAAGGTTAATATAGAACGGACATGGAACGAGACAGTAACAGCGTCAGCAAACAGGTAACACAAACAAAAAACTATTAATGCAGCAGCAGGGAACAGAGCAAGGGAACTGACAAATATAGGGGACTAAATAAACAGGTGATGAATGAGTCTAGGTGAGTCTAATATCGCTGATGCGCGTGACGAGGGAAGACAGGAGTGCGTAATGCAGGGCGGGGAGCAGACGTGACAAAATGCGGTAGTTTGCACTTTCAGTTTTGAGTGAATTCTGCCATCTATCCACGGTTCTGGTTTGGATAAGTTGTAATTGTCACAGTAGAAACAACATCCTCTATGCCAGGGGTAATCAACTTACCCTACGAGGTCCAGAGCCTGCTGGTTTTCTGTTCTGCATGATAATGAATTGCACCCACCTGGTTTCCCAGGTCTAAATCAGTCCCTGATTAGAGGGGAACCACCCGCCTGATGTCCCAGGTCTAAATCAGTCCCAGATTAGAGGGGAATCACCCGCCTGGTGTCCCAGGTCTAAATCAGTCCCTGATTAGAGGGGAATCACCCACTTGGTGTCCCAGGTCTAAATCAGTCCCAGATTAGAGGGGAATCACCCGCCTGGTGTCCCAGGTCTAAATCAGTCCCTGATTAGACGGGAATCACCCGCCTGGTGTCCCAGGTCTAAATCAGTCCCTGATTAGAGGGGAATCACCCACTTGGTGTCCCAGGTCTAAATCAGTCCCAGATTAGAGGGGAACAATGAAAAAACTCAGTGGAACTGACTTCGAGGTCCATAGTTTAACCTCTTAGGGCTAGGGGGCAGTATTTACACGGCCGGATAAAAAACGTACCCGATTTAATCTGGTTACTACTCCTACCCAGTAACTAGAATATGCATATACTTATTAGATATGGATAGAAAACACCCTAAAGTTTCTAAAACTGTTTGAATGGTGTCTGTGAGTATAACAGAACTCATATGGCAGGCAAAAACCTGAGAGATTCCTTTACAGGAAGTGGCCTGTCTGACCATTTATTGGCTTTCTTTGACATCTCTTTCCAAAACAAAGGATCTCTGCGGTAACGTGACACTTCCCACGGCTCCCATAGGCTCTCAGAGCCTGGGAAAAAGCTGAATGTCGTCATTCCAGCCCCAGGCTGAAACACATTATCGCCTTTGTCAAGTGGCCGATCAGGGGACAGTGGGCTTAGGCGCGTGCACTGGTCGCCCCCGTCTTTCTTTTTTTTCCTCTATTTACCGAAACGCAGATTCCCGGTCGGAATATTATCGCTTTTTTACGAGATAAATTGCATAAAAATTGATTTTAAACAGCGGTTGACATGCTTCGAAGTACGGTAATGGAATATTTAGAAATTTTGTTGTCACGAAATGCGCCAAGCTCGTAACCCTGATTTACCATTTCGGATAGTTTCTTGAACGCACGAACAAAACGCCGCTGTTTGGATATAACGATGGATTATTTGGGACCAAACCAACATTTGTTATTGAAGTAGCAGTCCTGGGAGTGCATTCTGACGAAGAACATCAAAGGTAATCAAACTTTTGTAATAGTAAATCTGATTTTGTTGAAGGCTAAACTTGCTGGGTGTCTAATTAGCTAGCCCGTGATGGCTGGGCTATGTACTTAGAATATTGCAAAATGTGCTTTCACCAAAAAGCTATTTTAAAATCGGACATATCGAGTGCATAGAGGAGTTCTGTATCTATAATTCTTAAAATAATTGTTATGCTTTTTGTGAACGTTTATCGTGAGTAATTTAGTAAATTGTTAGCAAATTCCCCGGAAGTATGCTAGTTCTGAACGTCACATGCTAATGTAAAAAGCTGGTTTTTGATATAAATATGAACTTGATTGAACAAAACATGCATGTATTGTATAACATAATGTCCTAGGGTTGTCATCTGATGAAGATCATCAAAGGTTAGTGCTACATTTAGCTGTGGTTTGGGTTTATGTGACATTATATGCTAGCTTGAAAAATGGGTGTCTGATTATTTCTGGCTGGGTACTCTGCTGACATAATCTAATGTTTTGCTTTCGTTGTAAAGCCTTTTTGAAATCGGACAGTGTGGTTAGATAAAGGAGAGTCTTGTCTTTAATATGGTGTAAAATAGTCATATGTTTGAGAAATTGAAGTAATAGCATTTCTAAGGTATTTGAATATCGCGCCACGGGATTAGACTGGCTGTTGCGTAGGTGGGACGATTTGGTGCCACCTACCCTAGAGAGGTTAATTTGAGGGCTCTTCTTGATGAACTCAGTTACCGAGTCAGTGTATACGTGTATACATCAATATGTCAAGAGTGCTTGATGAGCAAGTAGCACAGGAGATGTTGAGATAAAAACTTGCGTTTTCCTCAGATTTCCTTTATTCAAGTCCCATGCTACAATGCGGTTAATGCTGTTGGCATTTGATGGTGAGGTGGAAAACATGAGTTTCTGTACGTCAACAAAATCACACCATGAGTAGTTAGTCATGAAACATACACCTCCACGTTTCTTTTTCCCGGAGAGTTCGTTCTCTCTTGATCTTCAACAAAGCTGGCACCAAGCATCTGATCTGCGAAATTAAAGTGAAGGGGTGCTTGCTCTTGCACTCTCTGTCCCTATTACTTTCTCTCCCTCTCCTCTCTCTCTCTCTCTCTCTCTCAAATACCCACTCCATCTGTATGCCAGTTATTATGCTAAGCATCTAAATGCATGGTTATCTGTGAATAACAAAGGAAAACTCCTCTCCCGTGTTAACCAAATTAAAATGGAATCGCCACGTATCTCAAACCTGAGGTCTAATGCCAGTGCACATATCTGATTTCAACACACAACAAAGGGAGAAAGACCGAGATACCCAGAATAGTACAATTGTGTCCAAAGCTCTGCATCCTGACCCTCCAAATCAACAACACAAAAGAGCTTAATGGATCCATACATTTCTATAGCCCATTCTCTCTTCCGAGCACATTCTCTCTGTCATTTAAACCATCGGAACAACAGGACGCTTAATCTTGGAGAAATTGATTCCCACCGCATCATAATTTACCTTGTCCTCTATCTACTCCGAAGCCGTTGGTTGCGAGCAACATTGGTCTGGAGGGTCAATATTACAAATCACGCGAGCACAGATCAATAATAGAGTCCTGCGGTCCATCTTGTTAATTACCGTTTTGCAATTTCACAATTCAGTTTGGCAGATGGAGCGGGAGATGAATGTGCGGGAGAGGCAAGGGGCGAACGCAAAGATTATCCACACAGAGAGATAGCAGAGGTGGCAGATAGCAGTGAAGGAATTACCAAAGGATTCTTCGATGTTTCAGACCACCATGGTTAGTCTCCTTCCCTCCTGACAAAGGGGTAAGGTTAAGTTTAGAGAGGCAAGGTTGAGTTCAGAGGGGCAAGGTTGAGTTTAGGGGGGCACGGTTGAGATTAGGGGGGAAAGGTTGAGATTAGGGGAGCAAGGTTAATTTTAGAGGGGCAAGGTTGAGTTTAGGGGGGCAAGGTTGAGATTAGAGGGGCAAGGTTGAGTTTAGAGGGGCAAGGTTAATTTTAGAGGGGCAAAGTTGAGTTTAGGGGGGCAAGGTTAAGATTAGGGGGGCAAGGTTGAGATTAGGGGGGCAAGGTTGAGTTTAGGGGGGCAAGGTTGAGTTTAGAGGGGCAAGGTTGAATTTAGAGTGGCAAGGTTGAGTTTAGAGTGGCAAGGTTGAGTTTAGAGGGGCAAGGTTGAGTTTAGGGGGCAAGGTTGAGCAAGGTTGAGTTTAGGGGGCAAGGTTGAGTTTAGAGGGGCAACGTTGAGTTTAGGGGCGCAAGGTTCAGTTTAAGGGGGCAAGGTTGAGTTTAGAGAGGCAAGGTTATGTGTCAGTCTGTTATATCTGGAGTATTTCTTCTGTCTTATCTGGTGTCCTGTGTGAATTTAAGTATGCTCTCTCTAATTCTTTCTTTCTTTCTCTCTCTCGGAGGACCTGAGCCCTAGGACCATGCCTCAGGAATGCCTGGCCTTGTGACTCCTTGCTGTCCCCAGTCCACCTGGCCATGCTGCTGCTCCAGTTTCAACTGTTCTGCCTGTGGCTATGGAACCCTGACCTGTTCACTGGACGTGCTACCTGTCCCAGACCTGCTGTTTTCAACTCTCTAGAGGCAGCAGGAGCGGTAGAGATACTCTGAATGATCGGCTATGAAAAGCTAACTGACATTTACTCCTGAGGTGCTGACCTGTTGCACCCTCGACAACCACTGTGATTACTATTATTTGACCGTGCTGGTCATCTATGAACATTTGAACATCTTGGCCATGTTCTGTGATAATCTCTACCCGGCACAGCCAGAAGAGGACTGGCCACCCCTCATAGCCTGGTTCCTCTCTAGGTTTCTTCCTAGGTTCTGGCCTTTCTAGGGAGTTTTTCCTAGTCACCATGCTTCTGCACCTGCATTGCTTGCTGTTTGGGGTTTTAGGCTGGGTTTCTGTACAGCACTTTGAGATATCAGCTGATGTAAGAAGGGCTTTATAACTACATTTTATTTTATTTTATTTGACGGTTGAGTTTAGGGGGCAAGGTTGAGTTTATGGGGGCAATGTTGAGTTTAGGGGGCAAGGTTGAGTTTATGGGGGCAAGGTTGAGTTTAGGGGGCAATGTTGAGTTTATGGGGGTGGGGGGTGCAGGCAAACAGGAACACGCATGCTGCTTTCGAGGGAAGAAACAGTATGAGAGGTTAGTGTAATCTACACACTTGACATGGGTTTCCACTGCTATAGACAGATATATACACACACACATATACACACACACACACATAGACACACAAACAAACAAACACACAGACACACACAGACACACATACACAAACACATACATACACACAGACAGACACACACACACACACACACACACACACACACACACACACACACACACACACACACACACACACACACACACACACACACAGACACCCCCCCCCCCGACAGACATACACACATAGACATACATAGACACACACACAGACACAGACATAGACACACACTGGCACACACACAGAGAATAGACATGGCAAGACTTCACAGAAAATAAAATCGATTTCATGGTCATGAAATGTCGTATAACGAGACAATGACAGAATGAAAGAGACTGGATGACAGCCTCATTCAATTAGAGAGAAAAAAAGAGTGACACAGTGATGAAGGGAGTTGCTCTGTGTGCATCAGACAACACAGCGATGAAGGGAGTTGCTCTGTGTGCATCAGACAACACAGCGATGAAGGGAGTTGATCTGTGTGCGTCAGACAACACAGCGATGAAGGGAGTTGCTCTGTGTGCGTCAGACAACACAGCGATGAAGGGAGTTGCTCTGTGTGCGTCAGACAACACAGCGATGAAGGGAGTTGCTCTGTGTGCGTCAGACAACACAGCGATGAAGGGAGTTGCTCTGTGTGCGTCAGACAACACAGCGATGAAGGGAGTTGCTCTGCGTGCGTCAGACAACACAGCGATGAAGGGAGTTGCTCTGTGTGCATCAGACAACACAGCGATGAAGAGAGTTGCTCTGTGTGTGTCAGACAACACAGCAATAATGCAACTGCATTTCCATTGCTCAGCCAGAGAGAGAGAGAGAGAGAGAGAGAGAGAGAGAGAGAGAGAGAGAGAGAGAGAGAGAGAGAGAGAGAGAGAGAGAGAGAGAGTGTGTGTGTATAGAGTATCAGAATGTGTGTTTCAGCTCTGCAGTGTGAGAGCCTCCTGCATCCCAATCAGGCTGTCTCACTGAGGCAGAACCGTGCCTAAAATACTGGGTCTGAGCCGGTCCTGCCTCGTCTTTACCTATTAGAATTCACTCTCAGCACTCCAACGGAATTCAAATAACAATAAGAAATTGGAGGAAAAATAGGATAAATGTGCTTTAATATGAGGGATGACACCTGACTGCAGAATAATTAAAGTTAGCGCTAGTATGGTCATCTGCATCGTGGGATTTGGGGTTAATAAAATATGTGTTTTTGGGGGAGGTGGGGGTTGTTGAGGTGGGATTGCTGTGAGGGAATTTGGCCAGTTTGTATCAAATGAATTTGGAGCCGACATTGTTTTGCACATATTCTTGAGGTGGGATTGCTGTGAGGGAATTTGGACAGTTTGTATCAAATGGATTTGGAGCAGACATGATTTTGCACATATTCTGTCTGTAATACCTTGCCGCCTTTCAATGTGCTTTGAGGTGGGAAAAGCAAACCGCTGTTTTGTGTGGAGGGCGTGACAAACCTTCCTATTCTTTTGTAGCCTAATTGAGTCTGTCAGGTGCAAATTACTGTATTTGGGTGAATTGGTATGTAAATGTATATGTATGCACTGCAGTTTGAATATAAGCATTGTGTAAAGTTTGAATATACCAGATTTTTTTTCAAGTTTAAGTTTCAAAGTTTTAGTTTCAAGTTTTATTTGTCACATGCACAAGTACAGTGAAATGCTTCACTTGCAAGCCCTTCGCAACAGTTCCGTATTTCAATATCAAAATAGTACAACTAATACAAAAACTATATATATATACATATATATATATATATTTTATTTTATTATTTTTATTTTTTCATTTTTGGGGGGGGGAGAAATAAGAAATAAGAGAGGAAGCTATGCAGGGTCAGGGCCAGTACTATAATATACAGGGATACTGCAGTACTGAGGTAGATGTGTACATGTAGTCAGGGATTGGGATCCCGAGTGGCGCAGCAGTATAAGGCCCTGCATTTCAGTGCTGGAGGTGTCACTACAGACCCTGGTTCGATCCCAGGCTGTGTCACAACTGGCCGTGATCGGGAGTCCCATAGGGCAGTGCATGATTGGCCCAGTGTCGTCCCATTTAGGGGAGGGTTTGGCCGGGGTATGCTGTCATTGTAAATATGAATTTGGGTCCATTTTTCTCAATTTCCGCCTGATAATTTCCTGGCCCCGAAGCCAGGATATGTATATAATTGGTACCTTTGGAAAGAAAACACTCTGAAATTTGTAGAAATGTTTAAATAATGTAAGAGACTATAACACAATAGATATGGTAGGAGAAAATCCAAAGAAAAAACAACCATAATTGTTTGGTTTTGAGTGCCCATGCTCTTAAAATGGAAAGTATAGGGAAATAATTAAATCTAGCTCCCAGTATGCAATTCCTATGGCTTCCACTGGGTGTCAGTAGTCTTAGTTCAAGGTTTCAGGCTTGTTTCTTCCAAAACGAGTAAGAAATATGAGTTTTAGTACAAAGACACCTGCTTGAAAATTTGTGTGTGCGCGCACCATGAAGACAACGCGCACCAGCTAATATCGGTTTCCTGTTGAACATACTTCTTTCCATTTGAAATATTATAGTTTGATTACATTTTAGGGTATCTGAGGATTAAATAGAAACGTATTTTGACTTGTTGAAACAAAGTTTAGGGGTAGATTTTTGGATTCCTATCTTGGCATGTTGAACGAGTGGATTTCTCAAATCGATGGCGCCAACTAAACTGACTTTTTGGTATATAAAGAATGATTTGATCTAACAAAATGAAACTACATGTTATAGCTGGGACCCTTTGGATGACAAATCAGAAGAAGATTTTCAAAAAGTAAGTGAATATTTAAATTGCTATTTGTGAATTTTTGAAACCTGTGCCGGTGGAAAAATATTTTGATGTGGGGCGCCGTCCTCAAACAATCACATGGCATGCTTTCTCTATAATAGATACTGTAAATCGGACAGTGCAGTTAAATTAACAAGAATGTAAGCTTTCAACCGATGTAAGACACTTGTATGTACATAAATGTGCTAGCGGGACTCCTATCCCACAGAGGTTATTAACTGACTTGCCTAGTTAAATAAAGATTAAATAAATACATTTAGGAGAAAGTAACTGGTAGCAGCATAATTAATAATAATAGTACAAAGTGCTATACAGAAACCCAGCCTAAAAACCTCAAACAGCAAGCAATGCAGATGTAGAAGCAAGTGTCTTGGTGTTAGTGTGAGTGTGTCAGTGTACAGTAGGTGTGATAGTTGGATATGCATGTAAACAGGGCTGAAAAGTGACTGGTAGCAGGAATGTATAAACATTCTGAATAAAAGTATAAATGCAACAATTTCTGAGATTTCACTGAGTTAAAGTTCATATAAGGTCAATTAAAATAAATAAATTAAGCCCTAAGCTATGTATTTCACATCTGAGAATGAAGATACGGTATGCATCTGTTGGTCACGGATACCTTTAAAAAAAAATGTAATGGCAATCAATCAATGAACAGCAGCATTGTGGTGGTAATAAATCAAAGCAATATATGAGGGGAATCAGTTGTTAGCCAGGGGATGAAAGTTGTTCAGGAGTCTGTTGGTCTGAGCCTTGATCCACCAGTACCGCCTGCCAGACGGGAGCACGGAGAACAGTCCATGTCTCGGGTGGCTGGAAGCTTTGGCAATTTTACGGGACTTTCTCAGACATCGCCTGGAATGTACATCCTGGATGGCTGGGAGCTCACCCCCAGTGATGCACTGGGACTTCCGGTCAAGGGCGATGCAGGTGCCATACCAGACGGTGATATGACCAGTCAGGATGCTCTCGATGGTGCAGCTGTATTGTTTCAGCCTCCTGTGGGAGAAGAGACGTTGCCGTGCCTTCTTTACGACTATGTTGGTGTGAGAAGATCATGTTAAGTCCTCAGTGATGTGGACACAGAGGAACTTGAAGTTCTTGACCCTGTCCACTGCACCCCTGTCGATGTGGATAGGGGTGTGCACCCGCCACTGTTCCTATAGTCCACGGTCAGCTTCTTGGTCTTGCAGTCATTGAGGGAGAGGTTGTTGTCCTGGCCTCACACTACCAGGTCTCTGACCTCCTCCCTGTAGGCTGTCTCATCGCCATTGATGATAA
The DNA here is from genome assembly GCF_965601325.2 of Salmo salar. Taxonomy (NCBI): domain Eukaryota; kingdom Metazoa; phylum Chordata; class Actinopteri; order Salmoniformes; family Salmonidae; genus Salmo; species Salmo salar. The sequence continues at coordinate 55,165,782 of NC_138306.1, read as the reverse complement.
GGCCTACCACCATCATGTCATCAGAAAACTTGATGATGGAGTTGGAGTCATGAGATGCATTTCCTGACGAAGCCAGTGATGGAGGTGGTTAGCTTCGTCCCGATGATACCTGCTCTAAGACCTGTCCTGTATGGTGTTAGCTGATATCTGCTATTCATCTGAATATAATCACACAAAGTGGTACCACTCCCACTTTAACACTTTAACTGGTAACACAATTATTAGTTAATCCTCTGTAGTTAGAGTGGCTTTATATAAAACCATGCACTCACTCACTCACACACGCACACATGCACACACACACACACACAGACTCACACAAACACACACTCACAGTAAACCTGAGAAGGAGACCACTCAGGCTGAGTTTCCCTAAAATATTTCCATCAAACAAAATGGCCGCCATAATCTCAGCAAAACAACAACACACAAAACCGGGATCAATCCCTCTAATCCCTTTGTGTGCAGGGTAGCCGCTAACAGTGGCTCTGCTTTCTATCCTTCCGTATGCACTCTCCCCCTGTCATTTAGCACCTGTTGGAACAAGTGCTTTCACCTGAAAGGAATGGAAGCATTGAAGCCTGCAGGAAGCACAGATTGAGTTTCATTGTTGTGTCTTTTGGTGGCCTGGGTAGTTTATCAGTTAGTGCTGCCGCCTACAGCACACCAATCAGTGTTGGAGTGGGTTCGAATCCAACCCACTGCCTTTGTGGCTCTCTCTCCTACTATCCTTCCTAATGTCTTTCCTCTGTCCTGCAAAATGTGCTTTAGATGAGTATTGAGTCTTGAATGTCGGTGGCAAACTATACAGTATTTAAAATGAATAAACGGATTACAGCAGCAAGGATTTACTGATGTTTTATGTGTACTTGTAACTTTCCACAACTAATTGAGCACATCATTGATAATTACCCAGGTGTAAAATCAAATGACATATTACATGCCATCTATGGTAGGAGGATAAATTGTAACCCAACTAGGGGTTTAAAGTGTAATTTACAATGATCATGTTTCAAAGTTTAATGGTGAAGGAAATTGACAATTTTAGGATAACAGAACCTCAGTGTCCATGGCTACGAGCTAAACACTTAACTTATATCAGGGCAGGGTTATAGTTGAAGAATTAAAAAAATATTAAAAAGTAATTCATGTTAAAACACTGACTAAAGTACCAACTGTTATTTCATTATGGAAAGTGTGTCAACTTAATATGTTATAATAATGTGATTGAAATCAGACTTTGGGTGAATTAGTGGACAAGTTTTGAATATAAATGGAAAAGTAAATATATTGTGAAGGGGACAGTTTTTAGCCACAGATGGTGTTCAGCCAGCACAGTTATCTTTTGTTAATAGCCATGTAGTCTAGATACAGAATGTGGGACAAGGCTAGATGTGGGGACCAGGCTAGATGTGGGGACCAGGCTAGATGTGGGGACCAGGCTAGATGTGGGGACCAGGCTAGATGTGGGGACCGGGCTAGATGTGGGGACCGGGCTAGATGTGGGAACCAGGCTAGATGTAGGAACCAGGCTAGATGTGGGGTTCCGGGCTAGATGTGGGGACCAGGCTAGATGTGGGAACCATGCTAGATGTAGGAACCAGGCTAGATGTAGGAACCAGGCTAGATGTGGGGACAAGGCTAGATGTGGGGACAAGGCTAGATGTGGGAACCAGGCTAGATGTGGGAACCAGGCTAGATGTGGGGACCAGGCTAGATGTGGGGACCAGGCTAGATGTGAGGACCAGGCTAGATGTGGGGACCAGGCTAGATGTAGGAACCAGGCTAGATGTGGGGACCAGGCTATATGTAGGGACCAGGCTAGATGCAGTGACCATTCTGCATGATCTTCGTGGGTGCATTTCTGTGTGCTATCTCTCTCAACCTGTTCCAAAGCATACGCTCAAGGTGCAAGAGGAAACCAATACTCCAAAGGCCCGTTTCAGAGGTGAACTTATCTGGTTTACTCAGAAATCGTTCATTGATGTCAATGGTAGACCATGACCCTGATGCGCATCACTGTAGCTGTGTAGTCATATATTCTAGTTATTTTAATGAGATCAATTGACAAATTGCAGATCTGCTACACTGCCGTTGTACCTTTAAACCATGAATTAGTGTTTCTCCACTGCTGGTGTACCTTAACGCTATGAATTAGCATTTCTACACTGCTGTTGTACCTTTACGCTATGAATTAGCGTTTCTCCACTGCGGTGAACCTTTAAGCTATGAATTAGCGTTTCTCCACTGCGGGTGAACCTTTAAGCTATGAATTAGCATTTCTACACTGCGGGTGAACCGTTAAGCTATGAATTAGCGTTTCTCCACTGCGGGTGAACCTTTAAGCTATGAATTAGCATTTCTCCACTGCGGGTGAACCTTTAAGCTATGAATTAGCATTTCTACAATGTTCTACCTGTATGCTCTTGACATGTACAGTTGAAGTCAGAAGTCAACATACACCTTAGCCAAATATATTTCAACTCAGTTCTTCACAATTCCTGACATTTAATCCTAGTAAAAATTCTCTGTCTTAGGTTAGTTAGGATCACCACTTTATTTTAAAAATGTGAAATGTCAGAATAATAGTAGAGAGAATGATTTACTTCAGCTTTTATTTCTTTCATCACATTCCCATTGGGTCAGACGTTTACATACGCTCAATTAGTATTTGGTAGCATTGCCTTTAAATTGCTTAACTTGGGTCAAATGTTTCAGGTAGCCTTCCACAAGTTTCCCACAATAAGTTTTGGCCCATTTCTCCTGACAGAGCTGGTGTAACTGAGTCAGGTTTTTAGGCCTCCTTGCTCGTACACGCTTTTTCAGTTCTGCCCACAAATTTTCTATAGGATTGAGGTCAGGGCTTTGTGATGGCCACTCCAATACCTTGACTTTGTTGTCCACAACTTTGGAAGTATGCTTGGGTTCATTGTCCATTTGGAAGACCCATTTGCGACCAAGCTATAACTTCCTGACTGATGTCTTGAGATGATGATTCAATATATCCACATAATTTTCATTCCTCGTGATGCCATCTATTTTGTGAAGTGCACCAGTCCCTCCTGCAGCAAAGCACCTCCACAACATGATGCTGCCACCCCCGTGCTTCACGGTTGGGATGGTGTTCTTCGGCTTGCAAGCCTCTCCCTTTTTCCTCCAAACATAACAATGGTCATTATGGCCAAACAGTTCTATTTTTGTTTCATCAGACCAGAGGACATTTCTCCAAAAAGTACAATATTTGTCCCCATGTGCAGTTGCAAACTGTAGTCTGGCTTTTTTATGCTGGTTTTGGAGCAGTGGCTTCTTCCTTGCTGAGCGGCCTTTCAGGTTATGTCGATATAGGACTTGTATTACTGTGGATATAGATACTTTTGTACCGGTTTCCTCCAGCATCTTCACAAGGTCCTTTGCTGTTGTTCTGGGATTGATTTGCAGTACGTTCATCTCCAGGAGACAGAACGCGTCTCCTTCCTGAGCGGTATGACAGCTGCGATGTCCCATGGTGTTTATACTTGCGTACTATTGTTTGTACAGATGAACGTGGAACCTTCAGGCGTCTGGAAATTGCTCCCAAGGATGAACCAGACTTGTGGAGGTCAACAATTTTTTTCTGAGGTCTTGGCTGATTTCTTTTGATTTTCCCATGATGTCAAGCAAAGAGGCACTCAGTTTGAAGGTAGGCCTGGTAATACATCCACAGGTACACCTCCAAATGACTCAAATGATGTCAATTAGCCTATCAGAAGCTTCTAAAGCCATGACATAATTTTCTGGAATTTTTCAAGCTGTTTAAAGGCACAGTCACCATAGTGTATGTAAACTTCTGACCCACTGGAATTGTGATACATTGAATTATAAGTGAAATAATCTGTCTGTAAACAATTGTTGGAAAAATGACTTGTGTCATGCACAAAGTAGATGTCCTAACCGACTTGCCAAAACTATAGTTTGTTAACAAGAAATTTGTGGAGTGGTTGAAAAACGAGCTTTAATGACTACAAGCTAAGTGTTTGTAAACTTCCGACTTGAACTGTATAGGCGATGCTTTGAATAAAATCATAAGTAAACAAATATCAAGCAAACCAAACCTCTATACCCTGCCTCTCTAACAGTGCATATAACCCTACCCTCTACTACCATGCCTCTCTAACAGTCTATATAACCCTACCCTCTACTACCATGCCTCTCTAACAGTCTATATAACCCTACCCTCTACTACCCTACCCTCTACTACCATGCCTCTCTAACAGTGTATAACCCTACCCTCTACTACCATGCCTCTCTAACAGTGTATATAACCCTACCCTCTACTACCATGCCTCTCTAACAGTGTATATAACCCTACCCTCTACTACCATGCCTCTCTAACAGTCTATATAACCCTACCCTCTACTACCATGCCTCTCTAACAGTCTATATAACCCTACCCTCTACCACCCTACCCTCTACTACCATGCCTCTCTAACAGTGTATATAACCCTACCCTCTACTACCCTACCCTCTACTACCATGCCTCTCTAACAGTGTATATAACCCTACCCTCTACTACCATGCCTCTCTAACAGTGTATAACCCTACCCTCTACTACCCTACCCTCTACTACCATGCCTCTCTAACAGTGTATAACCCTACCCTCTACTACCACGCCTCTCTAACAGTGTATATAACCCAACCCTCTACTACCATGCCTCTCTAACAGTGTATAACCCTACCCTCTACTACCCTACCCTCTACTACCATGCCTCTCTAACGGTATATAACCCTACCCTCTACTACCCTACCCTCTACTACCCTACCCTCTACTACCCTGCCTCTCTAACAGTGTATATAACCCTACCCTCTACTACCATGCCTCTCTAACAGTCTATATAACCCTACCCTCTACTACCATGCCTCTCTAACAGTGTATAACCCTACCCTCTACTACCCTACCCTCTACTACCATGCCTCTCTAACAGTGTATAACCCTACCCTCTGCTACCCTTCCCTCTACTACCATGCCTCTCTAACAGTGTATAACCCTACCCTCTACTACCATGCCTCTCTAACAGTGTATAACCCTACCCTCTACTACCATGCCTCTCTAACAGTCTATATAACCCTACCCTTTACTACCCTACCCTCTACTACCCTGCCTCTCTAACAGTGTATATAACCCTACCCTCTACTACCCTCCCCTCTACTACCCTGCCTCTCTACCAGTGTATAACCCTACCCTCTACTACCATGCCTCTCTAACAGTGTATATAACCCTACCCTCTACTACCATGCCTCTCTAACAGTGTATATAACCCTACCCTCTACTACCATGCCTCTCTACCAGTGTATAACCCTACCCTCTACTACCATGCCTCTCTAACAGTGTATATAACCCTACCCTCTACTACCATGCCTCTCTAACAGTGTATAACCCAACCCTCTACTACCATGCCTCTCTAACAGTCTATACCCTAACCCCTCAGCCCTCTACGTGACCCTACCCTCTACTACCATGCCTCTCTAACAGTGTATAACCCTACCCTCTACTACCATGCCTCTCTAACAGTCTATATAACCCTACCCTCTACTACCCTGCCCTCTCTACCAGCCCCACGTGTATAACCCTACCCTCTACTACCATGCCTCTCTAACAGTGTATATAACCCTAACCTCTACTACCATCCCTCTCTAACAGTGTATATAACCATACCCTCTACTACCATGCCTCTCTAACAGTGTATATAACCCTACCCTCTACTACCCTGCCTCTCTAACAGTGTATATAACCCTACCCTCTACTACCCTGCCTCTCTAACAGTGTATTATCCTACCCTCTACTGCCCTACCCTCTACTACCATGCCTCTCTAACAGTGTATATAACCCTACCCTCTACTACCCTGCCTCTCTAACAGTGTATTATCCTACCCTCTACTACCCTACCCTCTACTACCATGCCTATCTCATGCCAATCCAACATGAATTCCATCCATTCCTGTGTGTGATATTCTGAAATCGCTCCATTTTCCAGTGATGTGTCTACCAGGTGTTTGGTGCTGCCTGGCAGAGGTGGCGCCCAGGGTTGGCACAGCTGGGAGGAGCAGGTGCCGCGGCCCGTGTGTGTCAGTCCTGATAAGGCTGTGATGTGGCAGAATTAAGCGGTGATTAGCGGTGCCAATGCCCCCTGGTAACTCAATGTACCTTCCTGTCTCCTGGTTGCAGGAACTGCCGGTTACCACCATTCTGTCATGTTTTGGCACAGAGCTTTACTCGTGCTAAAGAGAGTGAGGGGCAGGAGGACACACTTCACACACTGTGAAGACAAAGGAACAGTGTGTGTAGAGTGCCATGGGTGGGGTTTGCACTTTTGGGACTATTCACTAGAGTAGTGAGTGCATACATTTTTATACTAGTCCCCCATGGGAATCAAACTACATGGGAATGAAACAACAGTTTGGTGTCCAATTAACTGACTGGGGTTCAAGTCATTTTCTTTCGTTTACAAAATATTAGCCATGATTGATTTAAAGCTTGTCTTGTGCAACGTAAACAATGGACTAGTCCCAAAAGTGCAAACCCCACTCATGGCACTCTACAGAGGTTTAATGAAACACTCAAAATATTGCGTAAGTCATTCATGTATGTTAATGGGAGACTTTAACTTACCATCCTATGAGCACAGTATAGTAGAGGCAGTGCGATAGAGCATAGGCCGTGAACATGGACACACTCGATCAGTCTTAGCAAGGTGTGAGGGTGTGTGTGTGTGTGTGGACCCCTAATTTATATCATACCCTGGCCTTCAAAGTCCACACATACAGATAGGAATAAGCAATGTCAGCTGACAAGCTTAATCTGGGAAACCTGAGAGCCACAGTGTTTCAGGGAAGGCAGCTTGAGAGGATCAACGGAAGCAGAACTGAAAGAAACAGGAATTTCCTGGAAAGAATTGGAGGAAATATCACCCGACACTGATCGCTCTGGAGGACATTTGACCTATGACCTCCCCCACGTAGCAAGAAGATTTAAGTCAAGCCCTCAAGAGTCAACATCCAACGATGACCTTTGACCCCACAGTATCCCAAGAGGGACACACTTGATTTTTGAGATGGGGCTAAACAGCTTTATCATACAGTATGTCTGTCTGCCTCCCAAATGGGCACAGTTTGGTTTCAAACAGACCATGGAAACCTGCTGTGATGCCAATGGCCTTTTCATTCACTCATTAAAAACACAGAAACCATTTAGGAATATGTCCCGCAACTTATCCCCGTGTGTGTGTGTGTGTGTGTGTGTGTGTGTGTGTGTGTGTGGTGTGTGTGTGTGTGTGTGTGTGTGTGTGTGTGTGTGTGTGTGTGTGTGTGTGTGTGTGTGTGTGGTGTGTGTGTGCATGCATGCATGAGAGTGTATATGGAAGTATATGTGCGTGTGTGTGTTGACTAGCTAACAAAACAAGGACAGTGCAGTGTTCCCATGGGCTATGGGAGGGGAGCAATTGCAGATTGACATCAGAGTAATTGTGTGGCGATGGGAACACTTTAGCGGTGGCTAATGGGCAGTTAAAAGGCCTGTTAATCAGAAACTAAGCACACCAAGCGCTTATTTGTTCCAATTGACCTCCTCTGGCTCTCCAGCTGCTTTTTAGAACCCAGACAAGACCCTCCACAGCTGGCTAAAAGGCATCACTTCATCAACTGCAACTACCCATAAAGGGGTACACACACACACACACACGCGCACACACACACACACACACACACACACACACACACACACACACACACACACACACACACACACACACACACACACACACACACACAAAAGGCATTGCTACCACACACACAGTATTCAACAACATAACATGTACACCGCTGACATTAGTTGTAGCCCCATGTTATTTTGTGTGTTTATGTCCAATAAGCCAATCTTGTCAGCACTGAACGGACGTCAATGGTGTAAAAGTCACACGGTATGTCCGTTACAGGTCTTTATATACAAAAATAATGAGTAGCATACACAGTATGATTTTAATGAAACTGCAAATGCCATTCTAAACGACTCCCATGTAGCAAAGTCAGATTCCTTCCTTGTTTCGTGAGCTCATGAACCTCAATTAATGTCTTCACCAGCTCCCAAATATCTTCATTATATTATTCCTCTCTTTCTCTGACTGCTACCGTTTGTATATATATACATATATATATATAAACTCAGCAAAAAAATAAATGTCCTCTCACTGTCAACTGCGTTTATTTTCAGCAAACTTAACATGTGTAAATATGTGTATGAACATAACAAGATTCAACAACTGAGACATAAACTAAACAAGTTCCACAGACATGTGGAAATACTTATTTCCCTCATTAAAATGTAAATCAATTTCTAACAATTTTGACATGCGTTTTTCTGGATTTGTTGTTGTTATTCTGTCTCTCACTGTTCAAATAAACCTACCATTAAAATTATAGACTGATCATTTCTTTGTCAGTGGGCAAATGTACAAAATCAGCAGGGGATCAAATACTTTTCCCCCTCACTGTATATGTTTTTGGCTAAGGTGTATGTAAACTTCTGACTTCAACTGTAAATGTCAACAGCATCGTTGAAACGCTGATTCCTAGCTTAAAGGTACAACAGCAATTTAGAAATTCAAATTCATAGCTTAAAGGTACAACAGTAGTGTATAAATGCTAATTCATATATACCTCTTATAAATACAAGTAATGATGAAGTCAATCTCTCTTCCACTTTGAGCCAGGAGAGATTGACATGCATATTATTAATGTTTACTCTCTGTGTACATCTAAGGGCCAGCCGTGTTGCCCCGTTCTGAGCCAACTTTGTGGCACCTGACCAGACGACTAATCAGAAAGTCCAGGTGCAACCAAACTAGGGCCTGTAGGACCTGCCTTGTTGATAGTGCTGTTAAGAAAGTAGAGCAGTGCTTTATTATGGACAGACTTCTCCCCATCTTAGCTAATATATCAATATGTTTTAACCACGACAGTTTATAAGTTTATAATATAATTTATAAAATAACGTGCCGTCCTTGGCCAGCTCTCCTGCTATCTCTCTCAGAATGACCTTCTTGATCCTAATCAGTCAGGTTTCAAGACTGGGCATTCAACTGAGACTGCTCTTCTCTGTGTCACGGAGGCTCTCCACACTGCTAAAGCTAACTCTCTCTCCTCTGCTCTCATCCTTCTAGACCTATCTGCTGCCTTTGATACTGTGAACCATCAGATCCTCCTCTCCACCCTCTCCGAGTTGGGCATCTCTGGCGCGGCCCACGCTTGGATTGCGTCCTACCTGACAGGTCGCTCCTACCAGGTGGCGTGGCGAGAATCTGTCTCCGCACCATGCGCTCTCACCACTGGTGTCCCCCAGGGCTCTTTTCTAGGCCCTCTCCTATTCTCGCTATACACCAAGTCACTTGGCTCTGTCATATCCTCACATGGTCTCTCCTATCATTGCTATGCAGACGACACACAATTAATGTTCTCCTTTCCCCCTTCTGATAACTAGGCGGCGAATCGCATCTCTGCATGTCTGTCAGACATATCAGTGTGGATGACGGATCACCACCTCAAGCTGAACCTCGGCAAGACGGAGCTGCTCTTCCACCCGGGGAAGGACTGCCCGTTCCATGATCTCGCCATCACGGTTGACAACTCCCTTGTGTCCTCCTCCCAGAGTGCTAAGAACCTTGGCGTGATCCTGGACAACACCCTGTCGTTCTCCACTAACATCAAGGCGGTGACCCGATCCTGTAGGTTCATGCTCTACAACATTCGCAGAGTACGACCCTGCCTCACACAGGAAGCGGCGCAGGTCCTAATCCAGGCACTTGTCATCTCCCGTCTGGATTACTGCAACTCGCTGTTGGCTGGGCTCCCTGCCTGTGCCATTAAACCCCTACAACTCATCCAGAACGCCGCAGCCCGTCTGGTGTTCAACCTTCCCAAGTTCTCTCACGTCACCCCGCTCCTCCGCTCTCTCCACTGGCTTCCAGTTGAAGCTCGCATCCGCTACAAGACCATGGTGATTGCCTACGGAGCTGTGAAGGGAACGGCACCTCCATACCTTCAGGCTCTGATCAGGCCCTACACCCAAACAAGGGCACTGCGTTCATCCACCTCTGGCCTGCTGGCCCCCCTACCTCTGAGGAAGCACAGTTCCCGCTCAGCCCAGTCAAAACTGTTCGCTGCTCTGGCACCCCAATGGTGGAACAAGCTCCCTCACGACGCCAGGACAGCGGAGTCAATCACCACCTTCCGGAGACACCTGAAACCCCACCTCTTTAAGGAATACCTAGGATAGGATAAAGTAATCCTTCTAACCCCCCCCCCCCCCCTTAAAAGATTTAGATGCACTATTGTAAAGTGGTTGTTCCACTGGCTATCATAAGGTGAATGCACCAATTTGTAAGTCGCTCTGGATAAGAGCGTCTGCTAAATGACTTAAATGTAATGTAAATGTAAATAATCCTGGGTTACTCCAAGCAGTTTAGTCACCTCAACTTGCTCAATTTCCACATTATTTATTACAAGATTTAGTTGAGGTTAGGGTTTAGTTAATGATTTGTCCCAAATACAATGCTTTTAGTTTTTGAAATATTTAGGCCTAACTTATTTCTTGCCACCCATTCTGAAACTAAGCATTGCAGTCATTTCAGTTGCTGTAGTAGTTGATGTGTTGCTTTATCCGCATACATAGACACACTGGCTTTACTCAAAGCCAGCGGCATGTCGTTAGTAAAGATTGAAAAAAAGTAAGGGGCCTAGACAAGAATTCCTCGGTTATGTTGGAGAAGCTTCCATTAAAAGAACCCTCTCTGTGTTCTGTTAGACAGGTAACTCTTTATCCACAACATAGCAGTGGATCATCCATTTCTCTCAGAAAATCATCAGTGTAAGAACTGTGCTTGTTGAATGTCTATAAGCGTGCTGAAAATCTATTGTCAATTTGTTTACTGTAAAATTGCATTGTATCTGTTCAAACACAATTTTTTTCTCCAAAACTTTACTAAGAGTTGGTAATAGTGTCACAACTTCCACCGAAGTCGGTCCCTCTCCTTGTTCGGGTGGCGTTCGGCGTTCGACGTCACCGGCCTTCTAGCCACCGCCGATCCACTTTTCATTTTCCGTTTGTTTTGTCTTTGTTTTACACACCTGATTTCAATCCTACAATTACTGTTTCATTATTTAACACTCTGTTCTACCATGGGCTTTTGTGAGTGATTGTTTGTTGTATTGTGGTCCGTATTGTGGGCTTCGCAATTCTCTTGTATTTTGATGACTTTGAGTAAAGTTACTTTTATTTACTCATCTCTGCTGTCCTGCGCCTGACTCCTCTGCACCAGCTACACATAGACCCTTACAAACAGGCTGATTGGTCGGCTATTTAAATCAGTAAAGATGGTTTTACTTTTCTTAGGTAGTGGAATGAGTTTTGCTTCCCTCCAGGCCTGAGGACACACACTTCCTAGTAGGATTAAACTGAAGATATGGCCTAGTAGGAGTGGCAATATTGTCTGCTATTATCCTCAGTAATTTTCTATCCAAGTTTTCAGACCCTGGTGGTCTGTTATTGTTGATAGACAACAATATTTTGTGGGAAGCACTGGAGTCAACATGGGCCAGCATCCCTGTGGAACACTTTCGACACCTTGTAGAGTCCCATGCCCCGACGAATTGAGGCTGTTCTGATGACAAAAGGGCGTACATTCATTACATTGGCCTGATTTGATTTAGGTTACTTTTCCAAATATGTTTTTAACAGCTTTATGTTGCGATGCTACAAGAAACCATATTATATTAATTGGCATTCATTCTTATTATCATTCTTATTATTATGGGCGTCATTGTTATTGTTTATTATTATTATTATTATTATTGTTTCTATTACTCTGTAAGGCCAAATTGTAATGTAAATTCGTGTGAGTTGATAAGGCCTAGTAGGGTGCAACCTTGTATGATGGTAAAGGACCATGGGCCACACCCTCTCTTGCGGGGTGTGGCTCATGCCAATTGGCCACATGGTGGCGCTATAACCAGCAATTGAAAAGGCACACTGGACCTTCATGTAAACTGCTACTAGCCTAGATTTAAATAATTTCACTCAAACTATCTCTATAGCTAATGTATTTAACTGTTGGCGATAGGATGAAACCACATAACTAATTCACGTGTTCACAATGCATTTACATTAAACACTGCTTAACTTCAACTTTTTGTTCTTGTCTACATCAATCGATGGCATCCCCTCCTAAAATAAAGACCCTGCTAGAGGTGACAGGATACCTCCATCATGTGTCCCCAGTAAGGACCAGGGCAGGACAATAAGCCTGTCATAAGCGTCGTAGTGAGTGGACCAAAACGCAGCGGGTATATGTATGCTCATCTTCTTTTATTGAAGAAAACCAAAACAAAAACACTTATACTAAACAAACAACGAAAAACAGTCCTGTAAGGTTCACTGACAATACATGGAAACAACTACCCACAAAACCCATGGAAAAACACCCCTACTAAATAGGACCTTCAATTAGAGGCAACGAGGAACAGCTGCCTCCAATTAAAGGTCAATCCAAGAAACTTAAACATAGAAATAGACACACTAGAACAAACATAGAAATATACTAACATAGAACATAAACCAAAAACCCCGAAACACATAAAACAAACACCCCCCTGCCACGCCCTGACCAAACTACAATAATAAATAACCCCCTTTACTGGTCAGGACGTGACAAAGCCATTCTTCACAGCCACTTTGCAAGAGGATCAGCACTACTGACATGTTGTTTTTGTATTTCAACTGTATTTCATCACTGTTACAAAAGACAAGTAAGCAACCGTTTCAAAACAGACTTGTACGTGACAAACATTTTTGAAAACATCTATCATTACTTCCCTAAATCTGCCAATAATGTATGTCTCTAGTCCAAACATTTGAAAATCCCCCACTACATCTATTCAAGGGTCAATGTTCTCCGTCACTGTGAGGGATTTCCATCATATGGATTCTGGGAAAGTTGTTTTTGAGATCAGTGTAGACCCTAATACAGACAGAAGCATATCTGTTCAACGAAATACACTCCCAAATAAATATATTTCTAAAATGTTTAAAAATGTTCTCTGTGACGCTGTGTGCACTGAACTGACATTCCCATGTTCAGACGAAGGGAATTAAAGAGTCTGTAATGCACACAACCGCGGCGCCCAACTCGGACAGCTGTGTGTAGCCTTTCCTCAGCTGCTGGGAAAGTCATTCAAAGCCTCTACTTTATCACTCAGGATGGAACGTTCAGTGCTCCTATTTCTGCCATGTAATGGTGTTTATTATACTAAACCAGACAACTCCATAGTAGAATAGTTGATCTATTTACCTAGTCCATGTAATGGTGTTATTAAACTAAACCAGACAATAGTTGATATATTTACCTAGTCATGTAATGGTGTTATTAAACTAAACCAGACAATAGTTGATATATTTACCTAGTCATGTAATGGTGTTATTAAACTAAACCAGACAATAGTTGATCTATTTACCTAGTCCATGTAATGGTGTTATTATACTAAACCAGACAATAGTTGATCTATTTACCTAGTCCATGTAATGGTGTTATTAAACTAAACCAGACAATAGTTGATATATTTACCTAGTCATGTAATGGTGTTATTAAACTAAACCAGACAATAGTTGATATATTTACCTAGTCCATGTAATGGTGTTATTAAACTAAACCAGACAATAGTTGATATATTTACCTAGTCATGTAATGGTGTTATTAAACTAAACCAGACAATAGTTGATCTATTTACCTAGTCATGTAATGGTGTTATTAAACTAAACCAGACAATAGTTGATATATTTACCTAGTCATGTAATGGTGTTATTAAACTAAACCAGACAATAGTTGATATATTTACCTAGTCATGTAATGGTGTTATTAAACTAAACCAGACAATAGTTGATATATTTACCTAGTCATGTAATGGTGTTATTAAACTAAACCAGACAATAGTTGATATATTTACCTAGTCATGTAATGGTGTTATTAAACTAAACCAGACAATAGTTGATATATTTACCTAGTCATGTATTGGTGTTATTAAACTAAACCAGACAATAGTTGATATATTTACCTAGTCCATGTAATGGTGTTATTAAACTAAACCAGACAATAGTTGATATATTTACCTAGTCCATGTAATGGTGTTATTAAACTAAACCAGACAATAGTTGATATATTTACCTAGTCATGTAATGGTGTTATTAAACTAAACCAGACAATAGTTGATCTATTTACCTAGTCCATGTAATGGTGTTATTAAACTAAACCAGACAATAGTTGATATATTTACCTAGTCATGTAATGGTGTTATTAAACTAAACCAGACAATAGTTGATCTATTTACCTAGTCCATGTAATGGTGTTATTAAACTAAACCAGACAATAGTTGATATATTTACCTAGTCATGTAATGGTGTTATTAAACTAAACCAGACAATAGTTGATCTATTTACCTAGTCCATGTAATGGTGTTATTAAACTAAACCAGACAATAGTTGATATATTTACCTAGTCATGTAATGGTGTTATTAAACTAAACCAGACAATAGTTGATCTATTTACCTAGTCATGTAATGGTGTTATTAAACTAAACCAGACAATAGTTGATATATTTACCTAGTCCATGTAATGGTGTTTTTAAACTAAACCAGACAATAGTTGATATATTTACCTAGTCATGTAATGGTGTTATTAAACTAAACCAGACAATAGTTGATATATTTACCTAGTCATGTAATGGTGTTATTAAACTAAACCAGACAATAGTTGATCTATTTACCTAGTCCATGTAATGGTGTTATTATACTAAACCAGACAATAGTTGATCTATTTACCTAGTCCATGTAATGGTGTTATTAAACTAAACCAGACAATAGTTGATATATTTACCTAGTCATGTAATGGTGTTATTAAACTAAACCAGACAATAGTTGATATATTTACCTAGTCCATGTAATGGTGTTATTAAACTAAACCAGACAATAGTTGATATATTTACCTAGTCATGTAATGGTGTTATTAAACTAAACCAGACAATAGTTGATCTATTTACCTAGTCATGTAATGGTGTTATTAAACTAAACCAGACAATAGTTGATATATTTACCTAGTCATGTAATGGTGTTATTAAACTAAACCAGACAATAGTTGATATATTTACCTAGTCATGTAATGGTGTTATTAAACTAAACCATACAATAGTTGATATATTTACCTAGTCATGTAATGGTGTTATTAAACTAAACCAGACAATAGTTGATATATTTACCTAGTCATGTAATGGTGTTATTAAACTAAACCAGACAATAGTTGATATATTTACCTAGTCATGTAATGGTGTTATTAAACTAAACCAGACAATAGTTGATATATTTACCTAGTCCATGTAATGGTGTTATTAAACTAAACCAGACAATAGTTGATATATTTACCTAGTCCATGTAATGGTGTTATTAAACTAAACCAGACAATAGTTGATATATTTACCTAGTCATGTAATGGTGTTATTAAACTAAACCAGACAATAGTTGATCTATTTACCTAGTCCATGTAATGGTGTTATTAAACTAAACCAGACAATAGTTGATATATTTACCTAGTCCATGTAATGGTGTTATTAAACTAAACCAGACAATAGTTGATATATTTACCTAGTCATGTAATGGTGTTATTAAACTAAACCAGACAATAGTTGATATATTTACCTAGTCATGTAATGGTGTTATTAAACTAAACCAGACAATAGTTGATATATTTACCTAGTCATGTAATGGTGTTATTAAACTAAATCAGACAATAGTTGATCTATTTACCTAGTCATGTAATGGTGTTATTAAACTAAACCAGACAATAGTTGATATATTTACCTAGTCATGTAATGGTGTTATTAAACTAAACCAGACAATAGTTGATATATTTACCTAGTCCATGTAATGGTGTTATTAAACTAAACCAGACAATAGTTGATATATTTACCTAGTCATGTAATGGTGTTATTAAACTAAACCAGACAATAGTTGATCTATTTACCTAGTCCATGTAATGGTGTTATTAAACTAAACCAGACAATAGTTGATATATTTACCTAGTCATGTAATGGTGTTATTAAACTAAACCAGACAATAGTTGATATATTTACCTAGTCCATGTAATGGTGTTATTAAACTAAACCAGACAATAGTTGATATATTTACCTAGTCATGTAATGGTGTTATTAAACTAAACCAGACAATAGTTGATCTATTTACCTAGTCATGTAATGGTGTTATTAAACTAAACCAGACATTCCCCTTAGTGAATAGTTTACCTGGTTACCTGGTTGGCTTGTTGTTGGGTGTTCTATGCGAGATAAATATTCTTCTCGAGGTGCACTCAAGTTGTGAGAGCCATAGGATGGAAAAGTGTATTCTGAAAAGGAGTCAATGCACAACAATACTAAATGCAATCACAGGAAAACACTTTTGAAAGCAGTTTTGGCAAATGCATTTTGAAAGTAGTTTTGGCCTTTGTTAAAAAAGAAAAGGGGGGGGGGGGGATCTCCGTTTTCCATTGCTACCACGTGTATTTATCTCCTCCTTCAATTGTGCAGGTGGCATAATTTTACAAATGACATTTTACAACCTGAGATTCGAGCATGGTTTAGGTGCAGCTGTGGAACAGAGCTCTTAAAGGGGCAATGTCATCTTAAAGGGGCAATGACATACTTTGTAATAGAAACCCCCCAAAAATGTAGTGAATCATCTTTAATAATAATAATAATAATTGATTATTTATACATTTTTATAAAATAATAATTAATAATAATAACAATCAGAATGTGGTGTCCAATAAGGTAAATGCAGATGGACAAACCCAACATTTTAGAGAAATAAGCCATTGGTAACACTTTACATGACACCCAACATCAAAACGTGTTATGACGTGTTCATAACCATGTCATAATGTGTCATAACAGCTGACGTGACTTGGTCATAACACTTTTATGACACAGATTTATACCTCTTGTGACATATATTATGTTATTTTATGGCTGGTTGTGACAAAGAGTGTCAAAACCACACAATCTACCACGGTAGTAATTTTATGTCTGGTTATGACACCTACATAAGAGTGTCAAAACCTACCACACAAGGCAAACATTCCATTACACCATAAACTACTTGTCAACAGTATGTTTCTGTTATATAACATTTTCTGAAATTTACCATATTGAATTATCATTGTAATTGCGCACACTTTGATATGAGATTTGCACCTACCCTAATGCTCTGTTTCTAAATATATATATTACACATATGTAACCCCATATATATTTCCTGATCTTTCTTATATATCCTAGATATTGGACAGACACTTCAAAACCTTGTTTCTTATTATAGATGTTTTACAGTCTTCTTTTCCCTTTATGTATGTGTCATTCATTGCATTTCTCTGGACTTACAGGGGTTAAAATACAATAAAAAAAAACATGTCTGTAAAGAATTAATTGCAACAACAGTTAAGCACTTAAGAAACAAACTTTCAAAAGGAAAAGGAAACTTCTTGGTAGGGAAAAAAACATATTTGAGTAAATGTGGGTTTTGACACTCTTATGTAGGTGTCATAACCAGCCATAAAATAATGCAATATATGTCATAACAGGTGTAAATATATAGGTCAAGACAGTGTTATGACCATATTATAACAGGTTATGACACGTTATGTCAGCTGTTATAACATATTATGACATGGTTATGACACGTGTCATAATTGTGTTATGACGCCGGGTGTCAAGTGAAGTGTTACCAAGCTTTTTGTAAATATAGAATATTTCTGGGACCTTTTATTTCAGCTCATGAAACATGGTACTAACACTTTACATGTTGCGTTTATATTTTGTTTAGTGTACATTTTATAGTCACTACGCTGCATCGGTTGGGTTACAGGTGATATTGCTAATAGCACATCTGATAATATTCACCATTCACAGGCTATACGCATGGTCCAATTCTGTTAAAATAATTTGTACATCATTTTTACCAATACATTATTGTGCCCATTTCTGTAGGTGGAAATCATATTTGAAATGGTATCAGTAGAATGTCCTTTTAAAAAGTCCAAGAACAATAATTTTCACATTGACTGGCTAAGTGATATCTCTCTGAGTGAATTTACACTACGATAGATTCACGAGTTATCAAAAAATACCTGCGGATTAGCATATTACTGTAGTGGAAAGCTGCCACCTCCAGTGACCGCATTTGCGAGAGTCACCCCTCACCAAGCATTTCAGGGTAAAAGAAAAATGTATCAGCCAATATATAGTGGTCACGTGAGATGTGTAGATTCAGAGGTCAAAGGACGCTTTTTAAGGTACCATTTACCGTATAAACAGATGTTTGTCCGAGAGAAATCTCTTTGCATTTAGATTGCTGTTTGTACATATCTGTATCGATAACACCGTAGCGAAATGAGTGCGCATGGACCTGGTCCAGTGCTCAAGATAAAGGTTGGGATCTCCGTTTGGTGAAACAGTCAGAGTCTAGTGAGGTTGGAGCAGCGTTACCGAAAGAAAGACATCAACATTGAGATGTCTGCTTGAACATGGCCACCATAACTACAGTATGTGATTTAGCTGACATTGACGTCATTGAACTCTTTCTTGTTCACTCCAGGTGGCAGAGCATCAAAAAGACGCAATATGAGGTGATCATAGAGATGAACGCCAAAGACCGAAGAGAGGGAGAGAGATGGAGCACCAAACAACACACCAATGAGGCTGTAAAGGAGAATATAAAATAGCTTGGTGAATTCCCCGTGTGCTTCTCAAGAAAAAGCAGGTCGAGATGGACTGGTAGCTTGTGTTCAACTTTTCTGCCGTTGTGGATCGTATGCTCAGAAGCGCTGGCCCGATTCCCCCACGCTCGTGCTCCTCATCAGGCCTGATTTCCCCCCCACCCCACCCCCCCACGTACCTGCTCCTCATCAGGCCTGATCCCCAACGCTCCTGCAAGCCGAGGGGTTTTGTGTGTGATAGAATCGATGACTCAGGGAGTCGTGATGTGTTGCTGTTTAAAAGACAAAGTGGATCTTGGTTTTAAGAAATGCACCCAGGGCGCCTGTTCCAGAGGCAATCCTTTATACTGTGATTGAATCAATAGACGTCTGTGAATCCGTGCGCCGCCCACTACTGACTAACATCATGTACTCCCCCTGGGCTTTGCCCTAATGGAGTCACACTGATGTCAAATGGAAAGGATACGGTAACGGCCACCTAGATAAATTGAGTTATTCATGCAGAAAGATGAACATGCTACACACACTAACCAGACATTTGATTTCTATTTTGTCTGTAATATTGTTAGATGTGTTGGCGGGAACGCAGGAATCCTTAGGTGAGAGCTGAAATAAAGAGCTTGATAGATGTTTTAATCAGATTTTATGTATTTTTTTATATAATTTGAGATTGTAGTGAGGTTTCCTGTGTGAAGGCAGGTAGGTCAGAGAAGGTCAGTTTTTAATCAAGTCTTGAGGATAATGAGGAAAGGGTTGAGATTGTATTTTTATTTTATTTAACCTTTATTTAACCAGGTAGGCTAGTTGAGAACAAGTTCTCATTTACATCTGTGACCTGGCCAAGTTAAAGCAAAGTACAGATACTGTACAGGACTGTCTCAGAGTTACCAAGTCCTTAAGACTGGGATTGTCCTAATACAGACACCGTACATGTGGATGGTTGGAGTCATGTGCCACACCATTAGAGAATAGGACTTCCATGAGGTCAGAGAATATGGACTTCTCACCTTGAGTGTTTAGAACAGTAGCCGTGTCTGAAAACCCATATTAGCATGTCAGGTCGCTTTTGTAAATGAGAACTTGTTCTCAACTAACCTACCTGGTTAAATGAAGGTGAAATAAAATGTTAAAAAATAACATACTTAAACTGCATACTATGTACTCATCGTCACATAATATGTAGCACGTACCGTTTAGTAAAAAATATCCAGGATTCTACGGGCGCAATGCAATAGTGGCTCCATGTCTGACTGAGTAGCTGGGGCAGGGATCGAGTACAGGGTGGATTTTTCCAAATTTAACAGACATGCATCGCATTAACCAGCCTGATAAAAGCTCATTTTCAGTTTGATTAATTTCTCCAAACTGGTTATAGGATGACTGTCACACGAGCCTATATAATCCATCTATCCTATTTACAAATGGACTGAAAGCAGAAACAGATCATTTAGTTCCATTTCAAAATAGTTATCAGTGAAACCAAAGTACTGTAACATATAGAAATTCAATCAAACAGCCTAGTACACAAACCAAAACGTCAAAATAATGTTCAAATCAAAAGGCTAATAAACGAAGACAGTCGGGTGTATCAAAAAATTCAGAATTGCTGAAACATAATAAACAAAAGCACTGATCATTGGGAACGAGATCAGAATGACTGCTAAGGCCTGATCCATAAATTCAATAGGTAGCCTACTCTACAAAACTAAAACAATCCGTATGTTCAAATCAAAAGGCGTGATAAACATGATATCAATAGCGCAGCCACACCCAGAATCCCCGGTGCCGACTCAGAAATCTAAAGATGGTTCAGTATTTAGTTTAAAGGCTCTGACAAAGGCCAACAGAATAAGAAACCATTTTCAATCAGAAAACAGAAATCCACTTTGGGTAAAAAAAAAAAAAATAGTCTGTTTTCAAAGATGTAGCCAACGATGCAATACTAGTGATAATTTTAAGGAGAACAAAAACTAGATAGCCTACATTTGAACCGCAGAAGTTTCTCTCTTCGGGCATCTTTCCTAATGTTTATGTTTTGGCAACTTGAAGAAGGCCTATCACTCACAGTTGTGGAAAAGTGTGCATCAAATTCTACTAGAATATTCAGATACTATAAAAACGCTCTATTTTCAGACACTATAAAAACATTCTAGAATGCGCAATTGTGTGGTTTCACATAATTGTTTCATTTCAGTAGCACACCCCCATACCTGATGATCAACTGTTGTCAAAGCCAAAATGAGTATGACATCCGGGAATTTAAAGTTTTCTTGATTTTCAAAATGTCACATACTATAAAACTAGACTTTTGTCACAATCAAACGGCCTCCAGTTTAGGACGCAAGTATGGTCATTGGGACACAACCAGTGTATAATTAATTAAGCAATAAGGCCGAGGAGGTGTGATATATGGCCAACATACCATGACTAAGGGATGTTCTTATGCACAACGCAAGGCGGAGTGCCTGGATACAGCCCTTAGCCGTGGTATATTGGCCATATATCACAACCCCCCGAGGAGCCTTATTGCTATTATAAACTGGTTACCAATGTAATTAGAGCAGTAAAAATGAACGTTTTGTCATACCTGTGGTATACGGTCTGATATACCACGGCTTTCAGACAATCAGCATTCAGGGCTCAAACCACCCAGTTTATAATCAGTATTTGAGTATCTGTTAAATCCACTCTGACGTGTGGAGAAATGCACTAGATAATCAGGCTTAATTCCAACTCTAATACAATCCAGGGCTGGGGGTCAATTCCATTTAGAGTCGAGACCATTCAGGAATTCTGTAAATGGGCCATTTTCAGTTCAATCCAATTGCTGGACTGAACTGAAGAGGAATTGACCACCACTCCTGGCATCAAGTGGAAAATTATTATTTAAAAGCTCATTCCTCAAAGCGCCACCCAAGACATGCCCTTGGGTTCAAGGAGAGAGCCAATTGCTGTGTCATTGCCTCTGATAGGTCAACCAACCATGACTCACTCAGTATTAAGACATCTGATTGGTCATTCCAATGTCATTGCAAGCCAAAAGCAGCGAACCTTCATTGGCATGACGAGTTGGGAATAGGTTGTTTTATAGTCCGTGGTAAGGGGGTGACATTGGCTTGCTTTACAGTGCAGTCCTAAAAGGTGAGTTTGAGTGGTAGTATAAAAGGACCGTAAATGGATCGTAAACGCTGACGATCAACTGTTTACCGTCAACAGCATGACATCATAGCGCTCTTGAAGTCGGTCGAAGGACATAAAAGTAGGGCTAAAAAGTTCACTGGTTCTTGACTGGCTATCAAAAAAGCAAAATGTTTAATTATATAAAATGCGATACCCCTGAGAATGAGAAATGGGTGTCTCAGGGAGTAGAGTTTAAGATTGACAATGACTATGCTATTGTGTTCAGTGCACAGCTCATTCAGTCTAAGACATGGTAATTAGCAACAATAGCTGTCAAAACATGAGAAATAAAGCCAAAGAGAGAGAGAGGGAGAGAGAGACGTAGAAGGTGTAGGAATAGGAAGCGCTACAAGCGTTGCTTTTCATAGCTCAGCTTTTAAGGTAATGTAATTACCAACAGTAGTGAACATGTGAAAAGAACCAGAGAGAGAGGGAGGAATCCCTAGACTACAGAGAGAAGCATTGAACATGTCTTGCTTTACATTGTGGCTGCTTGCTCTCACATTGACAGTGATGTGCACATCACATCAGGACATAAACACACTGATCTGGGCTGAAGATTTACTTACATCCCAACTCCAGGTAAAGCCTTGTCATCTGACTGCAGCGCTTGACATGAATCAGTGGCTCATAAATTGAGATGTATTCACCCCTTTATTAATTAAAAGAGAATCTGCGCCCAGAGATTAATTTGCTGATGTAGGAAAGGAGAAATGACAGCACAGCATCGCTGTGGCACAGCGGTCAAAGCACTGCATCTCAGTGCAAGCGGCGTCACTACAGTCCCTGGTTCGAATCCAGGCTGAATTACATCCAGCCGTGATTAGGAGTCCCATAGGGCTGCGCACAATTGGCCCAGCGTCGTCCCGGGTTTGGCCGGGTTAAATAAAGGTTAAATAAATAAAAAATGGTGAGTTGCTTAGCAAATCCTTTTCTCTCTTCTCCCATATCTCCTAAGGGTTTATAAAATATTATATTATAAATATTATAAATATATATTATAAAAATTATTTTATTTGTATATTTCCTATGAAATAGAAACTCATAATTTCATCCTCTTGTTGAATATATTTACAATGTAGTCACCGTGACATTTTTTTATGTCATGACTTGACTACAGTAATTAGTATTACTACTACACATGTATAACTGAATGTACAAAAAAAAGTAACTAACAAACAATCATATCCACATTTTTGGTTTGTTTAGTTGACTTGAGAATCAAGCATTGCATTCACGTACGTAGTCGTAAACGAGTGTCAACCATCAGGCCACTAAAGTCGAAGCTTGATAATCCGGAACAAATGCCAGGGCTATGGGGCTCAGCCTTCAAGACTCCTTAGCTGGTGTTTTCTCCTGAGACAGGGAGAGGGTATTATAGCGAGGGAGAAGGGGGGGGGGGGTCAATTACCTGAACACAATTACTGTATCTAACAACCATCGTCCATCACCCTCGTGATTCCCCAGTGCTGCAGCAACCGTCACCCTCGTCCTCCCCCAGTAACGCTGCAACCATCCCATCCCCTTATTTTGGTTAGCTTTCCCGCCGGATAGCCCAGACACTCAGTCATCCTGAAGATGAGGTGTCTTCTGAGTCCCAGGACGAGAGCAAGGAGAAGTGAATAGGCCATGGCTGTCTGGTGGAGATGTGGAAATAATAGGGAGAACACTTACATTCCCAAACACTTACATTCCCAAACTGGAAGGTAAATTAATGGGAAAAATGGGACTGCAGGGCCACGCCTCCTAATGACAAAGTAACCAATAGGAGATTGGGTGGTGTGGGATCTGCCCAGTGGTCACACTTGAGGTGATGCTACTGTAGGTGAGGTATTATGAGGTGATGCTACTTTAGGTGAGGTATTACCAGGTGATGCTACTGTACGTGAGGTATTACCAGGTGATGCTACTGTAGGTGAGGTATTACGTACTGTAGGTGAGGTATTATGTACTGTAGGTGAGGTATTACGTACTGTAGGCGAGGTGTTACGAGGTGATGATACTATAGGTGAGCTATTACGAGGTGATGATACTGTAGGTGAGGTAATACAAGGTGATGCTACTGTAGGTGAGGTATTACGAGGTGATGCCACTGTAGGTGAGGTAATACAAGGTGATGCTACTGTAGGTGAGGTATTACGTACTGTAGGTGAGGTATTATGTACTGTAGGTGAGGTATTACGTACTGTAGGCGAGGTGTTACGAGGTGATGATACTATAGGTGAGCTATTACGAGGTGATGATACTGTAGGCGAGGTATTACGAGGTGATGCTACTGTAGGTGAGGTATTACGAGGTGATGCCACTGTAGGTGAGGTATTACATACTGTAAGTGAGGTATTACGTACTGTAGGTGAGGTGTTACGAGGTGATGATACTGTAGATGAGGTATTACGTACTGTAGGTGAGGTATTACTTACTGTAAGTGAGGTATTACGTACTGTAGGTGAGGTGTTACGAGGTGATGATACTGTAGGTGAGGTATTATGAGGTGATGCTACTGTAGGTGAGGTATTACGAGGTGATGCTACTGTAGGTGAGGTATTACGAGTTGATGCTACTGTAGGTGAGGTATTACGTACTGTAGGTGAGGTATTATGAGGTGATGCTACTGTAGGTGAGGTATTACGTATTGTAGGTGAGGTATTACCAGGTGATCCTACTGTAGGTGAGGTATTACGAGGTGATGCTACCGTAGGTGAGGTATTACGAGGTGATGCTACCGTAGGTGAGGTATTACCAGGTGATGATACTGTAGATGAGGTAATACGAGGTGATGCTACTGTAGGTGAGGTATTATGAGGTGATGCTACTGTAGGTGAGGTATTACGAGGTGATGCTACTGTAGGCGAGGTATTACGAGGTGATGATACTGTAGGTGAGGTATTACGAGGTGATGCTACTGTAGGTGAGGTATTACGAGGTGATGCTACTGTAGGTGAGGTATTACGAGGTGATGCTACTGTAGGTGAGGTAATATGAGGTGATGCTACTGTAGGTGAGGTATTACGTACTGTAAGTGAAGTATTACGTACTGTAGGTGAGGTGTTACGAGGTGATGATACTGTAGGTGAGGTATTACGAGGTGATGATACTGTAGGTGAGGTATTACGAGATGATGATACTGTAGGTGAGGTATTACGAGGTGATGCCACTGTAGGTGAGGTATTACGTACTGTAGGTGAGGTATTACGTACTGTAGGTGAGGTATTATGAGGTGATGCTACTGTAGGTGAGGTATTACGTACTGTAGGTGAGGTATTACGTACTGTAGGTGAGGTATTATGAGGTGATGCTACTGTAGGTGAGGTATTACAAGGTGATGCTACTGTAGGTGAGGTAATATGAGGTGATGCTACTGTAGGTGAGGTATTACGTACTGTAAGTGAAGTATTACGTACTGTAGGTGAGGTGTTACGAGGTGATGATACTGTAGGTGAGGTATTACGAGGTGATGATACTGTAGGTGAGGTATTACGAGATGATGCTACTGTAGGTGAGGTATTACGAGGTGATGCCACTGTAGGTGAGGTATTACGTACTGTAGGTGAGGTATTACGTACTGTAGGTGAGGTATTATGAGGTGATGCTACTGTAGGTGAGGTATTACAAGGTGATGCTACTGTAGGTGAGGTATTACGTACTGTAGGTGAGGTATTACGTACTGTAGGTGAGGTATTATGAGGTGATGCTACTGTAGGTGAGGTATAACGTACTGTAGGTGAGGTATTATGAGGTGATGCTACTGTAGGTGAGGTATTACAAGGTGATGCTACTGTAGGTGAGGTATTACGTACTGTAGGTGAGGTATTACGTACTGTAGGTGAGGTATTATGAGGTGATGCTACTGTAGGTGAGGTATTACCAGGTGATGATTCTGTAGGTGGGGTATTACGAGGTGATGGTACTGTAGGTGAGGTATTACGAGGTGATGCTACTGTAGGTGAGGTATTACGAGGTGATGCTACTGTAGGCGAGGTATTACGAGGTGATGAAACTGTAGGTGAGGTATTACGAGGTGATCCTACTGTAGGTGAGGTATTACGAGGTGATGCTACTGTAGGTGAGGTATTACAAGGTGATGCTACTGTAGGTGAGGTAATATGAGGTGATGCTACTGTAGGTGAGGTATTACGTACTGTAAGTGAAGTATTACGTACTGTAGGTGAGGTGTTACGAGGTGATGATACTGTAGTTGAGGTATTACCAGGTGATGATACTGTAGGTGAGGTATTACGAGTTGATGATACTGTAGGTGAGGTATTACCAGGTGATGATACTGTAGGTGAGGTAATACAAGGTGATGATACTGTAGGTGAGTTCCATAACATCTTGACCTTGCTTAGGGCTTGACATTATTAAGACATGATCAATAAATTCAGGGGGTTCCTCTGACCTCCGTCATACAATTTCAACCAAACATCTAGGCATGTTTCACAATTTTTTGGTCAATCCATTCTAAATGACCACTTGGAATACACACCTCTTTGTACATCGAAGCCAGACATTATCAATAAGTATCCTGCATCTTTTCCTCTCTTTCCCGTAGCAGGAAGTAGGGGGTTACTTAATCTGTAATAAAACAATGAGCCGTCATATGGGCACTGGAGCTACGCAACATTATTTAGGTGATATGGCCACCCCGGCAAAATTAGATGGGGATTATATTGGAGGCAAATTCCCTTTTAACCGAGCCCAGAGGAGAGCTATAAAACAGCTCACTTTTTTTCTTTTTTTCCCCCTTTCTCTTGCTTTCACAGCAGACTTTGAGAACAGCAGCCTGGTCTGAATGCTGATCCTGGCCCAGAGAGACAGAACAGGAACAGGTACTGCTGGGAGACAGGGAGAGTTGGTGAGAAAGTGAGGCTGGAGTGAATGCCTGATGTGTTCCTGTAGCGGTAGACTCCTGGGCCATGAGGTTCAAGCTTTGGCTGTTGCCTGATTAATAATTACACCACTCTGGTTAGCTGGCAGGCAGGAGCAGGATGCTGTGTGTGTGTGTTTACGCGACAAGAGAGCGGTCCTAACTCATCAATTAAAGTCCCAAATGTCTGCCTTTGAGATGCAGAACAGTTGAAATTGATATTAAGGCCAAGACATCTATACATAAATAGTGAACGCTATACACACAAACACACACTCACTGACTATTACACTTACATACTGTAGCTAGCAAAACACACAACACACAAAACACAACACAAAACACCTACTGTAGCTCTCTGTCATTCCTCTCTTGGACTAGAATCTTGACAAACTTCACTGCGGTTTCTGTTCTCTACCTCTACATTCCCCTCCTTCTCTATTCTAGAGCTTCATTCCTCACCAGAATGTAGTGATCCTATCACAAAGCCCTGCAGGTCACGCTCTAGCGGACACAAACACATTCCCAGCATACCTGCTACCGCCTAGGGCGTGGAGTCGATACAGCTAGTGGCCATGGAGCACACCTTTGATCCGGTGTCATGTCAGACTTTGCCGGCGTCACCCAGACCTCAGACACGCTCACCAACAGCAGATTTTGGCTAATTGGAGCTCAATATCTTTCTAGATCAAATCTTGTCGCCTGAATTGCTTGTTAGCTTAGTTCCCACTGGAATTGAGCAACAGTTTGAGTATTGTGTGGAAGTCTACACTGTACTTAGAAAACATTAACATATTTTTTTTCCTGGGGCTTTTAAATTTACTTGTTGCCTTTGACGCTTTGTTTTATTTGACGTGGAACTGGGATGTGTGGGAGAGGAGACCAATGTAGTGGGTAAATGTTGCTAGTGCACTTGTTTTTTCCTATCCCCTTTCTTCTAAGCCACTCATGCCCTGCCTAGTTAATTAGGATTCCTACACAGGCCAGATGAGCTCATTGCGAGATTTTATCATAAAAGGTCATTGTTTCTTAAATAACATGTAGACCTAATGAACTACGAGGGTCGCTGCCAGGTCACGACCACGACGACAGGTGTTAGGTAGACATGGACAGCACAGGGAAACTCGGGCCAAGACTCCATGATTCCCACAAAGGTCAATCACCTCAGGCCACAGCCTAGGTTGTCAGGTCAAACGCCTCGGGCCACAGCCTTGGTTGTCAGGTGACCCAGCTCGGGACACAGCCTTGGTTGTCGGGTCAACCGCCTCGGGCCACAGCCTTGGTTGTCAGTTCAACTGGCTTGGGCCACAGCCTTTCTTGTCAGGTCAACCGCCTCGGGCCACAGCCTTGGTTGTCCATGGACTATGAGTTGTAGAAGTGGAATAAGAGTTGTGGCAAAGCATAGCAGAGCAGCAGAGATAGAAGAGCTGGGCCTAAATTACCTGTCGACTTGCATATGGCACTGCTCTCTCTCAGTATCTAGATCCACTGTCCCAGTCTCAGGTCACTGAATGGCAGTAAGCCTTAGTACAGCATGGATGCCCCAGCACCAAGTCTGATGACTGAGGCTGTGTTCCGAAATGCATTGTTGCATTCTGAGTTCTCCCGTAATTCCTCACCTATAGTATGTAATACCTCACCTTCAGTAGCATCACCTCATATTACCTCACCTACAGTGATCTTCCAAGAACACCTGAGAGAGATATTGTCTAGTATGGGAGAATGCAGAGCGCTTAAAATCCATAACATTTTAAATGTACTTCGACATGACCTCTAACCTAAACAGGAAAGTGCATCATGCAGCCGGCGTCAACAAAGCTAGCTTTTATGCTAGCTAGCTACATCTGTTTACATTGTAGCCAATGTAGCAGTGTGAGGAACTAGTGCTAACAATACAGTGAACAACTATCCCAGAATGGAAATATATAACAAATATTTAAAATGTAAATGTGGCTTTTGCTGTTCCATTCAGTGAATTTCCAAGACTACTATGAGCCAGGTGACGTCACGGCCAGCTCTAAAAAGGTCCTTGGGAGAGGTCGCGCGAAGGAGTGCGCAGACAAGTGTGTTGCAAAAGGAGGAGAGCGAGAGAGAGAATGCAATAACAAGTAGAGAGGAGCCGAATTCATAAAGTCACTTACGTCGGAGTATCGTTGGAGAAGAGGATGTGCTAGTTCTGGAAGAGGATGGTTCCATACCACCGAACAACTGTCATTTTCGCCTTCGGGATTAACATGAACTCTATCGATGGAGTTAGATACCAGCCAGAGTGATGCTAGCTAGCTAGCTACCCACCTGCGTGATGGACATCAAATAATTGTTACCAACACCAGAGGAGAGCCGTCAGTTGAAGTGATTTAATTATAAAAGATTCCCGTGGAGGTAATTGAACTTTCTGTTTATGTCCTGACAGAAGAGGACATCTAAAGTTGTGGACTTTTCAGTTGCTTGACATTACATAGTAATGTAAGAAGGGTAAGATAAGAAGGGACACTGTTAATAATGAAGTTTGTTTGTTTGTTATTGGGATATCAGATATAAATGCTGTAAGACTGCTAGGTTGTATTGCTATGTTTTCATTGGTTGTCTTCAAGCTAGGCTACACGCGCACGTGAGGTAGGTTACAGTAGGCTATTCTGTGAATTGCCGAAAACTGACAGTATATTTTCATTATTTTAAAGCAGAACGGTCTTTTCTTTACTACTGCCTTGGAGTAGGGGGTCTAACCTGTCTTAGGTATTGGGGTGTATTGCAGGTGGATGCTGCATGCTATTAACCACATAATCTGAGGCTCAGCATACAGTGAGTTATTTGTAACGTTTCACCCTACACTATTAGGAAAGATGCCACTACTACTAAGTACTGTGATGAGGTTAAATGTGTTGGGCAACAGAGACACAGCTCTGGTTGTTACTCAACCTTCCAAGGCTGATCTGAGAAAAACCCAACAAAAACAGCTATTGACCTACCTGTTACATAAACAAGTAACATAATCAATTTTCTCAGTACCTGTTAGAGCAGCGATTCCCAAACTCAGTTCTGGGGACCCCAAGGGGTGCACGTTTTTGCCAGCTGATTCAAATAATGAAATCCTCTTCAATCGTTGATTATTTGAATTAGCTGTATACTGCAATTGCAACAACCAAAACGTGCACCCTTTGGGTTTCCCAGGGCGGAGTTTGAAACACGCTGTGTTAGTGAATTAAGCTGACACCGACCAGAATAATTTTATGTGGGGTTCTCCTCTCCCAAATTGTCTGGTCTGCTTTTACATTGTTGAGGACGTATGACATGTACACATTCATGCATTGTACGAAGGTTGAAGCAAAATAAAAAATAAAAATAGCAAAATAAGCTATTTGCTTACTGTTTGAGAATGATAAAGAGCCAGAGTAGTCTTTCACTGTGCATTTGATACAAAACAAACACTGGCATATTGTAAAGGAGAACATGTCCAATTTAATTATATTCATGCATATATATTACATAAAATGAATACACCATTGTAATATTATTATCGCCTTTCTCTCTCCTTGCAGGGGATTAGACAGATGCCCAAGCCTCAAAACCAGATCCGTAGGGAGACTTCAACACTTGTCATTTTTAATAATATTAACCATTGTACAAAATAAGGCAAGTTTCAAGTTTTATTTGTCAGATGTACAGTATACATTTGGTCCAACGAAATGCTTAATTGCAGGTTCCTTCTCAGCAATGCAACAACAATAAGAAATAACAAAAGATAATATGAACATAAAGTAAATCCCTCAGTAGAATATAATAAACATTTTAGCAAAATTATGATTGATAATAAAAAGATTGTGGAGGCTGTTTTGGTAGACTTCAGTGCGACTTTTGAGATTATCGATCATAGTCTGTTGCTGGAAAAACTTGTTATGACTTTACACCCCATGCTATATTGTGGATAAAGAGTTACCTGTCTAACAGAACACAGAGGGTGTTCTTTAAGAAAATCCAACAAAATCCAGGAAGAATCAGGAATTCCCCAGGGCAGCTGTCTAGGCCCCTTACTTTTTTCAATCTTTACTAACGACATGCCACAGGGTTTGAGTAAAGCCAGTGTGTCTATGTATGCGGATGACTCAACACTATACACGTCAGCTACCACAGCGACTGAAATGACTGCAACACCTAACAAAGAGCTACAGTCAGTTTCAGAATGGGTGGAATAAGGAATAAGTTAACCCTAAATATTTCAAAAACTAAAAGCATTGTATTTGGGACAAATCATTCACTAAACCCTAAACCTCAAATACATCTTGTAATGAATAATGTGGACATTGAGCAAGTTGAGGAGAATAAATTGTTTGGAGTATCCCTGGATTGATAAAACAGTAACTAGGATGGGGAGAAGTCTGTATATAATCAAGTGCTGCTCTGCATTCTTAACAGCACTATCAACAAGGCAGGTACTACAGGCTCTAGTTTTGTCGTACCTGGACCACTGTTCAGTTGGGTGGTCAGGTGCCACAAAGATGGACTTAGGGAACTTTTAATTTTTAATAACAGGGCAGCATTGGTGGCCCTTGGATGTACAGAGAGCTAACATTAATAATATGCATATCAATCTCTCCTGGCTCAAAGTGGAGGAGTGATCGACTTCATCACTACTTGTATTTGTGAGAGGTGTTGAAAACATGTTGAATACACCGAGCTGTCTGTTTGTGGTCTAAATTGTAGACCATAAATAGTGGAGTTTGTGCTGGGCAGGAATAAAAACTTGCACACAGTGCAGTACCCTGGGGCATAAATCACCCACGTCTGTATTTTAGAATGAGCTTCACAGGTTACAATGAGCTGACAATTCTGCCCCACGGAATTGACAAATAATAACATGTGGATCTACTTCTAACATAGTGATGTTGCTGAATAAACTCCTAACTAAACTCCTGGGATAGGGTGATTTTCCTGCTGGATGGGAGGTTCTCAAGTTCTTTCTATCTGTCTAGATGGTAGGCTGGGATATGCTTGGACCGGGGTGTTGGGCTGGGATGTGCTTGGACCTGGGTGTTGGGCTGGGATGTGCTTGGACCTGGGGGTTGGGCTGGAATGTGCTTGGACCTGGGTGATGGGCTGGGATGTGCTTGGACCTGAGGGTTGGGCTGGGATGTGCTTGGACCTAGGTATTGGGCTGGGATGTGCTTGGACCTGAGGAGAACAGAACCGAAACATAAGGACATGGATGGAGAAATTAACCACTGCTCAGAATTTCAGTTGCTGAGAACCACAACTACCTCTGTTAACGTGCAATGGTTTTGTCAACAGTTTTGCATATTCATAGCCTTGATCAAATTCTTACTTTTAATTGCTTATTGATTATTTACAACATTGTCTTTATATGCAATGGTGAAACAAGAGGGGAGGGGAAATTGACAAGAAGAAAGTTAGCTAACATTAGCTAAACAGACACTGCATGCATGTATTACCTGATTATATCAGAATGCACAAATAACTTGGCTGGCTAACAAGCTTAGATTGGACAGAACACAGCTAGCTGTGTAAAATGATTTGGTATATTTATCATTAGCTGGCTAGCAAGTTCATTAATTCAGGATGTAAAAACTGACAGAGTCTTTACAATTGGCACTGCTTATTTTACAATTAGTTCGCTTAGTTGTTTATCCCTAAACAGCTGAATAGCAGGACGAGATCAAGCCAACTTCGCTTGGCTAGCAGGCTGATGTCACAACTTCCGCCGAAGTCGGGTGCTCTCCTTGTTCGGGCGGCGCTCGGTGGTCGGCGTCGCTGGTCTTCTAGCCATCGTCGATCCACTTTTCATTTTCCAATTGATTTGTCTTGTGTTTACACACACCTGGTTTCAATTCCCTCATTTACTTGTTGTGTATTTAATCCTCTGTTCCCCACATGTCTTTGTGTGAGATTGTTTATTGTAGTGCTGTGCACGTTCCCCGTGAGCGCACGACGGTTTATGTTGTGCCCATTTATCTTGTTGTTCTGGATGCCGTTGGTTTTGCTTAATAAATCTCCGGTTATTACCCAGTTCCGCTCTCCTGCGCCTGACTTCTCTGCCGCCAATTACGCACCCTGCTACAGAAACCCACACCCAAACATATGGAGTCAGCAGGAGCAGGTGCCCCTGGAATAGGGGTGGAGGAGCGCATCCGCGAGCACGCGGCGATGCTCCACTATCTCGGCGTCGCCATGGACCGCATCTTCCAAATCATGGACCGCTGGGAGAGACAGGGAGTTCCTCCAGCGCCTCCACCAGCACAACCAGGGTCTCCACTACTCGCCCCCCCTTCACCCGGTCCCAGTGGGATTCGTCTCGCCCTTCAGCCGGAGTATGACGGGACGGCTGCATGCTGCCAGGATTTCCTGTTGCAGCTCGACCTCTACCTGGCAACCGTCCACCCGGCTCCTTCAGGTCTTGAGAAGGTGTCCGCCCTCGTCTCGTGCCTCTCTGGGAAAGCCTTGGAGTGGGCCAACGCCGTGTGGGTAGAAGGAGATACGGTGTTGGACCATTTCGAGGATTTCACCCGCCGCTTCCGGGCAGTCTTCGACCACCCACCCAAGGATAGAACGGCGGGTGAACGTCTCTTCCATCTGAGGCAGGGGACGAAGAGTGCCCAGGAGTTCGCCAGGGATTTTCGGACCCTGGCCGACGGCGCGGGATGGAACGATAGGGCCCTGATCGATGACTATCACTGCAGTTAGCGCAAGGGCGTCCGTCGGGAGTTGGCCTGCAGGGACACCCCCTTCACCTTCGACCAGCTGGTGGACCTGTCCATTCGGCTGGATAACCTGCTGGCTACCTGCGGATCGGATGTCCAGATCGGGTTCTGTCGGTTCCATCCCCCACTCTGGTGCCCATGGAGCTGGGAGGTGCTATGCGTAGGGAGACTGGAGGAGGTTCCATCTCTTGTACCATCTGTGGCCGCAGAGGTCACACTGCCGGTCGGTGCTGGGTTGGTTCCTCCGGGGATCAAGGCAGCAGAAAGGGCACTCTGGCGTCATCCCAGGTGAGCCGGCACCATTCTCACCCAGAGCCCTCTGTTGCACACATGTTTTTGTATGTTACTTTTCCTGAGTTTTCCCTGCATTCCCAGCATAAGGCGCTCGTCGATTCAGGTGCAGCTGGGAATTTTACAGACAGATCGTTCGCCCTTAGTTTAGGGATCCCCATTTTTCCCGTGGCTGTGCCCTTCCCCGTTCACGCCTTAGACAGTCGACCATTAGGGTCATGGTTGATTAGGGAGGCCACCGGTCCTCTGGGTATGGTGACGCAGTCTCTTCCTCATTGTTTCTCTTGCATTTCCCGTGGGGCTAGGCTTACCCTGGTTAGCTTGTCATGACCCCACTGTTTCTTGGCAATGGAGGGCTCTCATGGGGTGGTCGTGAGAGTGCTCGGGGAAGTGTTTAGGGGTTTCTGTTGGTACTAGTACGGTGGAAACTCCAGACCAGGTCTCCACCATGTGCATTCCCCCTGAATATGCTGATTTGGCTCTCGCCTTCTCCAAAAAGAAGGCGACTCAATTACCACCCCATCGACGGGGCGATTGTGCGATAAACCTCCTGGTAGACGCTGCACTTCCCAGGAGTCACGTGTATCCCCTGTCACAGGCGAAGACGGCGGCTATGGAAACATATGTCTCCGAATCCCTGCGTCAGGTGTACATTCGGTCTTCCACTTCACCCGCCTCCTCGAGTTTCTTTTTTGTGAAGAAGAAGGAGGGAGGTCTGCACCCGTGTATTGACTATCGAGGTCTAAACCAGATCATGGTGAGGTACAGTTACCCGCTACCGCTCATCACCACAGCGATTGAGTCAATGCACGGGGCGTGTTTCTTCACCAAATTAGATCTCAGGAGCGCTTACAACCTGGTGCGTATCAGGGAGGGAGACGAGTGGAAAACGGCGTTCAGTACGACCTCAGGGCATTATGAGTACCTCGTCATGCCGTACGGGTTGAGGAATGCTCCATCAGTCTTCCAAGCATTTGTAGACGAGATTTTCAGGGACCTGCACGGGCAGGTTGTAGTGGTGAATATTGATGACATTCTGATATACTCCGCTACATGCGCCGAGCATGTGTCCCTGGTGCGCAGGGTGCTTGGTCGACTGTTGGAGCATAACCTGTACGTCAAGGCTGAGAAATGCCTGTTCTTCCAGCAGTCCGTCTCCGCATTTCCACCTCGGGGGTGGAGATGGAGAGTGACCGCATTTCAGCAGTGCGTAATTGGCCCACCACAGTAAAGGAAGTGCAGCGGTTCCTAGGGTTTGCAAATTACTACCGGAGGTTAATCTGGGGTTTTGGTCAGGTAGCGGCTCCCATTACCTCACTGCTGAAGCGGGGCCCGGTACGTTTGCAGTGGTCGGCTGAGGCGGACAGGGCTTTTGGTCACCTGAGGGCTCTGCTTACCTCGGCTCCCGTGCTGGCCCATCCAGATCCCTCTTTGGCGTTCATAGTGGAGGTGTACGCGTCCGAGGCTGGGATAGGAGCTGTGCTCTCTCATTGCTCAGGTACGCCACCGAAGCTCTGCCCCTGTGCCTTCTTCTTGAAGAAGCTCAGCCCGGTGGAGCGAAACTATGACGTGGGGGACCGGGAGCTGTTGGCTGTCGTCAAGGCTCTGAATGCGTGGAGACATTGGCTTGAGGGGCCTAAACACCCTTTTGTCAACCGGACTGAACACCGCTATCTGGAGTACATCTGGGCGGCGAGGAGACTGAACCCTCGCCAGGCAAGGTGAGCCCTTTCCTACAGACCAGGTTCCCAGAACGTGAAGGCAGACGCACTGTCCTGACTGTATGACACAGAGGAGCAGCCCATGGATCCCACTCCCATACTCCCGGCCTCCTGCCTGGTGGAACCGGTAGTGTGGGAGCTGGATGCGGACATTGAGCAGGCGTTATGTGCAGAGCCCGCTCCCCTTCAGTGTCCCGCTGGGCGTCTGTACGTTCCGTCTGCTGTCCATGACCGGTTGATCTATTGGGCCCACACGTCACCCTCCTCTGGTCATCCTGGGATCGGTTGGACAGGGCGCGGTTTGGTTGGGAAGTACTGGTGGCCTACATTGGCCATGGACGTGAGGGTTTATGTTTCCTCCTGCTCGGTGTGCACCCAGTGTAAGGCTCCTAGGCACCTGCCCAGAGGGGAGCTACACACCTTACCCGTTCCACAGTGGCCTTGGTCGCACCTGTCGGTGGATTTTCTTACCGATCTCCCCCCTCACAGGGAAACACCACGATCCTGGTCGTTGTGGATCGGTTCTCTAAGTCCTGCCGTCTCCTCCCTTTGCCCGGTCTCCCTACAGCCCTACAGACTGCGGAGGCCTTGTTTACGCACGTCTTCCGGCACTACGGGGAGCCTGAGGATATAATGTCTGATCGAGGTCCCCAGTTCACTTCGAGGGTCTGGAAGGCGTTCATGGAACATCTGGGGGTCTCGATCAGCCTTACCTTGGGGTTTCATCCCGAGAGTAGTGTGGGATGATCTTCCGGTTTGGAGCGAGCAGTCGCACCACGCTTCGCTCCACAGGTAATATTACACTTCGCTACATTACTGAGCAATTCTTCTTAGCTAGCTACATAGCCGTCTTTGTATCAAAGATAATTGTGTAGTTTAGAGTAACTGA
Source organism: Salmo salar (assembly GCF_965601325.2). Lineage (NCBI taxonomy): Eukaryota > Metazoa > Chordata > Actinopteri > Salmoniformes > Salmonidae > Salmo > Salmo salar. The sequence continues at coordinate 55,129,288 of NC_138306.1, read as the reverse complement.
GTAATTATCGAGGCTAGCTATCTTCGTCCTCCTAACGTAGTCAACACTGCTAGCTGCTAGCTAGCTAGTCATCACTGTTAGCTAGCCAACTTCTACCGACTAGCAGCACCGCAGAAACTATTACATTACAACGCAACGACTTGATTAGTGTGGCGTTAGTGTTAGTTAGCCAGCTACATAGTTGTCTTTGCTGTCTCTGTATCTAAGATAATTGTGTAGTTTGAGTTTGAGTATTATCGAGGTGTGCTAGCCAGCCGCGACGCGGCGCCAGACTTACTCAACACACCTAGTCATCATTAACCCACTGCCAGCTAGCCAACCGTTACCGACTAGCAGCGCTGTAGTTACTAATACTTTACAACGGAACGATTTGACTAGTGCAGTGTTACCTAGCTAGCTACCTAGTTGTCTTTGTCATAGCTTGATAATTGTTCATTGATAATTGTTAGCTAGCCCGCCATCGAGGTTAGCTAGCCAGCTATTTCCGTCCCCCGCGACGCCATTTTTCCTAACCTAGCCAACTAGCCAACTATTACCGACGAGCAGCATTGTTGAAACTAAATACACTACAAGGAACGTCTTGATTAGTGTTATGTTAGCTAGCTAGCTACAAAGTTGCTTTGTATCATGACAAGGTGTAGTACTGAAACTACCGAGGTTACCTAGCCAGCTACACGTTCAAAGTCAACAACGCAGCCACTGCTAGCTAGCCTACTCCACCAGCCAGCAGTACTGTATCATTTTAGTCAATAACATTTTTGCAACGTAAGCTTAACTTCCTGAACATTCGAGACGTGTAGTCCACTTGTCACTCCAATCTCATTTGCATTAGCATAGCCTCTTCTGTAGCCTGTCTACTATGTGTCTGCCTATCCCTGTTCTCTCTCCTCTGCACAGGCCATACAAACGCTCCACACCGCGTGGCCGCTGCCACTCTAACCTGCTGGTCCCAGCGCGCACGACCCACGTGGAGTTCCAGGTCTCCGGCAGCCTCTGGAACTGCCGGTCTGCGGCCAACAAGGCTGAGTTCATCTCAGCCTATGCTACCCTCCAGTCCCTAGACTTCCTGGCGCTGACGGAAACATGGATCACCACAGATAACACTGCTACTCCTACAGCTCTCTACTCGTCTGACTACGTGTTCTCGCATACCCCTAGAGCATCGAGCCAGCGGGGTGGTGGCACTGGAATCCTCATCTCTCCCAAGTGGACATTCTCTCTTTCTCCCCTGACCCATCTGTCTATCTCCTCATTTGAATTCCATGCTGTCACAGTTACCAGCCCTTTCAAGCTTAACATCCTTATCATTTATCGCCCTCCAGGTTCCCTTGGAGAGTTCATCAATGAGCTTGACACCTTGATAAGTTCCTTTCCTGAGGATGGCTCACCTCTCACAGTTCTGGGTGACTTTAACCTCCCCACGTCTACCTTCGACTCATTCCTCTCTGCCTCCTTCTTTCCACTCCTCTCCTCTTTCGACCTCACCCTCTCACCTTCCCCCCCTACTCACAAGGCAGGCAATACGCTTGACCTCATCTTTACTAGATGCTGTTCTTCCACTAATCTCATTGCAACTCCCCTCCAAGTCTCCGACCACTACCTTGTATCCTTTTCCCTCTCGCTCTCATCCAACACTTCTCACTCTCCCCCTACTCGGATGGTATTGCGCCGTCCCAACCTTCGCTCTCTCTCTCCCGCTACTCTCTCCTCTTCCATCCTATCATCTCTTCCCTCTGCTCAAACCTTCTCCAACCTATCTCCTGATTCTGCCTCCTCAACCCTCCTCTCCTCCCTCTCTGCATCCTTTGATTTCCTCTGTCCCCTATCCTCCAGGCCGGCTCGGTCCTCCCCTCCTGCTCCGTGGCTCGACGACTCACTGCGAGCTCACAGAACAGGGCTCCGGGCAGCCGAGCGGAAATGGAGGAAAACTCGCCTCCCTGCGGACCTGGCATCCTTTCACTCCCTCCTCTCTACATTTTCCTCTTCTGTCTCTGCTGCTAAAGCCACTTTCTACCACTCTAAACTCCAAGCATCTGCCTCTAACCCTAGGAAGCTCTTTGCTACCTTCTCCTCCCTCCTGAATCCTCCTCCCCCTCCCCCCCCCCCTCCTCCCTCTCTGCGGATGACTTCGTCAACCATTTTGAAAAGAAGGTTGACGACATCCGATCCTCGTTTGCTAAGTCAAACGACACTGCTGGTCCTGCTCACACTGCCCTACCCTGTGCTTTGACCTCTTTCTCCCCTCTCTCTCCAGATGAAATCTCGCGTCTTGTGAAGGCCGGCCGCCCAACAACCTGCCCACTTGACCCTATCCCCTCCTCTCTTCTCCAGACCATTTCCGGAGACCTTCTCCCCTACCTCACCTCGCTCATCAACGCATCCTTGACCGCTGGCTACGTCCCTTCCGTCTTCAAGAGAGCGAGAGTTGCACCCCTTCTGAAAAAACCTACACTCGATCCCTCCGGTGTCAACAACTACAGACCAGTATCCCTTCTTTCCTTTCTCTCCAAAACTCTTGAACGCGCCGTCCTTGGCCAGCTCTCTTGCTATCTCTCTCAGAATGACCTTCTTGATCCTAATCAGTCAGGTTTCAAGACTGGGCATTCAACTGAGACTGCTCTTCTCTGTGTCACGGAGGCTCTCCGCACTGCTAAAGCTAACTCTCTCTCCTCTGCTCTCATCCTTCTAGACCTATCTGCTGCCTTTGATACCGTGAACCATCAGATCCTCCTCTCCACCCTCTCCGAGCTGGGCATCTCCGGCACCGCGCACGCTTGGATTGCGTCCTACCTGACAGGTCGCTCCTACCAGGTGGCGTGGCGAGAATCTGTCTCCGCACCACGTGCTCTCACCACTGGTGTCCCCCAGGGCTCTGTTCTTGGCCCACTCCTATTCTCGCTATACACCAAGTCACTTGGCTCTGTCATATCCTCACATGGTCTCTCATATCATTGCTATGCAGATGACACACAATTAATCTTCTCCTTTCCCCCTTCTGACAACCAGGTGGCGAATCGCATCTCTGCATGTCTGGCAGACATATCAGTGTGGATGACGGATCACCACCTCAAGCTGAACCTCGGCAAGACGGAGCTGCTCTTCCTCCCGGGGAAGGACTGCCCGTTCCATGATCTCGCCATCACGGTTGACAACTCCCTTGTGTCCTCCTCCCAGAGTGCTAAGAGCCTTGGCGTGACCCTGGACAACACCCTGTCGTTCTCCACCAACATCAAGGCGGTGACCCGATCCTGTAGGTTCATGCTCTACAACATTCGCAGAGTACGACCCTGCCTCACACAGGAAGCGGCGCAGGTCCTAATCCAGGCACTTGTCATCTCCCGTCTGGATTATTGCAACTCGCTGTTGGCTGGGCTCCCTGCCTGTGCCATTAAACCCCTACAACTCATCCAGAACGCCGCAGCCCGTCTGGTGTTCAACCTTCCCAAGTTCTCTCACGTCACCCCGCTCCTCCGCTCTCTCCACTGGCTTCCAGTCGAAGCTCGCATCCGCTACAAGACCATGGTGCTTGCCTACGGAGCTGTGAGGGGAACGGCACCTCCATACCTTCAGGCTCTGATCAGGCCCTACACCCAAACAAGGGCACTCCGTTCATCCACCTCTGGCCTGCTCGCCTCCCTACCTCTGAGGAAGCACAGTTCCCGCTCAGCCCAGTCAAAACTGTTCGCTGCTCTGGCACCCCAATGGTGGAACAAGCTCCCTCACGACGCCAGGACAGCGGAGTCAATCACCACCTTCCGGAGACACCTGAAACCCCACCTCTTCAAGGAATACCTGGGATAGGATAAAGTAATCCTTCTAACCCCCCCCCTTAAAAGATTTAGATGCACTATTGTAAAGTGGTTGTTCCACTGGATATTATAGGTGAATGCACCAATTTGTAAGTCGCTCTGGATAAGAGCGTCTGCTAAATGACTAAAATGTGTAAAATGTAAAATGAGAGTAATGGGCAGGTGGAGAGAGTGAACCAGGATGTGGGCAGGTTTCTGCGGTCGTATTGTCAGGATCGGCCGGGGGATTGAGAGGAGTTCGTTCCATGGGCATTGATGGCTCAGAACTCGCTCCGCCACTCCTCCACTAATCTCTCCCCCTTCCAGTGCATACTGGGGTACCAGCCGGTTCTGGCGCCTTGGCATCAGAGTCAGACTGAGGCTCCTGCAGTGGACGACTGGTTCAGGCGCGCGGAGGAGACATGGGAAGCTGCCCATGTTCACCTCCAGTGGGCAGTGCTGCGCCAGAAAGCCAGCACAGACCGCCACCGCAGTGAGGCCCCGGTGTTCGCACCGTGGGACCGGGTCTGGTTCTCGACCTGAAACCTGCCCCTCCGCCTGCCCTGCCGGAAGCTGGGCCCGCGGCTTGTGGGGCCATTTAAAGTCCTGAGGATAGTGAACAAGGTTTGTTATAGGTTACAGCTTCCCCCCGATTACTGTATTAACCCCTCGTTCCATGTGTCTCTCCTCAGGCCGGTGGTGGTTGGCCCGCTCCAGGAGTCTGAGGTGCGGGAGGTTCCTCCGCCCCCTCTGGACTTCGAGGGGGCCCCGGCGTACTCCGTTCGCTCTATACTGGATTCGAGGCGTCGGGTGAGGGGCCTTCAGTACCTCGTGGAGTGGGAGGGGTACGGTCCGGAGAAGAGGTGCTGGGTTCCGGTGGAGGACGTGTTGGACCCTTCAATGCTGCGGGAGTTCCATCGTCTCCGTCCGGATCGCCCTGCTGCTGGAGCTGCACGTCAATCTCCTTGTTCGGGCGGCGCTCGGCGGTCGGCGTCGCCGGTCGTCTAGCCATCGTCGATCCACTTATCATTTTCCAATTGTTTTCTCTTGTGTTTCCATACACCTGGTTTCAATTCCCTCATTTACTTGTTGTGTATTTAACCCTCTGTTCCCCCCATATCTTTGTGTTGGATTGTTTATTGTAGTGCTTGTGCACGTTCCCAGTGAGCGCACGACGGGTTATTTTGTGCCCATTTATCATGTTGTTCTGGATGCCGTTGGTTCTGCTTAATAAATCTCCGGTTATTACCCAGTTCTGCTCTCCTGCGCCTGACTTCTCTGCTGCCAATTACGCAGCCCGCTACAGCTGATTGTAACGCGTGCACTGCGAGTCATGAAACAAGTTCAGGGAGTGTGTGTTTTGATAAATGAATACAACTAAATACAAAACAAGAAACACAAACAACGCACAGACATGACACTGGAACCGAAACAATGACGCCTGGAGAAGGAACCAAAAGGAGTGACATATATAGGGAAGGTAATCAGGGAAATTATGGAGTCCAGGTGAGTCTGATGATGCGCAGATGTGCGTAACGATGGTGACAGGTGTGCGCCATAACGAGTAGCCTGGTGACCTAGAGGCCAGAGAGGGAGCACATGTCACACTGATAAACAGTAGTGACTCAACATTTTAATTCGAAATTAACATGAAAGTAATTTGTTTAACATTTTAACGTAGTTTGTTTGAATAAATCAACCTAATACTTACATTTTACAAAGTTATTCCTCATTCCTCTGGAAAACTTTTTCCCAAGCAGGGATTTCAGTCCGTCATTAATTCAGAAGTTTTGGGAATTTTCGCTGTGTCGCAAGGTGTTATGGAATAGCTTCCCCTGCAAAGGGAAGAGAAAAGATGCCATGCACGCTTTGCTTTCCAGACCTCCCATGTACGCTTATAGAACGTCCAGTAAACTTAGTAGATACTTGCCTTCTCACGTTCTTTTATACAATTGTTAATGTTTATAAAAAATTACTTCTGTACTCGCTATAGAGGACTTGCAGTTATGTCACAAATCACCTAGCAACTGCACCAGGTGCCATGTTGGAAGACCAAAGTCAGTCTGTTGGACATCGTCCACATGGCTGGCTGCATTTAGCTACCAGAAAGATTGCCCATTATTTAGTTTTTCTAAGGACCCAGAAAACAGAGGCAGTAGGAGAACATATTCCAGTAGGTAAATATATTTGGAAAATTATAAAGAACTATGTATTATTTGCTAGCTAGCTTGCTCAAGAAACTTAGTGTGTAGGCTAACTCAAATGAGCTGCTAACGTAATGTTCACTAGTTAGCTAGCTATACAGTATGTTAATATTGCTTTGAGAGAATCCTGTCGGGCTGTATCGCTGCCTGGTACGGCAACTGCACCGCCCACATCTGCAAGGCTCTCCAGAAGGTGGTGCGGTCTGCACAAGGCTACACCAGGGGCAAACTACCCGAGCCACTGCCTGTTCACCCGCTACTATCCAGAAGGCGAGGTCTGTACAGGTGCATCAAAGCTGGGAACGAGAGACTGAAAAACAGCTTCAATCTCAAGGCCATCAGACTGTTAAACAGCCATCACTAACACAGAGAGGCTGCTGCCTACATACTGACTTGAAATCATTGGCCAGTTTAATAAATGAAACACTAGTCACTTTAATAATACCAATTCAATAATGTTTACATATCTTGCATTACTCATCTCATGTGTAAATACTGAATTTTATACCATCTATTGCATCTTGCCTATGCCGCTATGTCATTGCTCATCCATATATTTACATGTATATATTCTTATTCCATTCCTTTACTTAGATTGTGTGTATTAGGTACTTGTTGTAGAATTGTTAGATTACATGTTAGATATTACCGCACTGTCAGAACTAGAAGCACAAGCATTTCGCTACACTCCCAATAACATCTGCTAACCATGTGTATGTGACCAATAACATCGCATTTGTTTTGATTAGCTAAGTGAATTAAATATCACCAGCTTGCTAACTTCATGTTAGCTAGTTTTCTTGATGTATTCATCATTGTAACTCTAAATGCATATGTAGCTAGCTAACTTCATATTAGCTAGTTAGATAGCTATCTTGATGTATTTATCATTGTAACTCGGAATACATTTGTGGCTAGGTAGCTAGCTAGCTAACAGCCATGGAAGAGGGTGAAAGGATTAGCTAGTAATTCCAGCTGTCAGAGAAGGGAGATTAGGCTACTCTGGATAGGGCAGGTACCTTTCCAGCAGGACATTATGAAAATATTCTCCAGTTCCAGTCAATAGCAAGATAAACTATGAGGACAGAGAGATATTTTCAGAGAGTCTAATTTGAGTTTAATAAAAGCCAGTTTTCTGTTCTCAGGTACAGAGAGCTGTGAATTCCTGTCCGCAGATGAAGAGATTCCAAATAATGTCCCAAGAGAATAAGGGTATATCCTTGTATACCATGGATTATACAGTATGTGTACCTATGTTAGCACATTTCGTGAACTAAAATACAATTTAAAAGTAACACACAATGTCTAAACCTATTACAACTGCAGCAGGCCAACCTTGCTGGTTGTGCAGGCATCTGTTCCAGCCCAGCGCTAAGACACCCGATTCAATGCATCAAAAGCTAATAAGTTAATAATCAAGTGTGCTATTACTGGACTGGAACAGAAGTCTGCTCCCCCAGTAGATCAGGGATCAATGGAAGTGAGGTTGGCCACCTCTGGTATTATCTTTTTTTGGTTTGCCTGAAATGATGCTTATTAATAATAGCCTACTTGTTACTAACCTTTTATATATGAGTTAACTTACTTGTACACTTGAAAAATATATGAAATAGTGTTGATTTATATGAAGTTCAGTGTTTAAACTTTTTAATTTAACTATTATTCAAGATTAACTAGTGTCGATGTTGATTTATCACAGATCACAATCCTGCAATAAAGAGGGGAAGGGAATCTGTCTCTAATTTGTCTGTTTCTGTGTTGTATTCTCAAATGAATATGACCTTGTTCAGTCGTAAGCTCTCCAACTAGTTTTATTTGATTGTCCATCTTTTTTTCAGGATATCAACCATGTGAACCCATTTTGCAGCTGATAATGGCATGCAATGCCAATGCAGACAAATGCCTACAGCGGTGGATCACAACTCCAGTCCTTCAGTATCCCCAACAGCACACATTTTTGTTGAATCAGGTGTGTTTGTCCGGGGCTACAATAAACTGTACTGTTGGGGGTACTCCAGGACCTGACATAGGAACCACTGTCCTTCAGTATGATGGCATTAGCCTTATGGGCATTTGCAATGCACCCCTTGACATTGTGCATCTGAAGCAGAGAATAGCTTAACTCACACATTGTTTAGATATTGTTCAGTTATATGTTCTAAATTTAAAAACCATACCAGTAGACAATGTATATGAGGCTAATCAATTAGACAGGATTTTGTACATGCCTTGTTCTGACATTAAATTGTTCAGTGCAAATCCAACCTTTGTAATCTAGGTGTTGAAATGTCTGGAAGCGGGAGATGATAGGATTCTTAGCTTAAAACATACAAATACTACTACTACTACCACCAAGTTCAATGCCAGATACTTTTCTCCCAGAGGTGCCACTGTGATAATGAAGATGGTTTGCCTAAGACGACCACAACAATTACATTGTCTATGCTAAATGTGTTTAAATTGTAAAGAAATAAAATAGTTGGGCTATAAGATATACTTTTTATTTAGGCAAAGCGGAGATGACAAAATAGTTTTTATTTCACCCATACAACAATATAACTAAACTCAGCAAAAAAAATAAACATCCTCTCACTGTCAACTGTGTTTATTTTCAGCAAACTTTTAACATGTGTAAATATTTTTATGAACACAACAAGATTCAACAACTGAGACATAAACTGAACAAGTTCCACAGACATTTGGGAGGAGGAGGATGTCTTCCCTGTAACGAACAGAAATGGAATAATGTGTCCCTGAACAAAGGGGGGGGGGGGGGGGGGTCAAAATCAAAAGTAACAGTCAGTATCTGGTGTGGCCACCAACTGAATTAAGTACTGCAGTACATCTCCTCCTCATGGACTGCACCAGATTTGCCAGTTCTTGCTGTAAGATGTTACCCCACTCTTCCACCAAGGCACCTGCAAGTTCCTGACATCTCTGGGGGGAATGGCCCTAGCCCTCACCCTCCAATCTAACGGGCTCTTCGCTGGCCATTGCAGAACACTGCCATTCCTGTCTTGCAGGAACTCACCCACAGAACGAGCAGTATGGCTGGTGGCATTGTCATGCTGGAGGGTCATGTCAGGATGAGCCTGCAGGAAGGGTACCACATGAGGGAGGAGGATGTCTTCCCTGTAACGCACAGCGTTGAGATTGTCTTCAATGACAACAAGCTTAGTCCGATGATGCTGTGACACACCGCCCCAGACCATGACGGACCCTCCACCTCCAAATCGATCCCGCTCCAGAGTACAGGCCTCGGTGTAACACTCATTCCTTCGACGATAAACGCGAATCCGACCATCACCCCTGGTGAGACAAAACCGCGACTCATCAGTGAAAAGCACTTTTTGCCAGTCCTGTCTGGTCCAGCGATGGTGGGTTTGTGCCCATAGGCGACATTGTTGCCGGTGATGTCTGGTGAGGACGTGCCTTACAACAGGCCTACAAGCCCTCAGTCCATCCTCTTTCAGCCTATTGCTGACAGTCTGAGCACTGATGGAGGGATTGTGCGTTCCTGGTGTAACTCGGGCAGTTGTTGTTGCCATCCTGTACCTGTCCCGCAGGTGTGATGTTTAGATGTACCGATCCTGTGCAGGTGTTGTTACATGTGGTCTACAACTGCGAGGACGATCAGCTGTCCGTCCTGTCTCCCTGTAGCACTGTCTTAGGCATCTTACAGTACGGACATTGCTATTTTTTGCACTGGCCACATCTGCAGTCCTCATGCCTCCTTGCAGCATGCCTAAGGCACGTTCACGCAGATGAGCAGGGACCCTGGGCATCTTTCTTTTGGTGTTTTTCAGAGTCAGTAGAAAGGCTTCTTTAGTGTCCTAAGTTTTCACAACTGTGACCTTAATTGCCTACCGTCTGTAAGCTGTTAGTGTCTTAACGACCGTTCCACAGGTGCATGTTTATTAACTGTTTATAGTTCATTGAACAAGCATGGGAAACAGTGTTTAAACCCTTTACAATGAATATCTGTGAAGTCATTTGGATTTTTACAAATTATCTTTGAAAGACAAGATCCTGAAAAAGGGACGTTTCTTTTTTTTGCTGAGTTTATTTTTAAAGTACAGTATGTTTACAATATCATAAACAGTAGTATTTTACATGTTTCAAATGACATTTTATCTATTCGTACAGTTTAAGGGGGTACTTTTGTCATGACGACAAGGTGAAGGTGCTCTCTACTCAAATAACACAGCAGAATCATTCAGATTTACCAAACCACAGCAAAAAAACAACCATCTCGTATAACTGAGGGGTGTCTCCGTTCATATGTGGAAAAGGACAAAGTAGTAGAAGTAGAAACAGACGCTGCTGCAGCATTGCTCATCCTCACAGTGGGAATATGATGCTGCTGCAGCATTGCTCATCCACACAGTGGGAATCCAGTCGACATGGGTGTCTTGTTCGAGGTCAGCTGGTGAACTTGCAGTACAAAAACAATAACAAAGCACATCTGATGTTAGAATGTCAGTTTCTCAGTTCACCTATACCGTCAGGGCACTTAATTGTTTGGTTGTGTTTAATTCAGGTGTTTTAGTGTCACATAAAGATTAAATCTATTGTTGGCCTTGAACAACCAATAGTCAACACAGCAGGTTGTCCTATGCCATTGAGGACTTATCCTATGCTGAAATGTCCATAAATGTTCCCTCCTCTTATGAATAAAGTTCTCAACAAATGATCATTGGGTTATTATATGACTATATGGTAACCACTGGAGTTTGTTGGACAATAATGTCCTCCAGGATATATTGACGTCGTATCATACAATGTACGTCTCCCCTTTTTATGGCCATGGCTAGAAGGGATCCAGCATTTTGTCAAATTAACATAATATTTGACATTTCGTAGCAGATTAGGAGAATTTACACAGCAGGTTAGGATAATTAACGTAGCAGGTTAGGAGAATTAGGTTAAGGTTAGGAAAAGGGTTAGAGTTAGCTAAAATGAAGAACAAAAAATACTTGTAACGGCCGTCGTAGTAAGTGGACCAAAGCGCAGCATTTAAGAAAACAAAAGCAAGAAAACCGTACGAACGACCAGGATTACAGGCTAAACACAGCTATGCAATCACAACTTCCCACAAAACCAAAACAAAACACACCCCTCTATATAGGACCTTCAATCAGAGGCAACGAGGAACAGCTGCCTCCAATTGAAGGCCAAATCAATAAACTAAACATAGAACTAAAAAGACTAGAACATAGAAATATACTAACATAGAACATAGACCAAAAACCCCGGAAAACACTAACCAAACACCCCTCTACATAAACACACACCCCGAACCACATAAAACAAATACCCCCCTGCCACGTCCTGACCAAACTACAATAACAAATAACCCCTTTATTGGTCAGAACGTGACAATACTTTTAAAATTAATTGGACAAAAGCTAGATCCCTTTTAGCCAGGATCCCTTTTCGGCCTAGATTACGTGGTTGCATTCAAGACAAGGTCGTTTTTATTGATCAAATCAAATCCAAAATGATTTGTCACATGCGCCAAATACAACAGGTGTAGACCTTACAGTGAAATGCTTACTTACAAGCCTTTAACCAACAATGCAGTTTTAAGAAAAATACATAAAAAAAATAAGAAATAAAAGTAACAAGTAATTAAAGAGCAGCAGTAAAATAACAATAGCGAGGCTATATACAGGGGTTACTGGTACAGAGTCAATGTGGCAGGGGCACCGGTTAGTCGAGATAATTGAGGTAATATGTATGTAGGTAGGTAGAGTTATTAAAGTGACTATGTATAGATAATAACAGAGAGTAGCAGCAGCGTAAAAGAGTGTGTGTGGGGGGGGGGGGTAATGCAAATAGTCTGGGTAGCCATTTGATTAGATGTTCAGTAGTCTTATGGCTTGGGGGTAGAAGCTGTTTAGAAGCCTCTTGGACCTAGATTACATTAGTTTAATTCCCTGTTAAATGCAGGGAATTGATTTGATAAAATAGCATGTCATTTCATTTAATCCATAGTAAAGACATGACAACATGTAGGTAGAGTTATTAAAGAGACTATGCATAGATGACAACAGAGAGTAACAGTGGTGTAAAGAGGGGTTGAGAGGGTGGGGGGGGACACTGCAAATATTCTGGGTAGCCATTTGACTAGATCTTCAGGAGTCTTATGGTTTAGGGGTAGAAGCTGTTTAGAAGCCTCTTGGACCTAGACTTGGCGCTCCGGTACCACTTGCCGTGCGGTGCCAGAGAGAACAGTCTATGACTAGGGTGGCTGGAGTCTTTGACAATTTTTAGGGCCTTCCTCTGACACTGCCTGGTGTAGAGGTCCTGGATGGCAGAAAGCTTGGCCCCAGTGATGTACTGGGCTGTACGCACTACCCTCTGTGGTGCCTTGCGGTCAGAGGCCGAGCAGTTGCCAAACCGGACGGTGATGCAACCCATCAGGATGCTCTCGATGGTGCAGCTGTAGAACCTTTTGAGGATCTGAGGTCCCATGCAAAATCTTTTCAGTCTCCTGCAGAGGAATACGTTTTGTACCCTCTTCCCGACTGTCTTGGTGTGCTTGGACCATGATAGTTTGTTGATGATGTGGACGCCAAGGAACTCGAAGCTCTCAACCTGCTCCACTACAGCCCCATCGATGAGAATGGAGGCGTGCTCGGGTCCTCCTTTTCCTGTAGTCCACAATCATCTCCTTTGTCTTGATCACGTTGAGGGAGAAGTTGTTGTCCTTGCACCACACGGCCAGGTCTCTGACCTCCTCCCTGTAGGCTGTCTCATCGTTGTCGGTGATCAGGCCTACCATCTTAATGATGGTGTTGGAGTCGTGCCCGGCCGTGCAGTCATGAGTGAACGGGGAGTACAGGAAGGGACTGAGCAGGCACCCCTGAGGGGCTCCCGTGTTGAGGATCAGCGTGGCGTATGTGTTTTTACATACCTTTACCACCTGGGGGCGGCCAATCAGGAAGTCCAGGATCCAGTTGCAGAGGGAGGTGTTTAGTCCCAGGGTGCTTAGCTTAGTGATGAGCTTTGATGGCACTATGGTGTTGAACGCTGAGCTGTAGTCAATGAATAGCATTCTCACATAGGTGTTCCTTTCGTCCAGGTGGGAAAGGGCAGTGTGGCGTGAAATAGAGATTGCATCATCTGTGGATCTGTTCGTGCGCTATACAACTTGGAGTGGGTCTAGGGTTTCTGGGATGATGGTGTTGATGTGAGCCATGACCAGCCTTTCAAATCACTTCATGGCTACAGACGTGAGTGCTACAGGTCGGTAGTCATTTAGGCAGGTTACCTTAGTGTTCTTGGGCACAGGCAATATGGTGGTCTGCTTAAAACATGTTGGTATTATAGAGTCGGACAGGGAGAGGTTGAAAATGTCAGTGAAGACACTTGCTAGTTGGTCAGCGCATGCTCGCAGTTGTCATGCTCTGACCTAAGAGAGCTGTTTTTTGTCTGTTTAGTTAGGTCAGGGTGTGATATGGGTGGGCATTTTATGTTTTTTGTTTCTATGTTTAGTTCTTGTTTTTCTATTTCTATGTTGGAGTTTTGGGATGATCTCCAATTAGAGGCAGCTGGTTCGTGTTGTCTCTAATTGGAGCTCATATTTAAGTTGGGGTTTTTTCTATTGTGTTTTGTGGGTAGTTGTTTCCTGTTTCGTTCACGTAACCTGACAGAACTGTTGACTGTCGTTTTGTTTCTTTTGTATAAGTGTTCGTTTTCATAAAAATATAATTATGAGCACGCAACACGCTGCGCCTTGGTCCCCTTTATACGACGCACGTTACAGCAGTAAACGTCCTGGTAATCCGTCTGGCCCTGCGGCCTTGTGAATGTTGACCTCAGACAATTTTGTCCACTGAAGTCGGTTATGACGCCGGACACGCAGTCAGGTCAAGACCCTAGTGAGGATAACCTCTATGGGCTAGGTGGGACGCTAGCGTGCCACCCGTGGTGCACTCCATCAACAGCAGGTGCATTTCAAGAGCGGCAAATTTGAATCCAAATAAATGTCAAAATTCAAATTTTTCAAACATACAACTATTTTACACCCTTTGAAAGATAAACATCTCCTTAATCTAACCACGTTTTACGATTTCAAAAAGGTTTTACGGCGAAAGCATAAATTTAGAGTATGTTAGGACAGTACATTTACAAGAGTTGTGTGTAATGTTTTGTCAATTCGAAGACAGGGTAACCAAAACCATAAAACCAGCTAAAATGATGCACTAACCTTTTACAATCTCCATCAGATGACACTCCTAGGACATTATGTTAGACAATGCATGCATTTTTAGTTCTATCAAGTTCATATTTATATCCAAAAACAGCGTTTTACTATGGCATTGATGTTGAGGAAATCGTTTCCCTCCAATAACCGGCAGTCAAGTCAGTGTCACAAATTAAATAATTAAAATTAGAAAACATTGGTAAAATATTATGTTGTCATTTAAAGAATTATAGATTTACATCTCTTGAATGCAATCAACTTGCCAGATTTAAAAATAACCTTACTGGGAAATCACACTTTGCAATAATCTGAGCACTGCGCCCAGAAAAATACGCGTTGCGATACAGACTAGACGTCATGTTGGGAAGATCTAAAATCGAAAATACTATGTAAATAATCCATTACCTTTGATTCTCTTCATCAGATGTCACTTCCAGGTATCACAGGTCCATAACGAATGTAGTTTTGTTCAAAAAAGCTCATCATTTATGTCCAAAAATCTCCGTCTTGTTAGCACATGATCTAAGCCAGCCGGACTTCTCGTCATGAACGAGGGGGAAAAATATATTTACGTTCGTTCAAACATGTCAAACGTTGTATAGCATAAATCATTAGGGCCTTTTTTAACCAGAACATGAATAATATTCAAGGTGGACGAATGCATACTCTTTTATAACGTATTGGAACGAGGGTACCCAACATGAACTCGCGCGCCAGGTGTCTAATGGGACATCATCGTTCCATGGCTCTTGTTCGGTCAGATCTCCCTCCAGAAGACTCAAAACACTTTGTAAAGGCTGGTGACATCTAGTGGAAGCAATAGGAAGTGCCAAAATATTCCTCAGCCTCTGTGTTTTTCAATGGGATAGGTTTAAAGGTAATACAACACATCAGGTATCCACTTCCTGTCAGAAAATGTCTCAGGGTTTTGCCTGCCAAATGAGTTCTGTTATACTCACAGACACCATTCAAACAGTTTTAGAAACTTTAGAGTGTTTTCTATCCATATATAATAAGTATATGCATATTCTAGTTACTGGGTAGGATTAGTAACCAGATTAAATCGGGTACATTTTTTTTATCCAGACGTGCAAATGCTGCCCCCTAGCCCTAACAGGATAACGAGCATGCAGATGAGCTTCCCTGAGATGGTTTCTGACTGTTTGTGCAGAAGTTCTTCGGTTGTGTAAACCCACAGTCATCTGTCCTGATGGCTGGTCTCAGACAATTTTGCAGGTGAAGAAGCCGGATGTGGACGTCTTAGCCTTGGCGTGGTCACACGTGGTCTGCTGTTGTGAGGACGGTTGGGTATACTGTCAAATTCTCTAAAACAACGTTGGAGGCGGCTTACGGTAGAGAAATGAACATTCAATTCTCTGGCAACAGTTCTGGTGGACATTCCTGCAGTCAGCATGCCAATTGCACACTCCTTCAAAACTTGAGACATCTGGCATTGTGTTATGTGACAAAACTGCACATTTTAGAATGCCCTTTTTATTGTTCCCAGGACAAGGTGCACCTGTGCAATGATCATGCTGTTCAATCAGCTTCTTGATATGCCATAGCTGTCAGGTGGATGGATTATCTTGGCAAAGGAGACTAAAAGGGATATAAACACATTTCTGCACATTTGAGAGAAATCACTTGAGAGAAATACGCTTTTTGTGTATATGGAACATTTCTGGGAGCTTTTATTTCAGCCCATGAAACATAGGACCAACACTTTACATGTTGCATTCATATTTTTTGTCAGTGTATTTTAGTTAGTTTTTTTTTAGCAGATTTGCATTAACTCAATTCACTGATATTCAAAGGCTACATTAGGGAGAGGATTCCACTTAATTATAATGTAGCCTATTTTGTGTAGCATGCGGATGATTACTGCTGTCTTGATACAACCTGTACAAATAAATTACAAATATATACTTTATATATTTTTTTATTAAGGAGTTAAGGAAAGAAACCTGCAGTATGCGATTGACACACATATCCTGTCTTAACTGACACAGTCATCCTGTCTTAACTGACACAGCTATCCTGTCTTAACTGACACAGCTATCCTGTCTTAACTGATACAGCTATCCTGTCTTAACTGACACAGCTATCCTGTCTTAACTGACACAGTCATCCTGTCTTAACTGACACAGCTATCCTGTCTTAACTGACACAGCTATCCTGTCTTAACTGACACAGTCATCCTGTCTTAACTGACACAGCTATCCTGTCTTAACTGACACAGCTATCCTGTCTTAACTGATACAGCTATCCTGTCTTAACTGACACAGCTATCCTGTCTTAACTGATACAGCTATCCTGTCTTAACTGACACAGTCATCCTGTCTTAACTGACACAGCTATCCTGTCTTAACTGACACAGCTATCCTGTCTTAACTGATACAGCTATCCTGTTGTAACCTTTTACAGCAGTGGGCTAAATCAGGGTCACACAGAGTGATTCTTGGTAGTCTTACTTTGAAACAAAAGTATACATCTCACACGCGTCGTTACAGTGTGAAAGAGTTGAAATGTATTACATTTTGAGTTTGCATCTCAATATTACCCTTTATATACATCACAGAAGACTGAAATATAACAACACTTTTTGACAAAGAAACACCAGATTTATCTTTTATTTTTAGAATCTTTATTAATTATGAAATTATGAAAAAATATTAATAACTAATAACATCCCCACACGTGAGGCCAAAGAGGGCGATTTTTGGTCACTGACTGCAGGAAAGAGCTAGCTGTGTAATCATCAGCCCCATATGACTGTTTGTTTCCTCTCTTCCTCTCCTCAGCTTATCTGCAACACACAACCACCCTCCCTCCTCAAGCCTTTGTCATCCTGTACTGTTTTTTTTGTCACACCTCCATAGCCCTACTGAGGATAGGACATTACAGATTCACCCATTCGCTCAAGATCTATACACGGATGATTTCCGCTGGCGGCTATCTTAGCGTACAGGTGTTACATCCCATGGCCAAACATGCTGTCCAATCCGATTCCAGCGGTGCCTCAGCGAATCTTGTTTGTTCACTGAAGTGCAGTATAGCAAATCGCTTCTGTTATGACTTATGCTGATACCGCAGTACAGTAACTCAGTAGCGTTTGTGGCCGACTGGCCCGATTCAGTCCTATGTAGCTAAATTTGAAATTGTGTTTTTTACATTGGATAAAAGTAGAGACTCAGATCTCGAAAAAATGGTATATCATACACTACAGTTGAGAAACAATGGGAACGTAATTCTGCTTTGAAAGTTGATATATGTATAACCCCACTTTTGAGAAAATGGGCCTTGAATGTTTTGGTACCTACTGAAGTGCTCTTCTTTGTCTACACACATTCAGCATCCTATTAAGCCTTAGCCCCACCCGTCTCTTTAAGGATTCATATGTGAGACCATGTGCTAAACAGAGTGAGTACTGTAATGTACTAAACAACCAAAGATTTCAAGACTAAAGGCTGGTTTATTCTACGTCTATTGACATGTCTGTTGTCGCAGTGACATCATGAACATTCTGTTGTCGTCCGACATCAAACTTGTCGTTGTCGTTATGAAAAAGTATGAACACAAAAATGACAGGCTGCATGACATCAGCAGCCTGGTGGTCCAAAATATCATAACTGGTGTATTTTAACACCAATAAACCCATCTGTTTAACAATGAATTTAGTATACGTCAATCTAGCAACCAGGCAACTAAAAGTAACTTTCTAAACAATGGTTTGATTCATTTCTAGTTTGTTAGCTAGCAAACATTAAGTTAGCTGGCTAGCCAGTTCAAATAATCAATATATCATATCAATTACCAGGCAACAGTTTGGACACACCTACTCATTCAAGGGTTTTTCTTTATTTTTTATATTTTCTATATTGTAGAATAATAGTGAAGACATCAACACTATGAAATAACACATATGGAGTCATGTAGAAACCAAAAAAGTGTTAAACAAATCAAAATATTTGTTATATTTAGCCACCCTTTACCTTGATGACAGTTTTGCACACTCTTCGCTTTCTCTCAACCAGCTTCACCTGGAATGCTTTTCTAACAGTCTTGAAGGAGTTCAGGAATATATGCTGAGCACTTTTTGGCTGCTTTTCGTTCACTCTGCGGTCCAACCAATCCCTAACCATCTCAATTGTGTTGAGGTCGGGTGATTGTGGAGGCCAGGTCATCTGATGATGCCCTCCATCACTCTCCTTCTTGGTCAAATAGCCCTTACACAGACTGAAGGTGTTGGGTCATTGTTCTGTTGAAAAACAAATCAAATCAAATGTTATTAGTCACATACCTTATAGTGAAATGCTTACTTACGAGCCCCTAACGAACAATGCAGTTGGAAAAAAAAATACAGATAAGAATAAGAGGTATAAGTAACAAGTAATTAAAGAGCAGTAGTGAAATAACAATCGCGAGACTATGTACAGGGGGGTTACCGATACAGAGTCAATGTGTGGGGGCACCGGTTATTTGAGGTAGTATGTACATTGTCATGCTGTTGCCCTGTTGGGGGAGGTTTATGACCCCCCATAAATACCTTTCCCCTTTTTCTTTCCACTCTACAGACTGGACTCTTGGAAAGCCCTTTTGTTAATATAGGGAGAGTATTGTAACATCAAAAGGTTTGGGAAAATAAAAGTCTTTAGGTAATCCAGCCAGTTGAAAGTGTCTGTTGGTACTTAAAGAATATGACGTCAGATCAGTTGTCATCTGATACGTTATATCTGATGATAGGACGACATAAACTGTATCTTGGAAAGTCTACACATTGTAGTTATCAGATTCATATGGAATTGTTGTGCAATTTAAATGTTTAAATGTGAAACTATTTGTGAAAAGATTTCAATATAATTTTAGCTGAAATTCTGTGTGACTATTTAGGTATTTAGTAAATAAATAATTAAACAAAATGCTGTATTGCTGATTCAACTTGTTAGCCAGGGTTTGTGAAGAGCACGCCCCCATTCTCATCAACGGGGCTGTAGTGGAGCAGGTTGAGAGCTTCAAGTTCCTTGGTGTCCACATCAACAACAAACTAGAATGGTCCAAACACACCAAGACAGTGGTGAAGAGGGCACGACAAAGCCTATTCCCCCTCAGGAAACTAAAAAGATCTGGCATGGGTCCTGAGATCCTCAAATGGTTCTACAGCTGCACCATTGAGAGCATCCTGACCGGTTGCATCACTGCCTGGTATGGCAATTGCTCGGCCTCTGACCGCAAGGCACTTCAGAGGGTAGTGTGTATGGCCCAGTACATCACTGGGGCAAAGCTGCCTGCCATCCAGGACCTCTACACCAGGCGGTGTCAGAGGAAGGCCCTAAAAATTGTCAAAGACCCCAGCCACCCTAGTCATAGACTGTTCTCTCTACTACCGCATGGCAAGCGGTACCGGAGTGCCAAGTCTAGGACAAAAAGGCTTCTCAACAGTTTTTACCCCCAAGCCATAAGACTTCTGAACAGGTAATCAAATGGCTACCCGGACTATTTTCATTGTGTCCCCCCCCCCCACCCCTCTTTTACGCTGCTGCTACTCTCTGTTTATCATATACGCATAGTTACTTAAACTATACATTCATGTAGATACTACCTCAACTGGCCCAACCAACCAGTGCTCTCGCACATTGGCTAACCGGGCTATCTGCATTGTGTCCCACCACCCGCTAACCCCTCTTTTTACGCTACCGCTACTCTGTTCATCATATATGCATAGTCACTTTAACCATACCGACATGTACATACTACCCCAATAAGCCTGACTAACCGGTGTCTGTATATAGCCTTGCTACTGTTATTTTCAAATGTGTTTTGACTGTTGTTTTATTTCTTTACTTACACACACACACACACACACACACACACACACACACACACACACACACACACACACACACACACACACACACACACACACACACACACACACACACACACACACACACCTTTTTTTCACACTATTGGTTAGAGCCTGTAAGTAAGCATTTCACTGTAAGGTCTACACCTGTTGTATTCGGCGCACGTGACAAATAAACTTTGATTTGAAACGCGTTAAGAAGGAAAGAAATTGGAAAAGCATTCCAGGTGAAGCTAGAGTGTGCAAAGCTGTCATCAAGGAAAAGGGTGGCTACTTTGAAGAATCTCAAATATAAATATATCTTGATTTGTGTAACACTTTTTGTGGTTACTACATGATTCCATATGTCTTATTTCATAGTTCTGATGTCTTCACTATTATTCTACAGTGTAGAAAATAGTACAAATAAAGAAACACCCTGGAATGAGTAGGTGTGTCCAGACTTTTGAGTGGTACTGTAATTTACAGCGTCTTAACTTGAGCTAATTTGTATTCATTATTACAGGTAAATAAACTCAAAACAAGATCATTATTTACAAATTAATGGTGAGCCAATTACAGAAAATAGCTTACTGTTGTGAGTGTGATGAATAAAAGCAGGGCATTCTACCGGAGAATTTTAGAACTTGGACACTGTGTTGTTGGCCTAACGTTATATCCTAATTTGACTTTGGTGCAGGTCATGTTGTTCTTCACAATACCGTCTATGCTAAACACACACTAAATCAAATAAAGTCCAAGTTTATTTGTCAGATGCACAGGATACAGAAGGTGTAAACGTTACAGTAAAATGGTTACTTGCATAGTAAAGTTTTTTGCTTGGACATGTAGATAGCTAGATGGCTAAACAATGAAACGTAATCCCAACTCATAATGTTACTACCCTGCATGAATCTACAGGTAGCTAAAGCTAACCAACTAGGTTCAACTTTAGCTAGCTACCTAACATTAGGCTATAACTAGCAATGTCTCTGAGATACGAATAATATTACTACACCAATCATACTGTCACGTCCTGACCCTAGTAAGATGTCATTTTCTATAGTGGAGTAGGTCAGGGCGTGACATGGGGTGTTTTGTGTTTTTCTATGTTTTCTATTTCTATGTTTAGTTCTAGGTTTCTATTTCTATGTTGTTGTTTTTTGGGTTGATCTCCAATTGGAGGCAGCTGGTCCTCGTTGCCTCTAATTGGAGATCATATTTAAGTTGGGTTTTTTCTTCCTGTTTTTGTGGGTTATTATCTTTTGAGTAGTGTTTGATTTCTCTCTGCATCACGGTTTGTTGTTTTGTCATATTCAGTTATTTATGTTTTGCAAAGTTTCACGGATTTAATAAAATGTGGAACTACAACCACGCTGCACTTTGGTCTGCTCCTTTCGACAGCCGTGACACATACAGATAACGTTAGCTGGTTGGCTCACTAGCTAGCTAACAGTATGCTTTAACTTGCAATGAAAACATCTTTCTGACAAAATTTGAAACAAATAATATCTGAAAACGTAGCTAGCTAGACTCTCTTACCCATATATGTGGTTGAACGCTTTTCGCTGTCTGTCACGGATGCCATGGTTGACCTTAGTTTGAAGATGTTATCCAGAGACGTGTGTTTTATACAACAGCCTTCTGTGTTCTCTTTTTGACTCCCTACGTATATTTGCAATCAAACGCCTGAATTTTCTCCATATCCTTAGCTATCATACTCTGCTTCCAGTGTATTCCACTGATTTCAAAACTCAGTCCTCCAGAAAGTGGAGAGCATTAGCAACACTTTTGCAGTTCTTTGATATCTTAAAAAAAAATCTGCATTAGAAAGGATTACCTACTCATACTGAGCAGCTCATATTATAGACAGAAGCGTGCTACATGGCAGACCAATCCGAACTCATCTCTCGGCATGTCCAGCCCATCCATTATCATTATAAGTTCATCTTTTTTCCGTGGCTAAACCAACTAGGTTCGTAATTTTACAATTGTATTTGTATTTACAGGTGGTGTACAAGTTTGTTATTAAGGCACAGGAAAGTTCACATGTTCTAGAAAGAATTTCTGCCAACAACAACAAAACATTTTTTTATATGTATGTTCAAATGCCTCTCCGGTGAAGTAGTGACGCATGACATACGCTTAGTTTCCTGAAACAAGTCACATTTATTATACTGATACCGCGGGACAGTAACTCAGTAGCATTTCTTATGCTGATACCGCGGGACAGTAACTCAGTAGCATTTCAAGCCGGCCAGCAAGTATGCCGACGATAACATCAACACTGGCAAATATCTGAGAACTGATACTTCTACGATAGCAAAGTCCAGACCAGTTTTCTCAGACACTTCATTTTAAAGTTTATTTTCTCAATTTCCAAACTTGTTGAACCACTGGGCTTATCGAAAAGGAGACCTTGTGTTCCAGTAACCTTGGACAACTGTTGTCCATTTCTATACTTGAAATACACAACACGTACAGGAAAACAGAGAAATAACGAATGTTGCATTTATCTAGAGTGTCAACCTTACAGTTTGTACAAAACTAATCAGAGAATGAAATGGTATGTAAAGCCTGTTTCTCTATCTGATTATAGAGGAAAGAGAGAAGCAATCCTTTGCAATAGCGGATT
The DNA here is from genome assembly GCF_965601325.2 of Salmo salar. Lineage (NCBI taxonomy): Eukaryota > Metazoa > Chordata > Actinopteri > Salmoniformes > Salmonidae > Salmo > Salmo salar. The sequence goes on along the minus strand of NC_138306.1, from coordinate 55,106,607 downwards.
TTATCTGATGTTGGCTGTGCAGAGGTAAGAATACATCAGGATGGTATATGGACGCTAGCCTCCGCCACACTGTTCACAGAGATAAGGACGTGATGACACACTGAGATGGCGAGGATGAGCAAGGTTGTTACGGAGGACCAGATTATTTGAAGAAGCCCCAATTTAAATGTTGTCTTAGTGTCTAGTGTCTATGTTGGTCCTTATGCTGGTTTATACCCTGATGAAGTCACCTTCGCTGTTGAAACATTGGTGAAAAATACATATTCCATCGGAGAGCCGAGTGTGTTGCTTTTCCTTTTCTTTTTTTAATTGATTTGATGGTAGTCATGTTGTCTGATTGATACCTGCATGTGTGTAATTGAAATGGAAAGCTTTTACTAAAAGTTGCAACATTGTCTACGTTGTGGTATCTTCCAGCAACTGAGCTAGAAGTTACGTTAACCAACTCATTAACCAACTGAAATGGAGTTTTGCTTCCATATGTTTATTTAGCTGAAAGATTGGTTAGTTCTTCTTAAGAGATACAATGGGGTTATTTTAATATGAATAAGTGTTGTTCTTCATTTTCATGTTGGAGAGTTGCAGGCAAAAAAGCGACAAACAAACTATGTTGAAAGCCCATAGTTAAAATACACTGCACGGCCAAAGGTATGTGGACATGCCTTCAAATTAGTGGATTCGGCTATTTCAGCCACACCCGTTGCTGACAGGTGTATAAAATCGAGCACACAGACATTTAATCTCCATAGACAAACATTGGCAGTAGAATGGCCCATACTGAAGAGCTCAGTGACTTTCACCCACCTTTCCAACAAGTCAGTTCCTGTAATTTGGATTCAGTTTTGTGTCAAGTGAACTGTTGTGTCCTCACCTTTTAGTCTAATAATTTTCCCATAATCTCAACTGTTTCTTTTAATTGCTACAATGGTTATGCATTCTATATTTCTTTTGTAAGAAACATGAAAAGTAGCCGTATCCATAGGCCAAATCCCACTAGTGTAAAGGGTTAAATACATGCTTAAAATACTTAAGTATTTTTGAAACCACGAGCTTTGGCCTGGATGTGTCAATGTATAGTTCATACATGCATAATCTCTGAGCAGAATTACTGTTTTACCTCAATTAGCCACGAAATCCCTAGTTTCAAATAGACTCTCTTTCTGGAAGCTGTGCTGAACCATTTTCACAAAATGTTTCAGCCCCCTAGTATTTCGAGTTCAACCAATGAGCTTCAGAGCCATTTGAGTGGCAGCTAGCAAAATGAACATGATGCACACATAGCAGAGCGAGAGAGGGAGCAATGAAGTAGCGCACATCTCTGAACATACAGTATGTGACCAAAAAAACAAAAATATTTCCTGAGGATTCTTATATATCATAGGTATAGATTACTTAGGCAAAAAGTTTAGTATTTTTTGCCATTTATGAATGTGGTATTCAATGTTTCTATGGGCTATACACCTGCATTGCTTGCTGTTTGGGGTTTTAGGCTGGGTTTCTGTACAGCACTTTGAGGTATCAGCTGATGTAAGAAGGGCTATATAAATAAATTTGATTTGATTTGATTTAATATAGTAGTTTAGGACAAATTCTAAATTGAATCAAATTCAAAATATTTGTTTGATACCTAAAGAGGTCCTACTATTCAAAATCAATTAGCTAAACGATCCATGGTGTGACCATCTTAAACATTTTTTTGTACGGGTTAATGATTGCATCCTCGTATGACAACAATGCTGACCACCCCTGTCCTATCAAGGTACTACAGAACAGATAGTCCCCTGGTAAGGCTTGGTTGAAGTTGAGAATTTGTCATTCCCTCTTCTCAAGTATTTCAATCGCTGTGCTAGAAAGGTTCCACGGTCATGTGTTATCAAGGAACCTGCCTTATTGCGGGACATGACTCCAATGTTGATCTAGGGTCAGAGGCATTCAAATGTGTTTTACAATATATTTTTAATTAAACATTTCAAATCTACAATTGCAGCATTGTCAGAGGCATTAGAGCTCGATTACGCACCGGTGCGTCAATCTAAGTTACATATGTCGGGACTTGACTTTAACATTTATCTGAAGACTAATTACCTTAATATGTTTCATTGTTACCCGATTAAATTAATAATGTAATAATTAACTCATTAGGATCTGGGGCACCACAAGAGTGGTTCTTTAAAGCGTTACCATCTGTAGCGGGGTGCGTAATTGGCGGCAGAGAAGTCAGGCGCAGGAGAGCGGAAATGGGTAATAACCGGAAATGTATTAAGATCAACCGGTCACGGACAGCAGACGGAACGTACAGACGCCCAGCGGGACACTGGAAGGGAGCGGGCTCTGCACGTAATGCCTGCTCAATGTCCGCATCCAGCTCCCACACTACCGGCGCCACCAGGCAGGAGGCCGGGAGTATGGGAGTGGGATCCATGGGCCGCTCCTCTGTGTCATACAGCCGGGACAGTGCGTATGCCTTCACGTTTTGGGAACCTGGTCTGTAGGAAAGGGAAAAAACTAAATGGGTGAAAAACATGGCCCACCTTGCCTGGCGCGGGTTCAGTCTCCTCGCTGCCCGGATGTACTCCAGAATGCGGTGGTCAGTCCAGATGAGAAAAGAGTGTTTAGCCCCCTCAAGCCAATGTCTCCACGCCTTCAGAGCCTTGACGACAGCCAACAGCGGTAGCGGGTAACTGTACCTCACCATGATCTGATTTAGACCTCGATAGTCAATACACGGGCGCAGACCTCCCTCCTTCTTCATCACAAAAAAGAAACTTGAGGAGGCGGGTGAAGAGGAGGACCGAATGTGCACCTGATGCCGGGATTCGAAGACATATGTTTCCATAGCCGCCGTCTCCGCCTTTGACAGGGGATACACGTGACTCCTGGGAAGTGCAGCGCTACCAGGAGATTTATCGCACAATCGCCCCGTCGATGGGGTGGTAATTGAGTCGCCTTCTTTTTGGAGAAGGCGAGAGCCAAATCAGCATATTCAGGGGGAATGCGCACGGTGGAGACCTGGTCTGGACTTTCTACCGTAGTAGCACCAACAGAAACCCCTAAACACCTCCCCAAGCACTCTCGCGACCACCCCGTGAGAGCCCTCCTTTGCCATGAAACAGTGGGGTCATGACAAGCTAACCAGGGTAGGCCTAGCACCACGGGAAACGCAGGAGAGTCAATGAGGAAGAGACTGATTCTCTTCTTGTGACCCCCCTGCGTCACCATAACCAGAGGAGCGGTGGCCTCCCTAACCAACCCTGACCCTAATGGTCGACTGTCTAAGGCGTGAACGGGGAAGGGCACAGCCACGGGAACAATGGGGATCCCTAAACAAAGGGCCAACGATCTGTCTGTAAAATTCCCAGCCGCGCCTGAATCGACGAGCGCCTTATGCTGGGAAGGTGGGGAAAACTCAAGAAAAGTAACATACAAAAACATGTGTGCAACAGAGGGCTCTGGGTGAGAATGGTGCCGGCTCACCTGGGATGATGCCAGAGTGCCCTTTCTGCTGCCTTGATCCCCAGAGGAACCAACCCGGCACTGACCGGCTTTGTGACCTCTGCGGCCACAGATGGTGCAAGAGATGGAATCTCCTCCAGTCTCCCTATGCACAGCACCTCCCAGCTCCATGGGCACCGGAGCGGCGGTGCTGGGGGATGGAACCGACAGAACCCGATCTGGAAGTCCACGGGTAGCCATTAGGTTATCCAGCCGAATGGACAGGTCCACCAGCTGGTCGAAGGTGAGGGTGGTGTCCCTGCAGGCCAACTCCGGACGGATGTCCTCGCAAACTGCAGCAATAGTGGTCGATCAGGGCCCTATCGTTCCATCCTGCACCGGTGGCCAGGGTCCAAAAATCCATAGCGAACTCCTGGGCGCTCCTCGTCCCCTGCCTCAGATGGAAGAGACGTTCACCCACCGCTCTACCCTCGGGTGGATGGTCGAAGACTGCCTGAAAGCGGCGGGTGAAATCCTTGAAATGGTCCAGCGCCGCATCTCCTTCTCCCCACACGGCGTTGGCCCACTCCAAGGCTTTCCCAGAGAGGCACGAGACGAGGGCGGACACCTTCTCACGACCTGAAGCAGCCGGGTGAACGGTTGCCAGGTAGAGGTTGCAACAGGAAACCCTGGCAGCGTGCAGCCGTCCCGTCATACTCCGGCTGAAGGGCGAGACGAATCCCACTGGGACTGGGTGCAGGGGGGGCGAGTAGTGGAGACCCCGGTTGTGCTGGTGGAGGCGCTGGAGGAACTCCCTGTCTCTCCCAGCGGCTCATAGTTTGGACAACGCGGTCCATAGCGGCGCCGAGATGGTGGAGCATCGTCGCATGCTCTCAGACGCGCTCCTCCACACCTATTCCAGGGGCACCTGCTCCTGCTGACTCCATATGTTTGGGTGTGGGTTTCTGTAGCAGGGTGCATAATTGGCGGCAGAGAAGTCAGGCGCAGGAGAGCGGAACTGGGTAATAACCGGAGATTTATTAAGCAAAACCAACGGCATCCAGAACAACAATCTAAATGGGCACAAAAATAACCTGTCGTGCACTCATGGGGAACGTGCACAAGCACTACAATAAAACAATCCCACACAAAGACATGGGTGGAACAGAGGGTTAAATACACAACAAGTAATTGAGTGAATTGAAACCAGGTATGAGGAAAAACAAGACAAAACACATGGAAAATGAAAAGTGGGTCGATGATGGCTAGATGACCGGCGACGCCGAGCGCCGCCCGAACAAGGAGAGGACCCGACTTCGGCGGAAGTCGTGACACCATCTCCCGGATTAAACTCTAAAGGTCTTTACCTATCACATCTATACACAGTCAACTAATTAATCATAACCTCGTATCATATCACCATTCTGAACAGTCGTAACCTTGCATCTGCAAAAACCCGAGCCTTACTTATGATTCAGTACTACACAAACATGTTAAATTATTTATTTACTAGCTAACTAAATGGTAACACATGATAAACATACATACTAAATATGTAAACAAAAAAGATCCCTAGCATGGCTGCTTGTTACAAAAGACATGGAGATGGCAAGAGAGAGAGAAAGAGAGATGGACAGAGACACTTAACATTGGTACATTTTAGAAAATACTCTCACTTATAGTACTCCTATACTTTGCACACGAACCGCCACCCGCTTAGAGTAAGAAATGATGAATGTATTTACGTGCAATTCCTTGGTTCGCCATGTATCTCTCGGAACGGGGCCTCCTTGGAAAGGGGGGGTTGGGCCTTTTCGTGGCACGCTTGTAAGGCTCTGATTGTTCCGAAATGGTTCAACAAGTCTTCTACTGTTGTTCTCCTCTGCAGTTGTCCTGTATCCAGTGACTTGTTGTGTAGTCCTGAACAGAACTACAGAGTTGATTCTCCTTCCCTTCGCTCTGGAAGATGCCTCTTTGAAGGTAGGCTAGCCAGCCGGGTCGATGGTTCCCAGTGGGGTGATGAGATGATTTGAGCAGAGTAATAGAATGGTCCTACTTAAATTAACTTTTTGAAATGTGTTATTCAATGTATTTCTATGTGCTTAAGTAGTAAAGGACAACATTAATATTTAATCAAATAATTGTTTTATATTTTTTTGGGATACCTTCAGGGGTCCTAAAATTCCAAATCAAATAGCTAAATTATCCATAGTGTGAGCATCTTAAAACAATTCCTTATGTCAGCATGGTGCCAGAGGGATGGTGCCAGGTTTCCTCCAGACGTGACTCTTGGCATTCAGGCCAAAGAGCAAACCAGAGAATCTTGTTTCTCATAGTCTGAGAGTCTTAAAGTGCCTTTTGGCTAACTCCAAGCGGGCTGTCATGTGCCTTTTACTGAGGAGTGGCTTCCGTCTGGCCACTCTAACACAAAGGCCTGATTGGTGAAATGCTGTAGAGATGGTTGTCCCTCTGGAAGATTCTCCCATCGACACAGAGGAACTGTGGTCACCTCTTTTCTTCCGTGATTGCTCAGTTTGGCCGGGCGGCCAGCTCTAGGAAGTGGTTTGGTGGTTCCAAACATCTTCCATTTAAGAATGATGGAGTCCACGGTGTTCTTGGGGACCTTCAATGCTGCAGAAATGGTTTTGGTACCCTTCCCCAGATCTGTGCCTCGACACAATCCTGTCTCAGAGCTCTACGGACAATTCCTTCGAACTCATGGCTTGATTTTTGCTCTGACATGCACTGTCAACTGTGGGACCTTATAAAGACAGGTGTGTGCCTTTCCAAATCGTGTCCAATCAATTGAATCAATTGATTACAACAGTGAAATGCTTACTTAATGATCAATCAATCAATCAATCAATCAAATGTATTTATAAAGCCCTTTTTATATCAGCCGATGTCACAAAGTGCTATACAGAAACCCAGCCTAAAACCCCAAACAGCAAGCAATGCAGATGTAGATGCATGCAGATGTGGAAAAACTCCCTAGAAAAGGTTGCCAGTCCTCTTCTGGCTGGCCCCGGGTGGAGATTATAACAGTACATGGCCAAGATGTTCAAACGTTCATAGATGACCAGCAGGGTCAAATAATAATCACAGTGGTTGTCGAGGGTGAAAAAGGTCAGCACCTCAGGAGTAAATGTCAGTTGGCTTTTCATAGCCAATCTTTCAGAGTTAGAGACAGCAGGTGCGGTAGAGAGAGTGAGAGTCGAAAACAGCAGGTCCGGGACAAGGTAGCACGTCCAGTGAACAGGTCAGGGCTCCATAGCCGCACGCAGAACAGTTGAAACTGGAGCAGCAGCACGACCAGGTGGACTGGGGACAGCAAGGAGTCATCAGGCCAGGTAGTCCTGAGGCATGGTCCTTGGGCTCAGGTCCTCTGAGAGAAGAGAAAGAGAAAGAGAAAGAGAGAATTAGATGGAGCATATTTAAATTCACACAGGACACCGGATAAGACAGGAGAAATACTCCAGATATAACAGACTGACCTTAGCCCCCCGACACATAAACTACTGCAGCATAATTACTGGAGGCTGAGACAAGAGTGGTCGGGAGACACTGTGGCCCCGTCCGACTATACCCCCAGACAGGGCCAACCAGGCAGGATATAACCCACCCACTTTGCCAAAGCACAGCCCCCACACCACTAGAGGGATATCTTCAACCACCAACTTACTACCCTGAGACAAGGCAGTGTATAGCCCACAAAGATCTCCCCCACAGCACGAACCCGAGTGGGGTGCCAACCCGGACAGGAAGATCATGTCAGAGACAACCTACTTAAGTGACGCACCCATCCTAGGGACGGCATGGAAGAGCACCAGTAAGCCAGTGACTCAGCCCCCATAATAGGGTTAAAGGCAGAGATTCCCAGTGGAGAGAGGGGAACCGGCCAGGCTGAGACAGCAAGGGTGGTTCATCGCTCCAGTGCCTTTCCGTTCACCTTTACACCCCTGGGCCAGACTACACTCAATCATAGGACCTACTGAAGAGATGAGTCTTCAAAAAAGACTTAAAAGGTTGAGACTGAGTCTATGTCTCTTATATGGATAGGCAGACCATTCCATAAAAATGGAGCTCTATAGGAGAAAGCCCTGCCTCCAGCTGTTTGCTTAGAATAAATCTAAGCTAGGGTTGTGTAGGTGTAGCTACACCCAGATGCTAGGTGAATCTTTACAAACTAGCCAGCTACAGTAGTTGAGATTCAGACAAAACTAAAGCACTGGATATATATTTTGTTCACATCTTATTAATCAGATAATGTTACCTACCATGCAGAAGTACGCTATAAAATGTTTAATTTGTAAAAAAAAAAAAAATGTATCTTTCTCTCTCTTGTTATCTCTTAGTATATATTACAACCTTTGCTCTTTACAGAAAATGTGGCAAGTGAAATTAATTGTTTATTCACACCTGTAATGACATGCTAAATTTGATTGGTTGACACACCATCTTTTGATTATGTGATTTGATTGGACAATGAGTATTTGGAGGTGAAGGCCTATGTAACCGGAGATTCAATTGGCACATGCGCATTTGCGCGGAGTTGCCATCTAGGAACAATGAGGAAACAGTCGGTGCTTGTAGTTGATGAACATTTTATTAAAACATATGGATTTCAGCAAAGAAAAGCAAGCAGCAACAGAGGTAGGTACCCAGTAAGGTTTTAATAATGTACTTTTTTTATTATTATCAACTGACAGTGACCTGATGTAGGCGGAGATGCAGTCCACACACTCTCGTCCCCACTCAACTCCTTTTGAGATGTGATTTAGTTGAGGATTCTCAGCTAAGGCCTGTTCACCCCCAACCTTGACTCAATCACCCTCTTTTTCTTCTCTTTTCCGAAGCGCCTTCTGCTCTTGCCAGAGGGCTAGCTTTTACATTCTCTCATCACCTGCAGTGTCTGAGAAAAAAGAACGAGGGATTTACAGAGAAAATGGATGTGTGGGATTACATAATATTAGTGTGACTAGATGAAGAGGCATGAGGGTGAAGTTGGCATAGGCTCATGATTGTTAGACAAACTCCACAGTTTCAGTTAAGAACATACTATAGCTAACTAACATTCAGCCAACTGACCTGCTGAGGTGGATTCAGATCTAGGTGCACCTGGCTGAGCTTCAGGGTTCATCAGTCGTGTAGTCATGGTGATGTCTTCCAAATTAACTTATCAAAAAACTCCACCTACATTCCACACTAGTTGCAGCAGAATTTCACATCTATGAACTCTCAATGCACTAGCTCCCCCGTAAACAGCTGCTTGTACACTTGGCTCTGCCTTTAAAACATTTTTTTTTTCCAGAATCTGGACAGAGTGCACAAGTAAGCACAGGTGACAGTAATTAGTGGCATAATTTCTTGCAAGCTGTTTTACAGCTTCACCACAGTACATCATTGGCTGCTTCTTGTATATGTCAAGTCTCGGCGGTTAGTAAATATGTAATAATGGGCCTGACTATCATGGCTGCGGACTCTGATTTGGCTTAAGGAATCGGTCCATTTAAGTCAACCCAAACATAGACAAAGTCGAACAAATGGTCATGTGGCCTCATTCCCCCTTATCTGAGATATCTACTTCAGCCCTCATCCTCCACATACAACACCTGTTCTGCCAGTCACTTTCTGTTAAAGGTCCGAAAGCACACACATCCCTGGGTCACTCCTCTTTTCAGTTCGCTGCAGCTAATGACTGGAACGTGCTGCAACAAACACTCAAACACTCAAACATTCAAAGACTCAATCATGGACACTCTTACTGACAGTTGTGGCGGCTTTGCGTGATGAATTGTTGTCTCTACCTTCTTGCCCTTTGTGCTGTTGTCTGTGCTCAATAATGTTTGCACCATGTTTTGTGCTGCTACCATGTTGTGTTGCTACCATGTTGTTGTCATGTTGTGTTGCTACCATGCTGTGTTGTCATGTGTTGCTGCCTTGCTATGTTGTTGTCTTAGGTCTATCTTTATGTAGTGTTGTGTTGTCTCTCTTGTCGTGATGTGTGTTTTGCCCTATATTTATTTTACATTTTTAATCCCAGCCCCCGTCCCCACAGAAGGCATTTTGCCTTTTGGTAGGTCATCATTATAAATAATAATTTGTTCTTAACTGACTTGCCTAGTTAAATAAAGGTTAAATAAAAATAAATAAATATAGACCTCACCTGTTTCTGCCTCCTTTGAAAAAGTGTATTTCTTCCCCCCCCCCCTTCTCTCTTAGTCATTGGAGGTAATAGACCTGTCGCAGATGTAATAATGATGGATCTTCTCTGGGTTACCAGGCGCAAGATGAGAGATGGGCCCAAAATATGGATGAGGGGCCGAGACAGTGGAACTGGGATCAAACCGAGTGAAGAAAACACAAAGATTATGACTGTGGCACAGTGGTAATAAATCAAACCAACCTCTGCCCCAAGACAAAGACTGTCACACCTACAATAAGACGCCTGGTTTGTGCCAGAAACAGATTGACACTGTTGAATGTAGAGTCCCCAAAATCGTATCGTTATAGAGCCCTCGCCAGGGTAGTAGTTGTTTGTTCCATATTATTTGCTGTGGTTCGGTTCATTTTAGTATTCAATCAGATCAGCGGTAACCGGCGTTAGCCGACAAGCGCAAAACTCTTGTTTAGGTGGTGTTGGAGGTGTAACTGTCACGGTTGTCGTAGGAATGAGCGGACCAAAGTGCAGCGTGTGTGTCGTTCCACATTTTATTTATACTGTGAAACTATGCAATACATAAATACACTGAATGAAAAAACAACAAACTGTGACGCAGAGATGAACATATACACAACAAAATTAATCACCCACAAAACCGAGGTGGAAAAACCCCTACTTAAGTATGATCTCCAATTAGAGACAACGAGGACCAGCTGCCTCTAATTGGAGATCATCCCAAACAAAACCCCAACATAGAAATACAAAACTAGATCCTAAACATAGAAATAGAAAACATAGAGAGAGAAAAACCCTGTCACGCCCTGACCTACTCTACCATAGAAAATAACATCTTTCTATGGTCAGGACGTGACAGTAACTACGGTATGAGCTGACAAATAGGTGAGCGGCTGCTCTTGTGGACATAGTCACAAACCACTCCCATTCCTATTATCCACGTTAGCTAGCAAGGTTATGCTCTATCAATGATAGAAATGACAGTTAAATGTTAAAAGTATTATTACTGGCAGTTTATTGGAAAAGACCCACTGATAACACCAACTGAATAATTAGAATGATACAATATGACATCTGATACAATTCAGTACAATAACAATACCTGCATCATTTTGATGTTCCACCTCTATCCGGTCTGAAGCACCAGCGAGTGTCAGAAGTAAACATTAGCCAGGATCACCTCCAATTTCACGGTCCGTGGCTCTGGTGATTATCAAGTTGTTCTGAGAGATGTGACATGTGGTCAGCCTGGTGTTGAAGACCTGGTCGTCCATCATGGTGATTATCAATTAGTTCTCAGAGAAGCGACCTGGTCGTCCATCATGGTGACTTTCAAGTCGTTCTGAGAGAAGTGCCATGTGGTCAGCCTTGTGTTGAAGACCTGGTCATCCATCATGGTGATTATCAAGTTGTTCTGAGAGAAGCGACCTGGTCGTCCATCATGGTGACTTTTAAGTCGTTCTGAGAGAAGTGCCTTTTGGTCAGCCTGGTGTTGAAGACCTGGTCGTCCATCATGGTGACTTTCAAGTCGTTCTGAGAGAAGTGACTTGGTCAACCATCACGGTAATTATCAAGTTGTTCTGGTGATTATCATGTCATTTTGAGAGAAGTGTCATATGGTCAGCCTGGTGTTGGAGACCTGGTTGTTCATTATTTGTTTGTTCATAAGGATCCCCATTAGCTTTTGCAGAAGCAGCAGCTACACTTCCTGGTAACGAAACAATGAGTATGATTACATGCACACTAATAATTCAATATTAAACAGATTATGGCAGTAGGCAGATTATGCTTATTTTAATCAGCGTAAATCTAAGTAAACATACGCTGATTAAAAAAAACTGGTTTTCTGAGCAATCTTTCAAATGATTAGGACAAGTAAACACCTTATTCAGTGTTCCAGTGGTGTATTAGATCTGTGTATGTGATAGCACCAGCCTAGCGAATCTGTGTACGTGATAGCACCAGCCTAGCGAATCTGTGTATGTGATAGCATCAGCCTAGCGAATCTGTATATTAAGTGATAGCACCAGCGTAGCGAATCTGTCACGTCCTGACCAGTAAAAGGGGTTGTTTGTTATTGTAGTTTGGTCAGGGCGTGGAAGGGGGTGTTTGTTTTATGTGTTTCGGGGTTTTTTGGTTAATGTTCTATGTTAGTATATTTCTGTGTTCACTCTAGTTTTTCTATTTCTATGTTTAGTTTATTGGGTTGACCTTCAATTGGAGGCAGCTGTTCCTCGTTGCCTCTAATTGTAGGTCCTATTTAGTAGAGGTGTTTTTTCATGAGTTTTTGTGGGTAGTTGTTCCGTGTGTAGCTGTGTGCCTCACAGGACAGTTTTTTCGTCGTTGTTTTTGTTCAAGTGTTTTGTTTCCTTTCTTTAACCTCTTGAGGACCCCTTCGAGATAAAATCCTGTTAACGGGATTGGTTGGACAACAACCAGTGAGATAGCACGGCGCGAAATTAAAAAAATAATAATCTCAAAATTAACATTCAAGTATTATACGGCATTTTAAAGATACTCTACTCGTTAATCCAACCACATTGTCCGATTTCAAAAAGGCTTTACGGTGAAAGCAAAACATTCAATTTTTTTAGGATAGCACCTTAGCAAAAAAAAAGCCATTTTCCAAGCATGGATGGCCATCACAAAACCAGATATCCTCCCTGGCAAGGGTCAACAGCCAGTGGAATCGCGTGGCGCGAAATACAAATACCTCATAAATGCTATAACTACAATTTCTCAAACGTATGACTATTTTACACCATTTTAAAGACAAGACTCTCGTTAATCTAACCACACTGTCCGATTTCAAAAAGGCTTTACAGCGAAAGCAAAACATTAGATTATGTCAGGAGAGTACCCTGCCAAAAATAATCAACCAGCCATTTTCAAAGCAAGCAAATATGTCACAAAAACCAAAATCACAGCTAAATGCAGCACTAACCTGTTGGGGATAGGGGGCAGTATTTGCACGGCCAGATAAAAAAACTTACCCGATTTAATCTGGTTATTACTACTGCCCAGAAACTAGAATATGCATATAATTATTGGCTTTGGATAGAAAACACCCTAAAGTTTCTAAAACTGTTTGAATGGTGTCTGTGAGTATAACAGAACTCATATGGCAGGCAAAAACCTGAGAAGATTCCTTACAGGAAGTGCCGTCTCTGACCATTTCTTGGGCTTCTACACTCTTTATTGAAAACTGAGGATCTCTGCTGTAACGTGACACTTCCTAAGGCTCCTATAGGCTCTCAGAAGGCGGCAAACCGGTGAATGATGTCTTTGGAGCCCCTGGCTGAAAAACATTAGCGCATTTGGATAGTGGTCGATCAGAGGACAATGAGACTGAGGCGCGTGCACGAGGCGACACCATGTTTTTATTTTCTCTGTCTTTGAACATAAACAGGGTTTCCCGGTCGGAATATTATCGCTTTTTTACGAGAAAAATCGCATAAAAATTGATTTTAAACAGCGGTTGACATGCTTCGAAGTACGTTAATGGAATATTTAGAATGTTTTTGTCACGAAACGTGTCGGGCGCGTCACCCTTCGTCACCCTTCGGATAGTGTCTTGAACGCACGAACAAAACAGAGGATATTTGAACATAACTATGGATTATTTTGAACCAAACCAACATTTGTTATTGAAGTAGAAGTCCTGGGAGTGCATTCTGACGAAGAACAGCAAAGGTAATCACATTTTTCTAATAGTAAATTGGAGTTTGGTGAGGGCCAAACTTGGTGGGGTTCAAAATAGCTAGCCATGATGGCTGGGCTATCTACTCAGAATATTGCAAAATGTGCTTTTGCCGAAAAGCTATTTTAAAATCGGACATAGCGATTGCATAAAGGAGTTCTGTATCTATAATTCTTAAAATAATTGTTATGTTTTTTGTGAACGTTTATCGTGAGTAATTTAGTAAATTCACCGGAAGTGTTCGGTGGAAATGCTAGTCCTGAACGTCACATGCTAATGTAAAAAGCTGGTTTTTGATATAAATATGAACTTGATTGAACAAAACATGCATGTATTGTATAACATAATGTCCTAGGGGTGTCATCTGATGAAGATCATCAAAGGTTATTGCTGCATTTAGCTGTGGTTTGGGATTATGTGACATTATATGCTAGCTTGAAAAATGGGTGTCTGATTATTTCTGGCTGGGTACTCTGCTGACATAATCTAATGTTTTGCTTTCGTTGTAAAGCCTTTTTGAAATCGGACAGTGTGGTTAGATTAAGGAGAGTCTTGTCTTTAAAATGGTGTAAAATAGTCATATGTTTGAGAAATTGAAGTAATAGCATTTCTAAGGTATTTGAATAACGCGCCACGGGATTCCACTGGCTGTTGAGTAGGTGGGACGATTTTGTCCCACATACCCTAGAGAGGCTAACCTTTAAGCTTCATCAGATGACACTCCTAGGACATTATGTTATACAATACATGCATGTTTTGTTCAATCAAGTTCATATTTATATAAAAAAACAGCTTTTTACATTAGCATGTGATGTTCAGAACTAGCATACCCAACGCAAACTTCCGGTGAATTTACTTAATTACTCAGATTTTAAAATAGCTTTTCGGCGAAAGCACATTTTGCAATATTCTGAGTAGATAGCCCGGCCATCACGGCTAGCTAATTTGACACCCACCAAGTTTGGCCCTCACCAAACTCAGATTTAATATAAGAAAAATTGGATTACCTTTGCTGTTCTTCGTCAGACTGCACTCCCAGGACTTCTACTTCAACAACAAATGTTGTTTTGGTTCGAAATAATCCATAGTTATATCCAAATACCTCCGTTTTGTTCATGCGTTCAGGTAACTATCTGAAGGGTGACGTGCGAGCGCATTTCGTGACAAAAAAATTCAAAATATTCCATTACCGTACTTCGAAGCATGTCAAACGCTGTTTAAAATCAATTTTCATGTGATTTTTCTCGTAAAATAGCGATAATATTCCAACCGGGCGACATTGTATTCGTTCAAAGATTGAAAGAAAAACATGGAGTCCTCTCGTGGATGCGCACTCCAGTGTCATTGTTCCCTGCCTGACCAATCACAAAAACTCCTGCTGTTTTTTGCCCAGAGACTGCAGAGACGTCATTCCACTTTCTGGCGCCTTCTGAGAGCCAATGGAAGCCTTAGAAAATGTCACGTTACAGCAGAGATGCTGTATTTTTGATAGAGATGCCACAGAAGGAGAACAAATTGTCAGACAGGGCACTTCCTGTATGGAATCTTCTCAGGTTTTGGCCTGCCATATGAGTTCTGTTATACTCACAGACACCATTCAAACAGTTTTAGAAACTTTAGAGTGTTTTCTATCCAAATCTACTAATTATATGCATATTCTCATTTCTGGGCAAGAGTAGTAACCAGTTTAAATCGGGTTCGTTTTTTATCTGGCCGTGAAAATACTGCCCCCTAGCCCCAACAGGATATACAGCTAAAATTAAGCACTAACCTTTGACAATCTTCATCAGATGACACTCCTAGGACATCATGTTAGACAATACATGCATTTTTAGTTTGATCAAGTTCATATTTATATCCAAAAACCTAATTTTACATTGGCGCGTGACTTTCAGAAAATGTTTTCTCCCCATAACTTCCAGTGAATGTGCACATCAATTTACAGAAGTACTCATAAACGTTGACAAAATTTATAAAAATTATTTAAAGAATTAGAGATAATCTACTCCTTTATGCAACCGCTTTGTCAGATTTCAAAATAACTTTATGGAGAAAGCACATTGTTCAATATTCTTAGTACCGAACTGAGCCTTCAATATTAAGCTATACAGTTAGCCTACAACCACGGCGTCGACAAAATATCTAAAATATGTTCTAAATATTTTCTTACCTTTGCTGATCATCGGCGGAATGCACTCGGAAGGGCTCCCACTTCCACAAGAAATGTTCATTTGTTCTGCAAAGTCCATCATTTATGTCCAAATACCTCCGTTTTGTTGACCCATCCAGAACACTTTACTATGCCATGAGGCGTGGGCGCAAATCCATAGATGAAAAGTTCAAAAGTTCCATTACCGTTTGTAGAAACATGTCAAACGATGTTTACAAAAAAAACTTTAGGGTATTTTTTTACGTAAAATTGCGATAATTTTGGTCACTATCAGACCCCTCATTGCCTGTTCCCTCGTCCCCACTCTGTCGATCCCTAGCCTGCCCGGGTCTTGAGGAATATACCCCAGTACTGATGGCAGCACAACACCACAGTTAATGGCAATGTTACTAAGAACACCACATGCTTGGATGATGCATGCACACTGGTCAGGCGAGTACTGTAGGGCACCTCCTGAGTGGACGAGTACTGTAGGGCACCTCCTGAGTGGACGAGTACTGTAGGGCACCTCCTAAGTGGACGAGTACTGTAGGGCACCTCCTGAGTGGACGAGTACTGTAGGGCACCTCCTGAGTGGACGAGTACTGTAGGGCACCTCCTGAGTGGTCCAGACATCTGAACCTCAACTTCAGAAGCCCAAATGTTCTCTCTACAAGTCTGCGGATTTGGAACAAGGCATCAATGTGTAGTGTTCCTCTGCTGGTGTGGTGGGGTACCTGATGGGGGTCATCTGATGGTGTGGTGGGGTACCTGATGGGGGTCATCTGCTGGTGTGGTGGGGTACCTGATGGGGGTCAACAATCAAGGGTGTAGAGGATGGCAACTATCTCCTGTGAAATGAGTAAATGTACATTGTTAGAAAGACCATATGAATTATTGAAACTGTAACTTTTGCAATTATTGTAGAAATGTTATTTTTATGTATAAAACTAAACAAAAATATTAACACAACATGCAACAATTTCAAAGATTTTGTTGAGTTAGAGTTCATATAAGGACATCAGTAAAAATGAAATGCTCAGTTACTCTGCCGTTGTGTCAATGTCACGCTGTTTATCAGTCTTGACAATTGATAATATTGTCACCCATCAGACTATTGTCAATGTAATACTCTCTTCTGGATACAGCTATTATGTTTGAACTATTAGTTTTGATGGGCCATTATCAGCTGATAGGGGTGAATGAGGGACGGGGGGGGGGGGGGGGGGGGGGGACGGGGGGGGGGGCATGTCCTCCTTAATAAAGGCCCAGTGCATTCAGAATTCAGTATTTGCTGTGTTTTGTATCATGGTAGGTAGGGATATAGTAACTAGGCAACAGGATAGATAATAGACAGTAGCAGCAGCATGTGTGTGTGTGTGTGTGTGTGTGTGTGTGTGTGTGTGTGTGTGTGTGTGTGTGTGTGTGTGTGTGTGTGTGTGTGTGGTGTCAGTATGTGATGTGCTTGTGGGAATATGTTGTGTGTGTGTGTGTGTGTGTGTGTGTGTGTGTGTGTGTGTGTGTGTGTGTGTGTGTGTGTGTGTATGTGTATTTGTGTGTGTGTGTGTGTATTTGTGTATTTGTGTTTTTGGGTGTCACTGTAAGTATGTGTAAATGTGGTTGGAGTCCAGTGTGTGGGTAGAGTCCAGCAGGGGTAAGAGTCCAGCGTGTGGGTAGAGTCCAGTGTGTGTGTATAGAGTCAGTGCAAGAGATTTAGGCTCAATGCAGATTGTCCAGGTAGCCATTTGATTAACTATACAGTGCTCTTGTTTAGCAGTCTTGTGGCTAGGGAGTGGACGCTGTTCAGGGTCCTCTTGGTTCCAGACTTGGTGCACTGGTACTGCTTGCCATGCGGTAGCAGAGAGAACGGTGTATGGCTTGGGTGGCTCGAGTCTTTGACAATATTTTGGGCCTTCCCCTGACACCGCTTGGTATAAAGGTCCTGAATGACAGGGAGTTCGGCCCCAGTGATGTACTGGGCCGTACGCATCACTCTCCGTAGCGCCTTGCAGTTGCCGTACCAAGAGGTGATGCAGCCAGTCAAGATGCTCTCAATGGTGCAGCAGGTAAACTATGAGGGTCTGAGGGCCCGTGCCAAATCTTTTCAGCCTCTTGAGGGGGATGAGACGCTGTCGTGCCCACTTCACAACTGTGTGGGTTTGTGTGGACCATGTTAATTCCTTAGTGATGTGGACACCGAGGAACCTGAAGCTCCCGCTCTGCTACAGCACCGTCAATGGGTGGTGCTCGCCCCTCTTTCCTGTAGTCCACAATCAGCTTTATTAGTCAATACGACTGTTATGTTACTTCAGTTGAATTGACTTCATGCTTGTGAATTTCTAAGTTGAGAAAACACAAAAAATTGCTTTAATTAACTTAATAATATGATTTTGTTCTTAACTGACTTGCCTAGTTAAATAAAGGTTAAAAATATATATATATATATACATATGTTTTTAATTTCAACAACAAAAAAATTGTCAACCTGAACAGATTTTGCACATTTTGTTGACTTGAGTGACTTTGACTAAATCTCAGTATCTTATTTTACAGTGTGATATTGACATTCTAACAGCACCAGTAGCTATGTGTCCATTAACTTTCATTAACGTCCAGTGATTTGGCCACAGCCTGTATGCCTCCACCACCTGTCTGTTTCAGGTCTCAGGAAGCCTCATGGATACAATACAATCATTTATTAATATTGGGCATATTCTATAATGATCACGTGCCGAGGTATCGCCACGGTCTGTACCATGGTGAAACTTCTCCTCCCGTAGGTCGGAAATAATTAGATGATGAAACTTGCATCCAGCCAATAAGAAAAGCAATGCAAAGCAATTCAGGCATTCTTGAAAGTCAGGACAATCCTTGTGCTGCCAAGAAACATTATTTTAATAGTTTGAAAATTTAGATTTAGCCAGCACTAGGTATTTATAATTAAATGTGGCGTGGCGCTTTATAGCTCCAGTCCAGGTTTTACCGGTGGTCTGGTTGATTCGCTGTCGAAGCTCTGCAGTAGCTCCGCCCCTTTCCCCCTGATGCAGGACAGATCGTCAAAGGTCCCTCTCTGTCCCGAACCATTCTGGCAAAGCACATCTCTGTGGCCTTTAAATATACCCCTCAATATTGTTTTCATAAATTAAGAACTTACACACCTTAGAAATTCACAATCATGAAATTAAATCAACTTTTTAAAAAAGTCAGTTGAAGCACATTCATTTTACTAAATGTAACAAGGTCACTCGACAAATGATTAAATCCAAATTAGTCAGTTCCACATATTTTACTGGGTTAAAGTAACTTTAGATTAAGTTAACTCCAGACAAAATCTGGATTGGATTTAACATAAAATTTTAAGGTGACCTGTTAACCTCTCTAGGGTAGGTGGCACCAAATCGTCCCACCTACGTAACAGCCAGTGTAATCCCGTGGCGCGTTATTCAAAAACCTAAAAAATGCAAAAACTTCAATTTTTCAAACATATGACTATTTTACACCATTTTAAAGACAAGACTCTCGTTAATCTAACCACACTGTCCGATTTCAAAAAGGCTTTACAACGAAAGCAAAACATTAGATTATGTCAGCAGAGTACTGTCGTGTCTTTGGCTATGCCGGATTAAGTGATATGACATGCTAACTTATAAAATGATTTCTCTGTAATTAATATTACCTGATTAAGCTAATCATGTAAATGTAATTAACTAGAAAGTCGGGGCACCACGGAAGAACGTTTATAGAGCTGTTATCTTCCGAATAAACTCTTAAAATACTTAGTAATATTTTACCTCGATAGCAGTCAATATTAACCCTTGTCTTATTTTCAGTTTCATAATGAAAGTTGTAAGTTCTTGGCTATCTTCACGAACCCTGGCTAACAAGTTGAATCAGCAATACAAAATTGGGTTTAATTATTTATTTACTAAATACCTAACTAATCACACAGAATTACAAATACACAGAATACAATGTCGTCATACAGAAAACGTCCCGGTAGACGGAACAGATATGACGGCTGGTTACACAAAGGAAAGGGGGTTGGGCTTGAATGAAAGAGCGGGAAGATTTAGGAACAGAGGAACAGCAGCTATGCTATCGTAAATACATTATCTTATGCATTCTAAATTACCGCCCATTTGGAAAAGGAAAATGCAATAAATATTTACTCTGAGCTGCGCTTCGGTAGATTGGTCGTAGATGCTGGCCGGGTTGGCCAACAGATCTTCCTGTTACTCGGAAGAATGTCTCTGGTGGTCAATTGGATACGTGGTGGTATCTTCGTCCGTCTGTTAGACTGGATCCGTCGTCCGTCCTTTCCTAGCCCACGTTACAGCGGCCGCTGCTAACTCAACGGCTAGGAAGTAGCACTTCTGTAGTGAATAAGCTCAAAGTTCATACCAGTTCATACCATAGCTCACGCCGAGGTTGGCTTAGTTGACATGTGTGTCCTTCTAACGTAGAGGCTGCAGGCCTCCCGTACTGGAACTAACTGGTTATCTTTTCGTCAAAGGATTATATAGTGGAGAGGGGGAGGGAGGTGTTTCATCGTTTATAACCCCTGTCTCTTCACAGGGTTGGCCACTGATCGAGCAGGGCACTTTCCTTATGAAAACCCAAATCTCTCATTCGGAAGCTAAAATTACATTTCATCTCCTAACAAACATTTTCAATATCAAACATTTCAATTGCATAACAATTCCATGTGACTCTGATAACTAGAGGGTGTATACTTTCTCAGGTACAGTTTATGTCGTCCTGTCATCAGTCATAATGTCTCAGATGACAACCGAACTGACATACATACTCATTACGTTCCCAAGCATATTTCCAACTGGTTTTATTAACAAAATATGTGGTACCTTTCCACATTTGTTTGATGTTCGCAGACTCTCTATATTTAACAGGACAGCAGTCCTTCAGTAGGGTCAGTAAGAGAGGGGAAGGGGGAAACCTTACCCACAGGCCAACGTCATGACAGTACCCAGCCAGAAATAATCAGACACCCATTTTTCAAGCTAGCATATAATGTCACATAAACCCAAACCACAGCTAAATGCAGCACTAACCTTTGATGATCTTCATCAGATGACAACCCTAGGACATTATTTTATACAATACATGCATGTTTTGTTCAATCAAGTTCATATTTATATCAAAAAACAGCTTTTTACATTAGCATGTGACTAGCATGTGACTAGCATTCCCACCGAACACTGCCGGTGAATTTACTAAATTACTCACGATAAACGTTCACAAAAAGCATAACAATTATTTTAAGAATTATAGATACAGAACTCCTCTATGCACTCGATATGTCCGATTTTAAAATAGCTTTTCGGTGAAAGCACATTTTGCAATATTCTCAGTAGATAGCCCGGCATCACAGGGCTAGCTATTTAGACACCCAGCAAGTTTAGCACTCACCAAAGTCAGATTTACTATAAGAAAAATGTTATTACCTTTGCTGTCTTCGTCAGAATGCACTCCTCAGGACTTCTACTTCAATAACAAATGTTGGTTTGGTTCAAAATAATCCATAGTTATATCCAAACAGCGGCGTTTTGTTCGTGCGTTCAAGACACTATCCGAAAGGGTAAATAAGGGTGACGAGCATGGCGCAATTCGTGACAAAAAAATTCAAAATATTCCATTACCGTACTTCGAAGCATGTCAACCGCTGTTTAAAATCAATTTTTATGCCATTTTTCTCATAAAAAAAGCGATAATATTCCGACCGGGAATCTGCGTTTAGGTAAACAGACGAAAGAAAATAAAGCATTCGGTCGACTCGGGCACGCGCCTAAGCCCATAGTACTCTGATCGGCCACTTGCCAAAAGCGATAATGTGTTTCAGCCAGAGGCCTGCTCGATATCGTTCAGCTTTTTCCCGGGCTCTGAGAGCCTATGGGAGCCGTAGGAAGTGTCACGTTAGAGCAAAGATCCTCAGTCTTCAATAAAAAGAGCCAAGATGAAACACAACTTGTCAGACAGGCCACTTCCTGCACAGAATCTTCTCAGGTTTTGGCCTGCCATTTGAGTTTTGTTATACTCACAGACACCATTCAAACAGTTTTAGAAACTTTAGGGTGTTTTCTATCCAAAGCCAATAATTATATGCATATTCTAGTTACTGGGCAGGAGTAGTAACCAGATTAAATCGGGTACGTTTTTTATCCGGCCGTGTCAATACTGCCCCCTAGCCCTAACAGGTTAACAAACTTTTGTAATTGAAATCAATAAATATTTGATACCTTCATTCTAATGCGCATTCACACAAGGGGTTGAGAATTAAAGAAAGTTGTCCATGATAAGGTAATGCAAGTAGCCACTTGTGGATCTGATGGCTCCACCTAGTCTTGCTGATGCCAAACCCCAGAAGTCATCCTGATTTTAGATTCTGGAGACGCTGTTTGGTGTTGACGGCAGAATGCGTCATGAAGGGGGCTGTGCTTATACTGTGGTTGGTTGTCCTCTGTGTTTCTCTCTCACACAAACCCCTCCATGTACAGTACAGCCACACACAGCCCCAGAGCAGCTCCTTCCAATACAACAACAACGAGTGTGTTTTATTCGAGCGGAGGAATATTTTGTCCTTGGGGTATCTCAAAGGATCTATCAAGACATTGAATCTGAAGCCGGATCCATATGAATCACCTAGCCATGTCCCAACCCTGAGTCTAATACATATGAATCACCTAGCCATGTCTCAACCCAGAGTCTAATACATATGAATCACCTAGCCATGTCCCAACCCAGAGTCTAATACATATGAATCACCTAGCCATGTCCCAACCCTGAGTCTAATACATATCAATCACCTAGCCATGTCTCAACCCTGAGTCTAATCCATATGAATCACCTAGCCATGTCTTAACCCACCTAGCCATGTCTCAACCCTGAGTCTAATACATATGAATCACCTAGCCATGTCTCAACACACCTAGCCATGTCTCAACCCACCTAGCCATGTCTCAACCCACCTAGCCATGTCTTAACCCACCTAGCCATGTCTCAACCCACCTAGCCATGTCTCAACCCACCTAGCCATGTCTTAACCCACCTAGCCATGTCTCAACCCACCTAGCCATGTCTCAACCCACCTAGCCATGTCTTAACCCACCTAGCCATGTCTCAACCCACCTAGCCATCTCAACCCATCTAGCCATGTTCCAACCCACATCTCAACCCACCTAGCCATGTCCCAACCCTAAGTACATTTTTACATTTACATTTGAGTCATTTAGCAGACGCTTTTATCCAGAGCGATTTACAGTAGTGAATGCATACATTTCATACATTTTTTTTCTGTGCTGGCCCCCCGTGGAATCGAACCCATAACCCTGGCGTTGCAAACACCATGCTCTACCAACTGAGCTACAGGGAAGTCTAATACAAGTATTTCAGTGATAACGGACTGTAAATTCACACCTCCCATGATCTCGGCATTTCGCAAATATCCAATTGATCTTTCCTCGGGTTAATCCATGAGAGAGGGACGGGTGAGAACAGTCAAGAGCTGAACCAAAGACAATACAGTATGAAGAGGTGCAAAAACTGTTTCTCCAATGGAAATCCCCGATCACACTTGTACATGGCGTCATGGTGACGTTGGCTAGCTAATCTCATGTGTAGATCTGATGACGGGTTTCTAACTATCGTCTTGCGGCGGACTGCTTATGTGCAGGTCATCAAATCATAGGCACTCCTTCAATATAAAATTGTTCTTTGATAAATTATATCGTGTCAGTTTGTCACTTTCACGAAGTGGGAGTAATAACATGTTCATCTACTTAAGACAGCGGCTCGAATCTTGGTTGTACCTTTAGATTTAGATCAAATTAACAACTAAGGAATAATTTTTCACATCTCTCATTTAATTCTCATACCACGGCCTGGTCTGCTTGGTCTGTTTCACAAGTGTTCCTGGAAGTCTCGCTACGTTGCGCCTCTGGGTTTCAAAACTCTAGTTGTGTTTACACAGATAGAGTTGATGTCGGAAGTTTACATACACCTTAGCCAAATACGTTTAAACTCAGTTTTTCACAATTCCTGATATTTAATCCTAGTAAAAATTCCCTGTCTTGGGTCAGTTAGGATCACCACTTTATTTTAAGAATGTGAAATGTCAGAATAATAGTAGAGAGAATTATTTATTTCAGCTTTTATTTCTTTCATCATATTCCCAGTGGGTCAGAAGTTTACATACACTCAATTAGTATTTGGTAGCATTGCCTTTAAATTGTTTAACTTGGGTCAAACGCTTCAGGTAGCCTCCCACAAGCTTCCCACAATAAGTTGGGTGAATTTTGGCCCATTCCTGCTGACAGAGCTGGTGTAACTGAGTCAGCTTTGTAGGCCTCCTTGCTCGAACACACGTTTTCAGTTCTGCCAACAAATTTTCTATAGGATTGAGGTCAGGGCTTTGTGATGGCCACTCCATTACCTTGACTTTCTTGTCCTTAAGCCATTTTGCCAGAGCTTTGTAAGCATGCTTGGGGTCATTGTCCATTTGGAAGACACATTTGTGACCAAGCTTTAACTTCCTGACTGATGTCTTGAGATGTTGCTTCAATATATCCACATAATTTTCCTTCCTCATGATGCCATCTATTTTGTGAAGTGCACCAGTCCCTCCTGCAGCAAAGCACTGCCACAACATGATGCTGCCAACCCTGTGCTTCATGATTGGGATGGTGTTCTTCGGCTTGCAAGCCTCCCCCTTTTTCCTCCAAACATAACGATGGTCATTATGGCCAAACAGTTCTATTTTTGTTTCATCAGAGCAGAGGACATTTCTCCAAAAAGTACGATCTTTGTGCCCATGTGCAGTTGCAAACCGTAGTCTGACTTTTTTATGGCGGTTTTGGAGCAGTGGCATCTTCCTTGCTGAGCGGCCTCTCAGGTTATGTCGATATAGGACTCGTTTTACTGTGGATATAGATAATTTTGTACCTGTTTCCTCCAGCATTTTCACAAGGTCCTTTGCTGTTGTTCTGGGATTGATCTGCACTTTTCGCACCAAAGTACATTCATTTCTAGGAGACAGAACGCGTCTCCTTCCTGAGCGGTATGATGGCTCCGTGGTCCCATGGTGTTAATACTTGCTTACTATTGTTTGTACATATGAACGTGGTACCTTCAGGCATTTGGAAATTGCTCCCAATGTTGAACCAGACTTGTGGAGATCTACAATTTTTTTTCTGAGGTCTTGGCTGATTTCTTTTGATTTTCCCATGTTGTCAAGAGAAAGAGGCACTGAGTTTGAAGGTAGGCCTTGAAATACATCCACAGGTACACCTCCAATTGACTGAAATTGTCAAGGCTGTAGGTAACTGGTGAAAGGAGTCAGGCGCAGGAGAGCTGAGATGCATGGACAAGGTATTTAATTCAAGAAAACACCAGTTTAAACACAATACAATGGTGCTGGAAAAATACCTGTACCACACAAAGTAAACGGGCGTAATAACAAAACCCGATAGCAATAAACCAGCCGTCAGATACAGCCTTACAATAAAACAAACACGCACACAAACATGGGGGAAACAGAGGGTTAAATAATGAACATGTAATTGGGGAATAGAAACCAGGTGTGTAGAAAACAAAGAGAAAACAAATGGAAAATGAAAAGTGGATCGGCGATGGCTAGAAGGCCGGTGACGTCGACCCGCCGAACGCCACCCAAACAAGGAGAGTGACCGACTTTGGCGGAAGTCGTGACACAAATCATGTCAGTTAGCCTATCAGAAGCTTCTAAAGCCATGACATAATTTTCTGGAATGTTCCAAGCTGTTTAAAGGCACAGTCAATGTAGTGTATGTAAACTTCTGACCCACTGGAGATACAGTGAGTTATAAGTGAAATAATCTGCCTGTAAACAATTGTTGGAAAAATGACTTGTGTCATGCACAAAGTAGATGTCCTAACCAACTTGCCAAAACTATAGTTTGTTAACAAGACATTTGTGGAGTGGGTAAAAAACAGGTTTTAATGACTCCAACCAAAGTGTATGTAAACTTTCGACTTCAACTGTAGCCCACTTCTGATATTATTTTCCACTAATTCGTCTTTTGACCTATCACATCAGATCTTATCACATCAGATTTTTTTCAGAGCTGATCGTACTCGTCAAATGACCAATTAGAAAAAAAAAGATCAGAATTAGGCTGCCTGTGTAAAGCCTCTGTGTCTGAACTCAGTGCTCCAGTCCAGGAGAAGGCAGACATAAATAGCTGATTCAATAAGATTTTTCCCCCCTATGGAGATTGCATGGCTGTGTGCTTGATTTTATACACCTGACAGCAACAGGCGTGGCTGAAATGACTGAATCCACTAATTTGAAGGGGTGTCCTCATACTTTTGTATAATGTGGACAGTGTAAATAACTGATTCAATAAGATTAATTTGGACCTAAACATCTGTTCTGCATGCTTAACAGAGGAGGCTCCTCCAGGGAGAAGTGTGGGGGGGATGGTAATCTTCATACATTTGAGGAAAACCCACTGGGCACACACTGGTTGAATCAGCGTTGTTTACACGTCATTTTAACAAAATTATGTTGAACCAACTTGGAATAGACGTTGAATTGACGTCTGTGTCCAGTGGGAATACACTGAATACAATGACTGTATCTATCATAAAAGCATAAATACATTCTTCCAAGTCATCCTAATGACTTGGAGTATCAGTATCTCTACTTGCACATTCATCTTCTGCACATCGACCATTCCAGTGTTTCATTTCTATATTGTAATTACTTCGCCACCATGGCCTATTTATTGCCTTAACTTACCTCATTTGCACTCACTGTATATAGCCTTTTTTTGTTTTCTTTTTTCTACTGTATTATTGACTGTATGTTTTGTTTATTCCATGTGTAATTCTGTGTTGTTGTATGTGTCGAATTGCTATGCTTAATCTTGGCCAGGTCGCAGTTGTAAATGAGAACTTGTTCTCAACTAGCCTACCTGGTTAAATAAAGGTGAAGTAAAAACATAAACAATGTAATACAGGATTTAACACACAGAGATCCAGAAAGGTGGCCTTTGTCTTAAGGCCAGGATGCTAATATTCACGTAAGTCACTGTAATGGTTTTCCAGATATCAAGTGATGTCTTCTGTTGGCTCTTGCAGAACGTCCAAGGGGCCTTGATCCGAGAACCATCTGTGCTTACTCTGCAGTAAGGAGACAGTTGTATATTTCATTCGCTTTCCACAACGCTATAGCATTATTTATGGGGACCACTGTTCACTCTTAAGTGCACACATGCAACCAGTTGAAAGCCACCTGAAATCAGTTCCTTAAGAGTAAAAAAAAAAAAGCAGCTTGTGTGGAAGATACACTGAAAAGGATCACTTCCAGTCGTTCTATAAAAGTCATGGTAATCTCCTGCTATACGTTTCGCATCAGGATTTTCGATTTTTGAAGTCCAAAGACTTAACACAGATGATGAAATATAGATCACTTCAGTCATTTCCTTAATTAATGCCTGCCACCAGGAATTAACACATTAATGAAGGCTATGATGATGTGATATGATAGTTGAAAGTGTGCAGGAGTGTGCCACTCACAGAATTTGACGTTCAACCATTTGAAAAAAAACCACACAAAAATGTAAAAAACACGTGGCGATTTGGGAATGCAACTGTAGTAAAACATGAATCAGCAGTAGTGGTCAGAAAAGTATCTTTGCAATTGCGTTTGTGTGACTGTGTGTGTGTGTGTGTGTGTGTGTGTGTGTGTGTGTGTGTGTGTGTGTGTGTCTGCGTGTCTTCAGGTAAGTTTGCGCTTGTGCCTTTTCTGATAGGTCAACACTAATGCTACCCTCAATGACATTTCAACAGTGAGGGTTAAGTGTCTAAGTATTTTAATCTTCTCATCCTAGTTCTGCTTCAGATAGCTGACAGCCATGGAGGTGGCCTGTCAGTTTCACTTAGCGTTCGCTTTAATCATTGGTGAATGCTTCTCCTACTTGCTAACAATGAAAGACAACTGCAAAAAAGGACAGCTGTAGCTAACATCAGACTGAGCTTAATATGTTATCAGGGAAAACATCCAAGCATGTGGGTCAAATTGCTGTGGCAAGGAAGACCACACAGCTAAACACAACCGTAACCAACACACACACACACACACACACACACACACACACACGCACACTCACACACACATTAAATCATGTTGTACCCACCCATCATGTACCCACCTGTCTGTACAGATATACATTCTGCATAATGGCCCACATAGATGACGGGAAATAATATCTGGTTATAGTGGTACTGTAACTGACACATTAAGATGTGTTTACTGCATGTACAAAGAAAAAAAAACTTCCTGCTCACTATTGGAACTGTGATTACCTTCATTTACACACTTCACACGTGTATGCTAGAGGGTACTTTAAATAGTTCAAGATTATTTGATACTGTAAATTTAGAAATACATTTATTTCTATATATGTTTTTCTGTAACAGTAAAGAATATTTGCATTTGTAATATTGTATAATTGTTCAAGAGTAGGAAAATCAGTTAGAATATGTTTGAAGTTCAAGACGCTCAAATACTTTTTTTCTCTTCTCTTCCTGTGTCTTAACATATCCCATTCCAACCTAAAATGGAAATGGGGACATTGTGAGATACACAGAACAGAGGCCTTAAAACAGATCGGGAGAGTGATTAATTGGTGTACCACCATATATATATTTATATACACTACTGTTCAAAAGTTTGGGGTCACTTAGAAATGTCCTTGTTTTTGAAAGAAAAGCAATTTTTTTTGTCCATTAAAATAACATAAAATTGATCAGAAATACAGTGTAGACATTGTTAATGTTGTAAATGACTATTGTAGCTGGAAAAGGCAGATTTTTTTATGAAACTTCTACATAAGAGTACAGAGGCCCATAATCAGTAACCATCACTCCTGTGTTCCAATGGCACGTTGTGTTAGCTAATCCAAGTTTATCATTTTAAAAGGCTAATTTATCATTAGAAAGCCCTTTTGCAATTATGTTAGCATAGCTGAAATTGTTGTCCTGGTTAAAGAAGCAATAAAACTGCCCTTCCTTAGACTAGTTGAGTATCTGGAGCATCAGCATTTGTGGGTTCTATTACATGCTCAAAATGGCCAGAAACAAAGACCTTTCTTCTGAAACTCGTACAACGCTCTGTACTACTCCCTTCACAGAACAGCGCAAACTGGCTCTTACTAGAATAGAAAGAGGAGTGGGAGGCCCCGGTGCACAACTGAGCAAGATGACAAGAACATTATAGTGTCTAGTTTGAGAAACAGATTCTTCACAAGTCCTCAACTGGCAGCTTCATTAAATAGTTCCGGAAAAACACCAGTCTCAACGTCAACAGTGAAGAGGCGACTCCGGGATACTGGCCTTCTTGACCCAAACCAGATGGGATGGCATATCGCTGCAAAATGCTGTGGTAGCCATGCTGGTTAAGTGTTCCTTGAATTCTAAATAAATCACTGACAGTGTCACCTGCAAAGCAACCCCACACCATCACACCTCCTCCATGCTTCACGGTGGGAACCACACATGCGAAGATCATCCGTTCACCTACTCTGCATCTCACAAAGAAATGGCGTTTGGAACCAAAAATCTCAAATTTGGACTCATCAGACCAAAGGACAGATTACCAGCAGTCTAATGTCCAATTCTCATGTTTTTTGGCCCAAGCAAGTCTCTTCTTATTATTGGTGTCCTTTAGTAGTGGTTTATTTACAGCAATTCGACCATGAAGGCCTGATTCACACAGTCTCCTCTGAACAGTTGATGTTGAGATGTGTCTGTTACTTGAACTCTGTGAAGCATTTATTTAAGCTGCAATTTCTGAGGCTAGTAACTCTAATGAACTTATCCTCTGCAGCAGAGGTAACTCTAGGTCTTCCTTTCCTGTGGCGGTCCTCATGAGAGCCAGTTTCATCATAGCGCTTGATGGTTTTTGCGACTGCACTTGAAGAAATTTATTGAAATTTTCCAGATTGACTGACATTCATGTCTTCAAGTAATGATGGACTGTCATTTCTCTTTGCTTATTTGAGCTGTTCTTGCCATAATATGTGACCGTCTAAGGAAACTAGGCGATGTCGTGGGTCTGTACTTCACAGGAGACCCGTTTGAATGTAAACTTCTTTTTATCAAAATGCGTTTTTTGGGGCAGAAATGCCTTCTCGAACATGTGAACTTTCATGTGCCTTAATAACAAATATGTATGCCATCTGTAAATACAAATGCAACTGTTTAATTGAGAGCCTAGTTGGTTTAGCCACAGAAAAATACTTCAACCTTCCCGCTAGCCATGATTGGCTGAGGCAATGAGTGGGCTAGACATGCAGAGGGATGAGTTAGTATTGGTCTGTCTTATAGCATGCTTCTGTCTATTTGAGCTGGTCAGTATGTGTTGGTAATCCTGTCTAACGCAACTTTTTTGTATGTATCGCGTAGTAAACTGCAAAAGTGTAGCTCTCCACTTTCTGAAGGACCGAGTTCAGTGGAATTCAGGTATGATAGCTAAGGAGTTGAGAAAACACCTGTCTCTGGATTGCATCTTCAAACTAAGGGCAACCATGGCATCCGTGACAGGAGATGCGTCCATCTATGATGTACACGGGTAAGAAAGTGCTTTCATTTCAAGTTAAAGTGTACTGTTAGCTAGCTAATGTTAGCTAGCTGGCTTGCTAGCTAAATTACGTGTATGATCTTATCAATCATATCTCAGAACCATTTGCTAGGCTAGCTAACATTGAACCTGGTTGGTTACCTACCTGCAGATTCATGCAGGGTAGTAACGTCATGAGTTATGATTATGGTTCATTGTTTAGCTAGCTAGCTACATGTCTTAACAAATCATTGTTTAGCTAGCTAGCTACATGTTTTAACAAAGACTCCACTATGCAAGTAATCATTTCGGGTGCGTTCGAGTCTTTCAAATTAACATTAATATTAGTTTATTTTAAAATAAAATCTTCTAACTCACTCCAAAATCTTCTGACATAAAAACAGTCCCAAAAATAATGGTCAAGTGTCTCTGGGTCAGAACAAAATACACATTTGTTATCAATAGCTATTTTGAATCTGAGTATAATAAAGGTCTTTACAGGGGTGCTTGACTACTGTACAGTACAGAATGCTCTGATCAACCCTTAAAAAGATGGGTGGGGCTAAAGCTTAAGAGGATGTAAACGATTCTGAATGGGTGTAGACAAAGAAGGGCTCACCAGTAGTAGTACCAAAACATTCAAAGGTAATTTCCTCAAAAGTGAGTTTACAAGTTTAGCAAATATCAAAGCAAAATTACTTTCCCATTGTTCCTCAAATGCAGTGTATGATATATGATTTTTTAGCTCTAAGTCTCTACTTTTATCCAATGTAAAAAACAAAATTTCAAATGTTGCTACATAAGACCGATTTGAGCCGGTCGGTCACACTTGGTCTTTTGCCAAATAGGGCTTTCTACTGTATACCACCCCTACCTTGTCACAACACAACTGATTGACTCAAATGCATTAAGAAGGAAAGAAATTCCACAAATTAACTTTTAACAAGGCACACCTGTTAATTGAAATGCATTCCAGGTGACTACCTCATGAAGCTGGTTGAGAGAATGCCAAGAGTGTGCAAAGCTGTCATCAAGGCAAAGGGTTGACGACTTTGAAGAATCTCAAATCTAAACTATATTTTGATTTATTTAAAAAAAAATTGGTTACTACATGATTCCGTATGTGTTATTTCATAGTTGTGATGTCTTCATTATAATTCTACAATGTTAGAAAATAGTGAAAATAAAGAAAAATCCTGGAATGAGTAGGTGTGTCCAAACTTTTGACTGGTACTGATTTTATATATAATCTTCTTCCTTGACTGCCACGAGGCATGAGTGAATCAAATTCCCTGAAAATTGTACCTCTATCTTGGTTTGTCAGAACATGAAGTGTTGGGCCTCTGTCATGATTTGTCAGAGTATGAAGTGCTGGGCCTCAAGTGTCCCCTTTGTTAAGCTGCCAGGGACCTGGCATAGACCGACTGTTGGGAGGATGGAGAAGACTAGTAAAACAGCTTTATTTTACAACCCGGTGTTTACCAGATAGTTAGTTAGAAATGACTTGTTAAAGCAGTAATCACCCAACAGTAATTACATTTTCTGTTTCTTTGAGATTCATTGATACAAGCTTCGCTATCGGGTAGTTATTAATGGTGTTGAATTATTTGAGGTAAGTACCAACAAGTATTCACTTTTACCACATAAGCAAAGGACATATAGTAAGGACATGTATAACACTATGGAGAGCTACAGACATATTCTAACCGTATTCAGCATATGTCACCATTCAAATTACTCACAAGAAACACTGACATTGGTTCTGTAATTTGGCAGCACGGTCTGACATGACCTCTTTTAGAGCTTGTCAAGTCGTCTTTACGTTTCCAGTGTAAAATCACTGGCATTGAGTATTACACCAGCTAGAAACGTCTCTGTGACTCCAAACACATCATTTCTCTTATTACTAACTGCTACAGTCATCATAAGCCCCGAAGGCACCATTTTTCGTTGCTCATCTATTCCTGTCTGCTTCTCCCAAGCTCCTCTACTCCTCATTCCTCAAATAGCGGTCTGCTATATCAGGGTCCTTGCCTAACGCTCCTCTTCAGTGAGAGAGACGACGATGATGGTGATGATGGCATTGGTGATGATAATGATGGTATTGGTGATGATGATGATGGTATTGTTGATGATGGTGGTGTCGGTGATGATGATGATGGTATTGGTGATGATGATGGTGGTGTCGGTGATGATGGTATTAAAGATAATGGTATTGGTGATGATGATGATGATAATGGTATTGATGATGAGGATGATGATGGTGATGATGATGGTGGTGATGATGGTATTGGTGGTGGTGGTGATGATGATGATGATGGTATTGGTGGTGGTGATGGTGATGATGATATTGGTGGTGATGGTGGTGATGATGATGTTGATGATCTGAGATGACATGCATCTCTGCATGTCTGTCAGACATATCAGTGTGGATGACGGATCACCAGCTCAAGCTGAACCTCGGCAAGACGGAGCTGCTCTTCCTCCCGGGGAAGGACTGCCCGTTCCATGATCTCGCCATCACGGTTGACAACTCCCTTGTGTCCTCCTCCCAGAGTGCTAAGAACCTTGGCGTGATCCTGGACAACACCCTGTCGTTCTCCACTAACATCAAGGCGGTGACCCGATCCTGTAGGTTCATGCTCTACAACATTCGCAGAGTACGACCCTGCCTCACACAGGAAGCGGCGCAGGTCCTAATCCAGGCACTTGTCATCTCCCGTCTGGATTACTGCAACTCGCTGTTGGCTGGGCTCCCTGCCTGTGCCATTAAACCCCTACAACTCATCCAGAACGCCGCAGCCCGTCTGGTGTTCAACCTTCCCAAGTTCTCTCACGTCACCCCGCTCCTCTGCTCTCTCCACTGGCTTCCAGTTGAAGCTCGCATCCGCTACAAGACCATGGTGATTGCCTACGGAGCTGTGAAGGGAACGGCACCTCCATACCTTCAGGCTCTGATCAGGCCCTACACCCAAACAAGGGCACTGCGTTCATCCACCACTGGCCTGCTGGCCCCCCTACCTCTGAGGAAGCACAGTTCCCGCTCAGCCCAGTCAAAACTGTTCGCTGCTCTGGCACCCCAATGGTGGAACAAGCTCCCTCACGACGCCAGGACAGCGGAGTCAATCACCACCTTCCGGAGACACCTGAAACCCCACCTCTTTAAGGAATACCTAGGATAGGATAAAGTAATCCTTCTAACCCCCCCCCCCCCCCTTAAAAGATTTAGATGCACTATTGTAAAGTGGTTGTTCCACTGGATATCATAAGGTGAATGCACCATTTTGTAAGTCGCTCTGGATAAGAGCGTCTGCTAAATGACTTAAATGTAATGTAATGTAATGTAAATGTATTGGTGATGATGATGATGATGATGGTATTGGTGGTGATGGTGATGATGTTGATGGTACTGGTGATGATGATGATGATGATGAATATTATGGTATTGGTGTTGATAGTGATGATGGTATTGATGATGATGATTATGATGGTATTGGTAGTGGTGATGATCAATCAATCAAATGACCCATAGCACTCACGTCTGTAGCCATGAAGTGCTTTGAAAGGTTGGTAATGGCTCACATCAACACCATTATCCCAGAAACCCTAGACCCACTCCAATTTGCATACCGCCCAAACAGATCCACAGATGATGTAATCTCTATTGCACTCCACACTGCCCTTTCCCACCTGGACAAAAGGAACACCTATGTGAGAATGCTATTCATTGACTACAGCTCAGTGTTCAACACCATAGTACCCTCAAAGCTCATCACTAAGCTAAGGATCCTGGGACTCAACAACCTCCCTCTACAATTGGATCCTGGACTTCCTGACGGGCCGCCCCCAGGTGGTGAGGGTAGGTAACAACACATCTGCCACGCTGATCCTCAACACTGGAGCTCCCTAGGGGTGCGTGCTCAGTCCCCTCCTGTACTCCCTCTTCACTCACGACTGCATGGCCAGGCACGACTCCAACACCATCATTAAGTTTGCAGACGACACAACAGTGGTAGTCCTGATCACCGACAACGACGAGACAGCCTATAGGGAGGAAGTCAGAGACCTGGCCAGGTGGTGCCAGAATAACAACCTATCCCTCAACGTAACCAAAACTAAGGAGATTATTGTGGACTACAGGAAAAGGAGGACCGAGCACGCCCCCATTCTCATCGACTGGGCTGTAGTGGAGCAGGTTGAGAGCTTCAAGTTCCTTGGTGTCCACATCAACAACAAACTAGAATGGTCCAAACACACCAAGACAGTGGTGAACAGGGCACGACAAAGCCTATTCCCCCTCAGGAAACTAAAAAGATTTGGCATGGGTCCTGAGATCCTCAAAAGGTTCTACAGCTGCAACATCGAGAGCATCCTGACTGGTTGCATCACTGCCTGGTACAGCAACTGCTCAGCCTCTGACCACAAGGCGCTACAGAGGGTAGTGCGTATGGCCCAGTACATCACTGGGGCTAATCTGCCTGCCATCCAGGACCTCTACACCAGGCGGTGTCAGAGGAAGGCCCTAAAAATTGTCAAAGACCCCAGCCACCCCAGTCATAGACTGTTCTCTCTACTACCGCATGGCAAGCGGTACCGGAGTGCCAAGTCTAGGACAAAATGGCTTCTCAACAGTTTTTACCCCCAAGCCATAAGACTCCTGAACAGGTAATCAAATGGCTACCCGGACTATTTGCATCGTGTGCCCCCCCCCCCCCCCCCAACCCCTCCTTTTACGCTGCTGCTACTCTCTGTTTATCATATATGCATAGTCACTCTAACTATACATTCATGTACATACTACCTCAATTGGCCCGACCAACCAGTGCTCCCGCACAGTGGCTAACCGAGCTATCTGCATTATGTCCCGCCACCTGCCAACCCCTCTTTTTACGCTACTGCTGCTCTCTGTTCGTCATATACGCATAGTCACTTTAACCATATCTACATGTACATACTACCTCAATCAGCCTGACTAACCGGTGTCTGTATGTAGCCTCGCTACTGTATATAACCTCTCTACTGTATATAACCTCTCTACTGTATATAGCCTCTCTACTGTATATAGCCTCTCTACTGTATATAGCCTCTCTACTGTATATAGCCTGTCTTTTTACTGTTGATTTATTTCTTTACTTACCTATTGTTCACCTAATACCTTTTTTGCACTATTGGTTAGAGCCTGTAAGTAAGTATTTCACTGTAAGGTCTACACCTGTTGTATTCAGCGCACGTGACAAATAAACTTTGATTTGATTTATAAAGCTCTTTTTACATCAGCCGATGTACAGAAACCCAGCCTAAAACCCCAAACAGCAAGCAATACAGATGTAGAAGCACGGTGGCTAGGAAAAACTCCCTAGAAAGGCCAGAACCTAGGAAGAAACCTAGAGAGGAACCAGGCTCTGAGGGGTGGCCAGTCCTCTTCCGGCTGTGCCGGGTGGAGATTATAACAGAATGTGGCCAAGATGTTCAATTGTTCATAGATGACCAGCAGGGTCAGATAATAATAATCACAGTGGTTGTAGAGCTTGCAACAGGTCAGCACCTAATGATGAGTATGATGATGACGGTTTTCATGGTGATGATGATGATAAAAATATCGTAAAATATCAGAAATAGAAAAGCAAAAGTGTTGGAATCACAGCAGACCCGGTGCCAGGATAAAGTGATAAAGGGGGCAGCTGAAATCGGCGAGAGGGCTACAGTTATGGGGGTTTCTTGGATTAAAATTATATTGAATTCTGCTTATATAATCACGCTATATCACAATAAACAAAGTTCAAATGCAGAGAGTCAGAGATCATTGAGTGCTTTTGAAATATGTAGCCTATCTATGCTGTACTGTATCAGAACAATAGACAGCACCTTACAGCTAGGTCATTTTGGAAATGAATATAGGCTACGAGATAGATAGGGCAATTCCCTTAATAGAAACATTAACATTAACATTAGCAGTAAAATAAAGGTGAATGGAGATCCAAAATACCCTACAGGCTGTTTGTGGAACCATTCCAGGACAATCCAAGCCTTGTGGCATGGGGCATTATCCTGCTGGGGCAAATCCATTAGCAGATGTATACAATGCTGCCATGAAAAAATACACCTGATTGGCAATGATGTTCAGATGTCCTGTGACATTGAAACATTGCTTTACTTTTATCAAGGGGCCCAATGTGTGATATGAAAACACATCACACACCATCACGAGCCTGCAATGTTGACATTTACATTTTAGTCATTTAGCAGACGCTCTTATCCAGAGCAACTTACAGTAGTGAATGCATACATTTCAATTATTCTTTTTTTTTTTTGTACTGACCCCCCGTGGGAATCGAACCCACAACCCTGGCGTTGCACACACCATGGTGGCGTTGCAAACACCATGCTCTACCAACTGAGCCACATGCGGCATGATAGATGCATGTACTCGTAGTTTTCTCCATTCCCTAGTCCTCCCATCAGCGTGAAACACCAGGAACCGGGATTCATCAGACCAGACAATGTTTTTCCAGTTCTCCTGTGTCCAATACTTTTGTTCCTCATCCCACTGCAACAGCAGTTTCTTAGTTTTTTGCTGAAAGCAGTGGAACCCCATCCGTGTCTAGGTACTACGAGTTGTGCATTTGTTTATGGCTCTTTGGGCACCAATGTTGTACTGGACTGTCAGTTGACTAACTGTAGCCCATCTGTTGCTCTACACAATTCGTTTCAAACTTTTTTTGTCCTCTTTCTTCAATTACCCATTTTCGACCACTGGCCTGCAGTTGGCTGGATGTCCTTTGGTGGCCCATTCTTGATACACACGGAAAACTGTTGAGCATAAAAAAAACCAGCAGAGTTGCAGATCTTTACACACTTAAACAGGTGCGCCTGGCACCTACTACCATACCCGTTCAAAGGCACTTTAATCTTTTGTCTTGCCAATTCAGTCTCTGAATGGTACACATACATAATACATGTCTCAATTGATTAAAGGCTTAACAATCCATCTTTAACCTGTCTCCTCCCCTTCATCTACACTGATTGAAGTGGATCAATAAGGAATCATAGCTTTCACATGGATTCACCCAGTCAGTTTATGTCATAGAAAGAGCAGGTGTTCCTAATGTTTTGTACACTCTGTGTACGTGATACAGTATATCATGTATAGTATCTGCATAATGTTAGTCTTTTTTTAAACAGTTCCTCCAGACCCTCTAGCCATTCGGTTCCTCCGGACCCTCCTGCCATTCCCCAGTCTTTTCAGTCTCTGCTGTCACGTGCATTGAAGGAAACTATGGTGGCCCTCCCTCCTCTGTGGCTGTTTAATCATCATCCTCATGGGCTCAGGCAGCGCCTCCTGGACCTCTCCTATAAGTCTCTCCAGCAGCGAGTGTCCCTGCAGGGTGGCTGAGCGTACGGACTCCCTACTGGGAGTTGTGGGTTGTGAAAGATGGGCTCCTGGCATATCCATCATGGCTGTCCACCAA
This sequence comes from Salmo salar, assembly GCF_965601325.2. Taxonomy (NCBI): domain Eukaryota; kingdom Metazoa; phylum Chordata; class Actinopteri; order Salmoniformes; family Salmonidae; genus Salmo; species Salmo salar. Next base: position 55,069,065 of record NC_138306.1, on the reverse strand, counting down.
AGACTATGATGATGAATCCTCCTCTTGTGGATGAGGGTAGGGGTGGGTTGCCACTTTTGACACTTGTGCAACTTCATGTGGCTGTGAAGGCCAATGCGAGAGCACAATTTTGACAGTAGCTGGGACACTGTGTTGAGAGACGGGTGGTATTATCCCAGCTGCGCGCTGGTGTCTCTGGGTGTGTCTCTCGCATCTTCCAAGTGCTGAACCCCTCTGGGACAGGTGCACTGCCAGGTGGACCTGTGCAGCTCTAGGGATTCCAGGGTTAGGGGTTCCACTTTGAGGGATGCCACACCTCTCTCTCTTGTATATGCCTTAGCAGCTGCCAAGCCCTCAGCACTCCTGCATAAAAGTCTGAGACCTCCTGTTTGAGCTTTTGTTTGTAAAACAGGAAGCAGGAGTATAGTGTCATGATCTGATTTGCCCGAAGGGGGGGATGAGGGAGGGCCGGATGAGGGTGGGCCTTGTATGCTTGCTTGTGAGTTGAGTAACAGTGGTCTAGGACTTTATTGCCCCCTAGTGGTGAAGGAGATGTGTTGATAGTAGTTGAGCGCCAGGTGTCTTAGTGACACGGAATTAAAATCTCTGGCAACAAGAAAACCAGCCTCCCGGTTGCATGACTTCCTGTTTGTTTATAACCTCGTACAGTTGGTTAAGTGCCAGCTTGTTGTTTTTATTGTCCTGAGGTGGAATATATACAGCAGTCACGATAACAGATGAAAATTCTCTTTGTGTGGGAGGGTAGAAGGGTCGGCATTTGACCGTCAGGTATTCCAAGATGAGTGAACAATAGGTCAAGACTTTCACTACGCAAGAGTCTGCACAACATCTTTTTTTCATACCTCTCCCCCCTCCGTATTTCCCTGAATCCAATGACCTGTCTGCTCGGAAAATGGAGATAGCCATCCAACTCGGTGGATAGGAATCTTGTCTGAAAATCATGTTTCAGAAAAGCAGAAAAAATATAATGCAGGGAAGTGTTGGCTGGTTTTCCCTTCAACTCACCAGGACGCTAACTCTCTTTTCTCTTTTTCACCGGCGTTTCTTCTTGGGTAGCCCAAAGATTGGATCGGATGTACACAAAGAGCCCAGGGCAGATTAGTCTAAAGTTAAAGCTGGAATTGTGATATGTGGTTGTCCCACCTAGCTATCTTAAGATGAATGCACTAACTGTAAGTCGCTCTGGAGAAGAGCGTCTGCTAAATGACTAACATGTAAAAGACAGATGGAGACGATCTGTTATGTTGGCCCTGCCCCTGTGCCTCGTGCTAAATGGATGAAGATAAATGTGTTGATAGTGTGGCTGGGCTCTGTTCAGAGGATGGAGTTCTGCACAGTAGTCTTTTATGTCTAATTACCTCTCACTTACCATTACCGCTGCCACAGCCAATCAGATACACCATCACTCGCCACCAACCACCTTCCATTGGTCCTTGCTCTAACTCCGTCATGCTCCCCTCCACATTCCTTTGGTCTTCTCCATAACTGTCACGATAGTCCCGTCTCCCTCCTTCCTTTGCAGGGGCCTAATTTAGAAACCGTGCACAAGTACAAAGTATACACCAAAAGGTGTGCATGCAAGTTTTCGAACAAAAGTTGGCATTTTTAACACATATATTTGAGGTGAGAATGTGCTCACCTCCCCACAAACTTCAGACTATGCACATCCTAGAGGCTAAAAGGATGCACTATACAATAGACTGTTAGGCTAATAGGCATTTACAGTGCCTTCAGAAAGTATTCATATCCCTTGACTTATTCCATATTTTGTTGTGTCACAGCCTGAATTAAATAAATTCTCACCCATCTACACGCAATAACCCATAATGACAAAGTGAAAACAAGTTTTTAGACATTGTTGCAAATGTATTGAAAATTAAACACAGAAATATCTCACTTACATAAGTATTCACACCACTGAATCAATACTTTGTAGAAGCATCTTTTGGCAGCGATTACAGCTGTGAGTCTTTCTGGGTAAGTCTCTAAGAGCTTTCCACACCTGTATTGTGTAACATTTGCACATTATTATTTGAATTCTTCAAGCTCTGCCAAGTTGGTTGTTGATTATTGCTCAGACAATCATTTTCAGGCCTTGCCATAGATTTTCAAGGAGATTTAATTCAAAACTGTAACTAGACCACTCAGGAACATTCAGGAACATTCACTGTCTTCTTGGCAAGCAACTCCAGTGTAGATTTGACCCTTTAGGTTATTGTCCTGCTAAGAGGTGAATTAATCTCCCAGTGTCTGGTGGAAAGCTGACTGAACAAGGTTTTCCTCTAGGATTTTGCCTGTGCTTAGCTCCACTATGTTTATTTTTTATCCTGATAAACTCCCCATTCCTTAACGATTACAAGCATACCCATAACGTGATGCAGCCGCCACTATGTTTGAAAATATGGTGGTACTCAGTAACGTGTTGTATTGGATTTAACCTCTTATGGATCCCTTAAGCTCAAATCCCGCTCGAATCCCATTAGCGGGATTGATTTGACAACATCTAGTGAAATTGTAGCGCGCCAAATTCAAACTACAGAAATATCAATATTCAACCTTCACGAAAATATAAGTGTAATACGTAAAAATAAATCTTAACTTCTTGTTAATCCAGCCGCTGTGTCAGATTTCAAAAAGGCTTTACGGTGAAAGCAAACCATGCGATTATCTGAGGACAGCGCCCCGCATACAAACACATGAAAATAATTTTTCAACCAGGCAGGTGCGACACAAAAGTCAGAAATAGCCATATAATAAATGCCTTACCTTTGAAGATCTTCTTTTTGCAATCTCAAATGTCTCAGTGACACAATGAATGGTCGTTTTGTTCGATAAATTCCATCTTTATATCCCCAAAATGTCAATTTATTTGGCGCATTTGATTCAGAAAGACACCGGTACAAAGTATCTAATGAGTTACCTGTAAACTTGGTCCAAACATTTCAAACAAAGTTTCTAATCCAACCTCAGGGATCCTAAAATGTAAATAAATGATACAATTTAAGACGGAATAAACTGTTTCTAATACCGGATAAAAACAACATGAAGCGCACTCCAGTTCACGCGCAACAAAATACTAAAGCCCTTCAGAGTGACAGCTACAAAGAACAGCCCTACTTCTTCATTTCTCAAAACAAAAACATCGAAGAATTTCTAAAGACTGTTGAAATCTAGTGGAAGCCATAGGAACTGCAATGTGGGCCCTAATAAATCAGGTCTCCCATAGAAAACCATTGGAAAACACAGTGACCTCAACATGTTTTTCTCCTGGATGGATTGTGCTTGGGCTTTCGCCTGCCAAATCAGTTCTGTTATACTCACAGACATTGTTCTAACAGTTTTAGAAACTACAGAGTGTTTTCTATCCAAATCTACTAATTATATGCATATCCTAGCTTCTGGGCCTGAGTAGCAGGCAGTTTACTTTGGGCACGCTTTTCATCCGGACGTGAAAATACTGCTCCCTATCCCAGAGAGATTTTAAGCTTAGCGCTACATTGTTTATTTAGTTAATTGCTTTGCCACATTTTTTTGCAATATTAATTTAGTGCAGCGTTTTCCAAACTTGGTCCTCAGGACCCCATGAGGTGCCCGTTTAGTTTTTTGCACTAACACTACAGCTTGATGATTAGTTGATTATTTGAATCAGCTGTGTGGTGCTAGTGCAAAAACCAAAATGTGCACCCCTTGGGGTCTCGAGGACTGAGTTTGGGAAACCTAGCTTTAGTGCCTTGTTGCAAACAGGATGCATGTTTTGGGATATTTTTGTTCTGTACGGGCTTACTTCTTTTCACTCTGACAATTCAATTATTATTGTGAAGTAACTACAATGTTGTTGATCAATGCTGAGTTTTCTCCTATCTGATTTGAAGTCACCATTGGCTTCATGGGGAAATCCCTGAGCGGTTTCCTTCCTCTCCGGCAACTGAGTTAGGAAGGACAGCTGTATTTTTGTATTGACTGGGTGTATTGACTGGGTGTATTGATACTCCATCCAAAATGTAATTAATAACTTCACCCTGCTCAAAGGGATAGTCAATGTCTGTTCTTTTTTATTTTACCCATCTACCAATAGGTGTCCTTCTTTGTGAGGCATTGGAAAACCTCCCTGGTCTTTGGTTGCATCTGTGTTTGATATTCACTGCTGGACTGAGGGACCTTACAGATAATTGTATGTGTGGGGTACAGAGATGAGGTAGTCATTCAAAAATCATATTAAACACTATTATTGCACACACAGTCCATGCAACTTATTTGACTTTTTAATAAAATGTTTAATCCTGAACTAATTGAGGCTTGCCATAACAAAGGAGTTGAATACTCACTGACTCAAGACATTTCAGCTTTTCATTTTTATTAATAAAAAAAACTAAATTACACTTTTACATTATGGTTTATTGTTTGTAGGGTAGTGACTGAAAAATCTATTAAGAAAAAAAATCAGTCTGTAACACAACAAAATGAGGGAAAAGTCAAAGGGTGTGAATACATTCTGGAAGCACTGTAGGTTTCTCATGTACTGTATATGTAATCAAATCAAATCAAATGTATTTATATAGCCCTTCTTACATCAGCTGATATCTCAAAGTGCTGTACAGAAACCCAGCCTAAAACCCCAAACAGCTGCGGCATGGCATCATTCGTCTGTGTCAGAGGTACATACAGTTCCCCTACACCAGGCGTTTCCTAATGTCGGCCCTGCCCTACACAGCTGATTTAAATAACTACAACTGAATCAGCTGTGTAGTGCTAGGGCATCAGCTGTGTAGTGCTAGGGCATCAGCTGTGTAGTGCTAGGGCATCAGCTGTGTAGTGCTAGGGCATCAGCTGTGTAGTGCTAGGGCATCAGCTGTGTAGTGCTAGGGCATCAGCTGTGTAGTGCTAGGGCATCAGCTGTGTAGTGCTAGGGCATCAGCTCTGTAGTGCAAGGGCATCAACTGTGTAGTGCTAGGGCATCAGCTGTGTAGTGCTAGGGCATCAGCTGTGTAGTGCTAGGGCATCAGCTGTGTAGTGCTAGGGCATCAGCTGTGTAGTGTAGTGCTAGTGTATCCAGTGGGGGCCCCAGGACCGAGTTTGGGAAACCCTGCTCTACACAGACTGGGAACAGGCAATCATTAAACTGCAGCGATGGTCGGTTTTTCAAACGTAATCATGGTGATCGACTGCAGTTACTTTAATAAGGGCACCAAGTGAGAGTACTTGAAACAGAAAAAAACATCCACTCCATCAATATGCAATTGATTTGTGATGCACAAATGGCACTCACAAATGTTGTTGCCCGTTGGCCCAGTTCAAGTCGAGACTCATTCATCCTGATGAACAGCAGTGTGGGCAATAGATTTCAAGCAGGAGCTGTGAGAGACTGTCTCCCTTGTAAGTGATTGAATATATTGGATGTATAGTGAGTAGGCCTAGTTATGAAATAGTCACAATTACTTCCCCTGCATCATCTAAAGGTTCTATCTCCTCATCCCAGGCGATACAGGATAATCCCTAAAACCCTGACTGCTCACCCCGCTCACTAACCCCCAGTGCGCACAAAAGAGGCGCTTCAATGAGTGCCCTGCCCCACCCGCTCCCGGTCCCACCCACTTCCTATCCCACCCGCTCCCGGTTCCACCCGCTCCCGGTCCCACCCGCTCCCTATCCCACCCACGTCCCTTTTTGCAGGACCCTGTCTTTCAAAGTAAATTCGTAAAAATCTGCAAAGAGGAGTGGGACAAAATCCCTGCTGAGATGTGTGCAAATCTAGTGGCCAACTACAAGAAACGTCTGACCTCTGTGATTGCCAACAAGGGTTTTGCCACCAAGTACTAAGTCATGTTTTGCAGAGGGGTCAAATACTTATTTCCCTCATTAAAATGCAAATCAATTTATAACATTTTTGACATGCGTTTTTCTTCTTTTTGACATGCGTTTTTTGTTTTTGTTTTATTCAGTCTCTCACTGTTCAAATTAACCTACTGTCACGGTCGTCGGTTAAGGAGGACCAAAACGCAGCAGGTATGTGTACGCTCATCTTGACATTTATTAACTCAGAATGAACACACCAAAACAACAAAACGAAACGAACTTACGACCAACGAAACAGTCTTGAAAGGCACATTCAGCAAAACAAGAAACAATCTCCCACAAATACACAGACAAACACACCCAACTAATATAGGACTTCCAATCAAAGGCAACACCACACAGCTGCCTTCAATTGGAATTCCACCCCAATTAACTCCACATAGAAACAGATTACCTAGACTAAACATAGAATTACATAAACAAGGAACAGTGCCCAAAAACCTCGGAATACATAAATCAAATGCCCTTTTTAGAAAAACCACCACCCCGAACCACATAAACCAAATACCCTCTGCCACGTCCTGACCAAACTACAATAACAATTAATCCTTATACTGGCCAGGACGTGACACCTACAATTAAAATTATAGACTGATCATTTCTTTGTCAGTGGGCAAACGTACAAAATCAGCAGGGGATCAAATACTTTTACCCCTCACTGTATGGGACCAGCACTTTACATGTTAAGTTTATATTTTTGTTCAATATATATATAGGCCTAGCTTACTTAATTGAAGCTAATTATATGCGTTAACGGGATGGGGTCGTGAAGCTCGTTCTCATGCGCACAATCTCTGGACGGGTCTGATTTATAATTGGAAACGATACGTCAGCCAAGTTTTATAAATGTCAACCCACATTTTTTTTTATGGCACACGCAGATATTTAGAGTCCCTTGATCCTCATTATAGTCTAACCACCTTAAACTCTAAAGTTCCTTAAACATAACCCTTTCACCCTCCAGCAACCCTTCATTGGTGACCCCATCATTGTTTATGCACCTTTTTTCCATGTGGTGCATAGCGTCACCTAGTTAATTGAACAGGAACCCTGTCCTGTTCACCGGATGTGCTACCTTGTCATGCTCATGCTGCTGATCCATTTTCTACAGTTCTGCCTGAGGCTATGGAACCCTGACCTTTTCACAGGTCCTGCTACCTCATGGCGCGGACCTGCTGTTTTGACCGACCCTCCCTCTCTCTCTCTCGCTCTCTCTCTCTGTACCGCACCTGCTGTCTCGACCTCTGAGTGCTCGGCTATGAAAATCCAACTGACATTTACCCCTGAGATGCTGAGCTGTTGCACCCTCTATAACCAATGTGATTATTATTTGACCCTGCTGGTCATCTATGAACTTTTGAACATCTTCAAGAATGATCTAGCCATAATGGCCATGTACTCTTATAATCTCCACCGGCACAGCCAGAAGTGGAATGGCCACCCCTACGAGCCTGGTTCCTCTCTAGGTTTCTTCCTAGGTTCCCACCTTTCTAGGGAGTTTTTCCTAGCCACCGTGCTTCTAGATCAGCATTGCTTGCTGTTTGGGGTTATAGGCTGGGTTTCTGTATCAACACTTTGTTACATCTGCTGGTGTAAAAAGGTCTTTATAAATACATTTGATTGATTAATTACACTAAATTAGTGTTAATGTTATGCTTCGGCCTGTCATCTCAACCGGCGATCAGCGTTGACCCACGTTTTGTACAGCTACATCACTGCACATAGAGTGATGTTGTATAAACACACAACAGAGGATGCAGATGACAATTTCCAGTTTCTTTGTGAATAATTACATTGTACAACATACAGACACTTGTCTTTTCGAGTTTTGTTGACTGTCCTTGATTAGTGAAGAGTTGTCTTCTCACTATTATTAAATGCACACGGAACAATTTCTCTCCGATTTCAACATGGTGGTTATTGATTGAGGCAGAGGACTTTGGACAGTCAGTAATTAAATGGAACGATTGGAGGGTGTAAAATTAGCTTTCATGTCGTTAGACTGGAACGGCGAAGAGAGAAAAAAAATACTTGTCCTCGATGACTGATTACTGAGGGCCAATTAAAAGGAGGAGCAAGGGGGAGAGAGGAACGGGTGAAGATGTGACGGAGAGGAGTATGGATTTGTCTGAGATAATGAACTCTTCACCAGCTATCGATCCGCAGGGATGAAGGATCCACTTTGAACAAGCCTGTGGACTTGGTGGGAAGGCTTTATTTTGGGGACTGTAAATAAAATCACCCAAATAGTCAGCCATTTATCTTCAGGCGCTGAAAAACATGTAAGGTCTAGGCTTTGGTTCTCAACATTGCTTGGAAACAAGAATCTTAGTGCAAATGTATTATCAAACCCCTCTCACAATTTCCTTTGATCCGGAAAGTGGTCTCTCTTCAAGGTTAAGATCATTATTCCTGTTTAAGAGAATCAATCCCCTCTGGAAGATGGTTTGTTGGTCTTTTAGTACCTCACTCACACTCCATGTGTTATTTAGCGCTCTGGGCACGGGTCTATCTGGAGTTATCACGTCAACTAGCATCTCCAGGAACTGTACAACAGCTTAGTGTACAGAATATGTTCATTACAGTAATTTTTGTCAAAAGCTGAGGATCACACTTTGGGAATTGCGCCCTGTATCGGTTAGACACTAGGTCTCTTGGCGTGACAGAAGGCATGAATATGTCTGCTGCAGTTACATTTCTCTGTGCCCTTAAGGTTATGACCGCTGTATTGGGGGAGACATTTTATTTACACTGTTTTGTTATGTTTTGGCACTTTGTGCACAGACAGGAAGTCCATTCATAAATATCTGCTAGGTTATCTTAGGCCTGGGGCAGAATTCAATTACATTTTGTCAAGGAAGTGGGTATCTGTCAGCAATAAAGGTTATTCAGGAAACCAAGCACTGACATCCACCTAGCTAGTGACTTGAAAAATGGAGGAGGATAGGGGGCGGCAGGTAGCCTAGTGATTAGAGCGTTGGGCCAGTAACTGAAAGGTTGCTGGATCAAATCCCTGAGCTGAAAAGGTAAAAACCTGTCGTTCTGCCCCTGAACAAGGCAGTTAACCCACTGTTCCCTGGCAGGCTGTCAATGTATATAAGAATTTGTCCTTAACTGACTTGCCTGGTTAAATAAATAGGAGACTCACGGTATAGATGTTCTTTACCATTCGGCCATCAAATGTGCCACCAATGCTCCTTATTGGACACATCACACCAATCTATACTCCTGAAACTGGTCATCTCTGTATACCTGACGCAAGACCCACTGGTTGATGATTATTTATAAAACTATGTTAGGCCTCACTCCTCCCTATCTGAGATGTCTACTGCAGCCCTCATCCTCCACTGCCAGTCACATTCTGTTAAAGGTCCCCAAAGCACACACATCCCTGAGTAGCTCCTCTTTTCAGTTCGCTGCAGCTAGCGACTGGGACGAGCTGCAAAAAACACTCAAACTGGACAGTTTTATCTCCATCTCTTCATTCAAAGACACTTATTGATAGTTGTGGCTGCTTCGCATGATGTATTTTTGTTCTCGACCTTCTTGCCTTTGTGCTGTTGTCTGTGCCCAATAATGTTTGTACAATGTTTTGTGCTGCTTCCATGTTGTGTTGCTGTCATGTTGTGTTGCTACCATGTTGTTGTTGTGTTGTGTTACTACGATGCTTAGTTGTCATGTTGTGTTGCTACCATGTTGTTGTCGTGTTGTGTTGCTACCATGCTGTGTTGCTGTCATGTTGTTTTCGTGTTGTGTTGCTACCATGTTGTGTTGCTTCCATGTTGTTGTCGTGTTGTGTTGCTACCATGCTGTGTTGTCATGTGTTGCTACCATGTTGTTGTCGTGTTGTGTTGCTACCATGCTGTGTTGTTGTCTCAGTTCTCTCTTCATGTAGTGTTGTGGTGTCTCTCTTGTCGTGATGTGTCATTTGTCCTATATTTAGTTCGTGTTTTTTTTATCCCAGTCTCCGTCCCCGCAAGAGGCCTTCTGGTAGACCGTCATTGTAAATAAGAATTTGTTCTTAACTGACATGCCTTAGACAAAGGTTAAATAAAAAATATAAAATAGGCGCGGACTGCACGGAGACAACAAAGCATGTTTTAAAAATCGTAAAAGACAGATTATTTTAACTTAAAACATTTAAGAAAGACATTTAAAGTAAAATATTATGGGGAATGGGAATGAGAGGGCTACTTACACAGTGTGGGAAAGGGATCACAGCAGTGATTGAATGAGGGTATGAGGCATGAGATGAGGTGTCCAGAGTCTTCAGTGCAAATCAAATCAAATTGTATTAGTCACATGAGCTGAATATAACAGGTGTTGACCTTACAATTAAAATAATAGTGAGACTATATACAGGGGGGTACTGGTACAGAGTCAATGTGCTGGGGCACCGGTTAGTCTAGGTAATATTTACATGTAGGTAGAGTTATTAAAGTGACTGTGCATAGATGACAACAGAGAGTAGCAGCGGTGTAAAAGAGGGGGTGAGAGGGGAGGGGCACTGCAAATAGTCTGGGTAGCTATTTGACTAGATGTTCAGGAGTCTTATGGCTTGGGGGTAGAAGCTGTTAAGATGCCTCTTGGACCTAGACTTGGCGCTCCGGTATCGCTTGCCGTGTGGTAGCAGAGAGAACAGTCTATGACTAGGGTGGCTGGGGTCTTTCACAATTTTTAGGCCTTCCTCTGACACCGCCTGGTATAGAGGTCCTGGATGGCAGGAAGCTTGGCCCCTGTGATGTACTGTGCCATTTGCACTACCCTCTGTAGTGCTTGCGGTCGTAGGCCGAGCAGTTCCAATACCAGGCAGTGATGCAACCAGTCAGGATGCTCTCGATGGTGCAGCAGTAGAACCTTTTGAGGATCTGAGGACCCAAGCCAAATCTTTTTAGTCCCGTGAGGGGAATAGATTTTGTCGTGCCCTCTTCACAACTGCCTTGGTGTGCTTGGACCATGTTAGTTTGTTGGTGATGTGGACACCAAGGAACTTGACACTCTCAACTTGCTCCACTGCAGCTCCGTCGATGAGAATGGGGGCATGCCCGGTCCTTTTTTTCCTGTAGTCCACAATCATCTCCTTTGTCTTGATCACGTTGAGGGAGAGGTTGTTGTCCTGACACCACACAGCCAGGTCGCTGACCTCCTCCCTGAAGGCTGTCTTATCGTTGTCTGTGATCTGGCCTACCACTGTTGTGTCATCGGCAAATTTAATGGTGTTGGAGTCGTGCCTGGTCGTGCAGACATGAGTGAACAGGGAGTACAGGAGGGGACTGAGCACGCACCACTGAGGGGCCCCTGTGTTGAGGATCAGTGTAGTGGAGGGGTTGTTACCTACCCTTACCACCAAGCCGTGGCCCCTCAGGAAGTCCAGGATCCAGGTGCAGAGGGAGGTGTTTAGGCCCAGGGTCCTTGGCTTATTGATGAGCTTTGAGGGCACTATGGTGTTGAACGCTGAGCTGTCGTCAATAAATAGCATTCTCACATAGGTGTTCATTTTGTCCAGGTGGGAAAAGGCAGTGTGGAGCGCAATGGAGATTGCATCATCTGTGGATCTGTTGGGGCATTATGAAAATTGGAGTGGGTCTAGGGTTTCTGGGATGATGGTGTTGATGTGAGCCATGACCAGCTTTTCAAAGCACTTCATGGCTACAGACGTGAGGGCTACGGGTCGGTAGTCATTTAGGCAGGTTACCTTAGTGTTCTTGGGCACAGGCACTGCTTAAAACATGTTGGTATTACAGACTCGGACAGGGAGAGTGTAACGGCTGTCTTCAGAAATGAACCAAGTCGCAGCAGGTATGTGAATACTCATCTTTAATTACCCAACAAAAGGAGTAAAGCATCCACAGGAAACAATAAACACGACAGCAGCAACAGTTTGCAGGCTAAAAAACGCAGTGCAAAACAACCACCCACAACCCCAAAGAAAAACACACACACCTATATAGGACTTCCAATCAAAGGCAACTCCACACACCTGCCTTCAATTGGAAGTCCCAATCACCAACCCAACATTTAACAAACACAAACCACCTGCCACATCCTGACCAAGACTAACACAATTACGCCCTCTGCTGGTCAGGACATGACAGAGAGGTTGAAAATGTCAGTGAAGACACTTGCTAGTTGGTCAGTGCATGCTCGCAGTACACATTCTGGTAATCCGTCTAACCCTGCAGCCTTGTGAATGTTGACCTGTTTAAAGGTCTTACATCGGCTGCAGAGAGCGTGATCACACAGTCTTCCGGAACAGCTGATGCTCTCACGCATGTTTCAGTGTTATTTGCCTCGAAACGAGTATATAAGTAGTTTAGCTCATCTGGTAGGCTCTGGTTGAGGTGTTCAGAGGCTTGACTTCAGTGCAGGACAGTTGTTGAGGTGTTCAGAGGCTTCAGTGCAGGACAGGCTCATCATGGATGGATGGTGTTGGAGAAGAGTTCAGCTCTTCCACTGAAGACAGGACAGGATTTGACTGGGAAGACAACGAATAAGACAACAGTTAGACAAAATAAATAAAAATTTGTTAGTTTAAGCAAGGAGTAAAACCACATTGATGTGTAATAATGTGACTGTGTTTGTGTATGTAATTGACTCTACGGTAATGAGAGAAAATTCACAGGGCTACTCCGTTGCTTGGCGAGGAAACACTCAATGTGACACTGGACGAAATGAGATATGGCTTCAGTTCATGTCAGCAGAGAGTTAACACTGGTATTAAAGTGGCCATCACCTCTTAATCAGGGAACAGGAAGGGGACCTAGATGTAAATACAAATAGCAGATACATTCCATGACATCAGTGTCATCATAGGTTTAGACAACAACTCCAAAATCTCAGAATTCACAAAGTCAAACACAGACTGCGCATCTCGCCCACTTGACACATCAAGGTAGCTCAAGAAACGTTCCTGAATAAAGCCCTGATCATCCACATGCCTGACCATAATTGACAACTGCGAGTGACAACTGACCGTGGTTGTGGTTTAATCTATTTGCCATGCAAAAAAAAATAATAATGCAGTGCCATGAACCTCTCTTTTAATCTCACTTTTAATGAATGATGCGATGGAAGCTTTCAAATCATTCTGAATTGATTTCGACATCCCAGAGAAGACAGTAGAAACCTCCATATGCTTAGCAAGTAAAGCATTGTAACGTGCAATTACCTCTGCAAGCTCCTTGTAGTTGCCCTTGTTAGCCGAACTTTCCCTCTCATTGTGACCCTTGAAAGCCATCTCTTACACGCCCAAAAAATGCAGTAGTGTCGATAAGCTGCTTGAGGACATCCCTGTTTCTCCATACCTTATCGCTGTGTTGCGCAGTTTGAATACGTAGACCTTCGTCCACTGCATGATCGATGACGCTTTTACCCAGAAGCTTGAATCTGATGTGGGCAATGCAATGGGTTCTTCAACAAAAAAATCTACTACATTGTTGTTAGCATTAGCTAACCATTCTGGCGGAGAAAAAACTGCACTGCTACTAAAGTTAGCAAGGCAAATTGAAATACATGGCACTAACTCTGTGCAAAAAATAAAGTTCTAAAACCATGAAAATTTGCCTTAAACTCTGAATTTGAATTGAATAATACCTTAAAAATGCTCACCTATCACTATCACTATCTCAATGCCTCAATAAATCCAGCAATGTCACCAACTCACCAAGCTTCTAAATCACATATGTGTAGTATTTTGTATTAATTATGGATCCCCAAGTCAAGTCAGCAGCTACTCTTCCTGGGGTCCAGCAAAACGTTTAAAAAATATTACAATACATTAAAAGATTTCACAACACACTGTGGGCCCTCAGGCCCCTACTCCACCACTACCACACATATCTACATTGCAAAATCCATGTGTATGTGTGTGTGTGTGTGTGTGTGCATTCTGTCTGTGCCTTTGTTTGTGTTGCTTCACAGTCCCCGCTGTTCCATAAGGTGTATTTGTATCTGTTTTTAAATCAAATTTTACTGCTTGCTTCAGTTACTTTATGTGGAATAGAGTTCCATGTAGTCATGGCTCTATGTAGTACTGTGCACCTCCCATAGTCTTTTCTGGACTTGGGGACTGTGAAGAGACCTCTGGTGGCATGTCTTGTGGGGTATGCATGGGTGTCCGAGCTGTGCGCCAGTATTTCAAACAGACAGCTCAGTGCATTCAACATGTCAATACCTCTCATAAATAAAAGTAGTGATGTCAATCTCTCCTCCACTTTGAGCCAGGAGAGATTGACATGCATATTATTAATATTAGCTCTCTGTGTACATCCAAGGACCAGCTGTGCTGCCCTGTTCTTAGCCAATTGCAATTTTCCCTTTTTGTGGTACCTGACTACATGACTGAACAGTAGTCCAGATGCAACAAAACTAGGGCCTGTAGGACCTGCCTTGTTGATAGTGTTGTTAAGAAGGTAGAGCAGCACTTTATTATGGACAGACTTCTCCCCATCTTAGCTACTGTTGTTTCAATATGTTTTGACCATGACAGTTTACAATCCAGGGTTACTCCAAAAAGTTGAGTCACGCTCAATTTCCACATTATTTATTACAATATTTAGTTTAGGTTTGGGGTTTAGTGAATGATTTGTCCCAAATACAATGCTTTTAGTTTTAGAAATATTTAGGACTAACTTATTTCTTGCCACCCACTTTGAAACTAACTGCAGTCATTTCAGTCGCTGTAGTGGCTGACTTGTATAGTGTTGAGTCATCTGCATACATAGACACACTGGCTTTACTCAGTGCCAGTGGCATGTCATTAGTAAAGATTGAAAAATGTAAGGGGCCTAGACAGCTGCCCTGAGAATTACTGATCATACCTGGATTATATTGGAGAGGCTTCCATTAAAGAACACCCTCTGTGTTCTGTTAGCCAGGTAACTCTTTATCCATATTATAGCAGCGGGTGTAAAGCCATAACACATACGTTTTTCCAGAAGCAGACAATGATCGACAATGTTAAAGTCGCACTGAAGTCTAACAAAACAGCCCCCACATTCTTTTTATAAAAAAATGTTTGTCCTTCCCTGATCCTTTGATTGGGTGGAGAACATGTCAGTTCATACTGCAAAACCTTTGATTGGGTGGACAACATGTCAGTTCATACTGCAAAACCTTTGATTGGGTGGACAACATGTCAGTTCATACGACAAAACCTTTGATTGGTTGGAGGATGTCCTCCGGAAGTCATCATAATTACCATGTAGGTCTACAGAAGGAAGTGAGGAGCACGAGCTTCCTAGGTGTTGTATTGAAGTTAATGTAGCCAGAGGAAGACAGAAAATAATCATCCAACTGTAGACCCTTAGATCCTACCCACCGTGCACAGACGTCAGTTCAACATCTAGTTTTGATTTACATTTGGTTGAGTTGTCAACTAACGTAAATTCAATGTGAAATTGGATTTCAATTAAAAGTTACTTAAAAAAGATATACAATTTCCCTACGTTGATGGACTTTCTGCCAATCCAATTAGTATTGCACATTGACTCAACGTCATCACCTCGAATTTTTTTGTTGTTGTTGAAATGACGTGGAAACAACATTGATTCAACCAGTTTTTGCCTTTTAGACCAACAGCGTCATGTACATTTCAGAGAGACACTCAGATATTGTATATGGAACTAATTCCTAGACACTTCAAACCTCCAATTAAGAAAGGTGATAAGTCTGCAGAATCGGTCATATTAAGCTGAAGCTGGTTAGAAATGTATATTCCTTTTAACGGAGGGAAAACATTCAACTTAGGGTTTTTAGTCTCCTTCTTTAGCTGGGAAATGCATGAGCCATGTTTGTGTAATAGCCATGCTCAAGGGCTTGTAACATCTTGAAAAAGTCGCTTCTAAATGGGGTAAAGCCCCCCCATTCAATAAAAGGGTCTTTCTGAATGAAAGGGGCCATGACGTCATTTCTGTTTATGAGCTAATCTCTGGAACCAATACTCCATTCTGGCAGCAGTGCTAACCCAGGCCAATATGAAACAAGTAGAGATAGGAGAGAGAGAGAAAAAATATCTAAATGAAGACCATACGCTGCACTTACGAAACAACCTTTTGTTAATTTCACTGATAAATGAACAATTTGTAGTATTTTATTGTAGATGACACAGTGTCTTGAGATTTGCCAGCTTTGATTTGTTTGAGAAGCGAAGACCGATGTTGCCAATGTGGTTTTATGCATGTTAAAAAGCTGATTTTGATCATGGTAAAAGTGTTTCACAACACTGCTCAAGAATTCTGGGACTTCTCTGGAGTGCTGTACTGGCCATAATTAACCCTGTCACATTTGGCAAAATCATGTTGGACAAATGTGAGGTTCAAACATTGGCGCACTGCCTGTTTGGATCTGTGCAACTCAGAGGTCATGACAGCATGGGCAACGTACTGTATGGAACTATTGTTGTATCTAAATCAACTGGAGAGGTCTCCAACATTTCCTGTGAACATTATATAAAATGTACTGTATGGAACTATTGTTGTATCTAAATCAACTGGAGAGGTCTTCAACATTTCCTGTGAACAGTGTGGATAATGTACTGTATGGAACTATTGTTGTATCGAAATCAACTGGAGAGGTCTTCAACATTTCCTGTGAACAGTGTGGATAATGTACTGTATGGAACTATTGTTGTATCGAAATCAACTGGAGAGGTCTCCAACATTTCCTGTGAACAGTGTGGATAACGTACTGTATGGAACTATTGTTGTATCTAAATCAACTGGAGAGCTCTCCAACATTTCCTGTGAACAGTATGGGCAATGTACTGTGGACCTAATATCCGCAGCTGTAACTGACTCCTCTCTCCCCGAGTAGTGTTTTGAAGACTGGTGCCCTGGCTTTACACATTAAACTGTCTTGTTGTATCTAAATCAACTGGAGAGGTCTCCAACATTTCCTGTGTGTGTGTGTGTGTGTGTGTGTGTGTGTGTGTGTGTGTGTGTGTGTGTGAAGACATTACCCTGCAGAGTACAAGACCAACTTTAAATGCTAGATTAGACAGGCTTTGCTAGAGACGGTTGTCACAAGTCACCAATCGTTTGTGTCAATTGAAAACAGAACTGTAAGATAAGTAAGGGTCGGTGTATAACACCCAATTTGTTCCCTGAAAATGTGCATACAAGCTCCTGTTTTCCCTGCTATGGTTTACAACTAATAACATAAAACATCTGTAAGACTTTATTCGATTCACAGTCATTGGCAAGAATTATAGATCACTCGCTTTAGGCATACAGACACAGCAGATGTACATAAATCATGATGTGGTAACTGTTACCAAGAATCGTTACTGTTTTTAATCGATCAGTTTGGGGCTAAATCACCAAAGTGATTTCCTCCATCTGCTTTGTCTGATATGGTTTGCGAGACATACACACGAGACTAGCAGAAATCTATTTCTGATTCTCTTTTAAACAGTGTTACAGAGCAACTCCCGCTTCACAGCAAGAGCAACCTCCTTTTCTTTACAGAAATACACACTGCCAGTGCTCCTAAATCCCTTATCTAAAACAATATGCTGCATACTGTGGAGGAACTGTACAAGCCTAAAATGTTCCCCTGATCAGTCGTTTGAAGGTCCCTGATGTTACTAAAAGCAACTAATGTTTCCGTGTCTCCTCCAAGTCTGCCGTGTCCCAGACAGAACAGCCCTTAAGATATAATTGAGGAGCAGCATTCATAACCAATCTGCCAATCATGTTCCCAAATTTTTGGGGACCCCTCCTATAGGAAGTGTGGGGTACAGCAGGGTAGTTGAGTCATTATGATACTGTGCTGTCAGACAAATGACTCAAGGAGGCATGAGGCTGTTCTAAAATGTACACCATATGCCACTGGTTATGGCTCATTAAAAAGATTCTCTGGTACTTTTGTATATTTTGCAGCAACTAGTTCTGAAAGTGGCGCTCACGAGCAAAAAGTGGTCCCCCGAAAATTGCGTACTATGTCACATGTGTGCAGATATGTGCACCACGTCATTGCTCTGTCTCTCTGCTTTTTTGTTCATCCCGCTAGCTGTCACTCAACTACACACTGACACATCCAGCCCAAAGCGAGAGGTTTAAAATACTGAGTACTCGCCAAAGTTCCGGAACATGTCTTTAATGGACATTGTTCATCTTAAATTCTCCAGCCATACTGGGTCTGGCCTTGCTATCATTAAGAGTCATGATGCCCAACTTGGGTTGTTAACACACACGTTATCCTGTCACCTTCACCTACCTCTTAATCTTGGTTTGTAAATAAACCCAGCGTCCCCCTGGGCTCTGAGTCCTATTAATATTGCAAGTCTGCTGCATTATGAATGAGAACAGGTGTGAAGCCTTACAACATGTTCTATGTATAAACATAGAGATGACCTGCACACCTCCACTTCACCCAGGGGTGGGCGATTCCAGTCCTCCAGGGCCTGACTGGTGTCACAGTTTTGCCCCCAGCACCCAGCTAACACACCTGACTCCAATAATCACCTAATCATGATCTTCAGTTTAGAATGCAATTTGATTAATCAGCTGTGTTTGGAAGAGTAGCTGGAAGAGTAGCTGCTGCCTTGGCAGGAACTAATGAGGATCCATAATAAACCCCAGGAAGAGTAGCTGCTACCTTGGCAGGAACTAATGGGGATCCATAATAAACCCCAGGAAGAGTAGCTGCTGCCTTGGCAGGAACTAATGAGGATCCATAATAAACCCCAGGAAGAGTAGCTGCTACCTTGGCAGGAACTAATGGGGATCCATAATAAACCCCAGGAAGAGTAGCTGCTGCCTTGGCAGGAACTAATGGGGATCCATAATAAACCCCAGGAAGAGTAGCTGCTGCCTTGGCAGGAACTAATGGGGATCCATAATAAACCCCAGGAAGAGTAGCTGCTGCCTTGGCAGGAACTAATGGGGATCCATAATAAACCCCAGGAAGAGTAGCTGCTGCCTTGGCAGGAACTAATGGGGATCCATAATAAACCCCAGGAAGAGTAGCTGCTGCCTTGGCAGGAACTAATGGGGATCCATAATAAACCCCAGGAAGAGTAGCTGATGCCTTGGCAGGAACTAATGGGGATCCATAATAAACCCCAGGAAGAGTAGCTGCTGCCTTGGCAGGAACTAATGGGGATCCATAATAAATACAAATACCTTTACCTGGTCATAATGTTTAATACCAGTCAGGCATTATTTAGCAGTCAGGCATTCATGTCAATTTTTTTTACCCCCTTCTCACTCTCACTCACCTCTCTGTTGCTGTTTTGTATTTGTTATAATAGGCCCTCGCAGCTACAAACAGAGGGGATCTTTCATGGACCTTTGAGAGCCACTGGTCTCAGAAATGATTCATCCTATTGTATGAAAGTGTCCTGAGCTGCAGCTAGTGGGAGATAATGACAGTGTTGGGATCGAGGACCCTGCTGAACCTCAGGCTTTCCACAGAGGCCGTGAGGCTGATGAGAACCATAAACCAGCGAGATGTTCCAAATGTGCTGAGAGACCGCCGAGTATAGTATTGTAGTCAGGTGAGTCGGATAGAAGGCGATGAATTATCCCGTTGTGTTTTGCTTACTTCCTCTAATTTTATAAACGTTGTTTTCCTTATTTTAAGGCAGCCATGACTCTATAACAAAAACAGACACGTGCACACAAGATCTTAATATTCTCACACACACACACACACACACACACACACACACACACACACACACACACACATTTCCATTCTCTGGATAAGAGGTGGCGGTATCTCCCGTGCCAGGTGTGCAGTCGGCAGTGACTGTGACCCCCCAGAGATCTTCCGTCTGTCACACAGTGGGGAAACAAACGACAAAGCTCTTCCAGGTATTCATTTTCTCGCCCATCCACTCCGACTGGCTTTTATCAAATTTGTCAAGTTTTGGGATAGAAATGTCTGGACTGTGACAGGCTTTTTCCTTTCAACATTTAGTTTCAGAGACTTATTTAAAATGTATAGGGATTTTTCTCGTCTTTTCTCTCAGAGGAAAACATGAGCTATTGTCGCTCCACGCTAGAATATTCATTTCATTCTATCTGTTTAGTCATTTTTTTATTTGACAGTATGACCCTACAACATTACACATTCCTGGGAAGTATTAATACATTGGATTGGTGTTTGAGTGTGTTATGGACCAGAAGTCTTAACAAGGAAAGTAAAACAAGGAAGATTCGGACAAGTGGGGCCATTTCGCAGGTTCCCAGGCTTAGGGGTTAGGTTTAGGCTTAGGGGTTAGGTTTAGGGTTAGGGGTTAGGTTTAGGCTTAGGGGTTAGGTTTAGGCTTAGGGGTTAGGTTTAGGGTTATGGTTAATGTTAAAGTTAGGAGTTAGAGGTTAATGTTAGGGTTAGGTTAGGGTTTAAGGAAAATAGGATTTTGAATGGGAATCAAGTGTTTGGTCCCCACAAGGATAGTAAAACAAACGTATGTGTGTGTGCGTGTGCGTGCGTGCGTGCGTGCGTGCGTGTCTGTGTCTGTGTCTGTTTGTGTGTGTATGTCAAAGTGTGAGAGAAAAATGTTGTTTCCGTAATTAAGTATACTTTGTGGTCCTCACTAGTAAGAAGAATTGCATGCAGCATATTTAAAGAGCGAGGGCACCACTCCCAGACACTTAAACGCAACAGTTGTCTTTACTACGTTTTTCATTCTGCATTATTCAACAGGCTCTTCCACCTTTCAAATAAGTCATATCTTATCCATTATTAAGGTGCTTTTTTACTTTGGCAGGAGGTACCTTCAATTATTCAAGGGCAATATAGAGCTTTGCAAGGGGTTAATGGGACTTTTGCTGGCACTGAACGGCAGGGAGGTACGAGGGGGATAGAGGATTGATGACAGGTCTAGTGGCGGGGTGAGAGAGTGTGCTACCGGGGGGGGGGGTATAATGCTGTGAGATGGAGAAATGGAGTGGGCGGTGGCCTCTGGGATGGCTGAGAAGTGCAGAGAGAACGAGAGATGCAGCGGTCCAAAGTGTGACCGGAGGAGTGTGTGTGTGTGTGTGTGTTTGGATGTGTGTGTGTGTGTTTGGGTGTGTGTGTGTGTTTGGGTGTGTGTGTGTGGCAGAGGACGTGTTTCTTCGTCTCTCCTAGCCACACTGTTATACTTTGTCAATGTACCACGCCGCTGACCACAGGTTGAGTCACCTAAATTGTGACCGTGAGGGACCTTGGTTTGGGTGAGTTGATTGCCTTGTGTTGCCATGGAGAGCCTGTTAGGGCAATGTGCCAACAAGGATTCAAATTCCATCATAACATAGTGTTGAAATATTACTGACAGGCTAGAGATACGCCGTTGAAACGCTGCTGCTAGTCTAGCGATGGTTTGTAGAGCATCTATACATGGATTATAGACTACCATGTTGACGGTGATGATATATACTGTTGAGATGCTACTGCTAGTCTAGCGATGGTTTGTAGAGCATCTATACATGGATTATAGACTACCATGTTGACGGTGATGATATATACTGTTGAGATGCTACTGCTAGTCTAGCGATGGTTTGTAGAGCATCTATACATGGATTATAGACTACCATGTTGACGGTGATGATATATACTGTTGAGATGCTACTGCTAGTCTAGCGATGGTTTGTAGAGCATCTATACATGGGTTATAGACTACCATGTTGACGGTGATGATATATACTGTTGAGATGCTACTGCTAGTCTAGCGATGGTTTGTAGAGCATCTATACATGGATTATAGACTACCATGTTGACAGTGATGATATATACTGTTGAGATGCTACTGAAAGTCTAGAGATGGTTTGTTGAACATCTGTAGATGGACTCCAGACACTTCCTTGTTGAAAGTCAACAGACTTACAGTTGACATGTTACTGATAGTGTGTGGATAGTTTGTATCCACAGACCTGTGTTTCTAGTAGCATTATCTTGTTAAACATGGTGTTTTCCACAGTAACTAACCATTCTGGTAGCATTACCTTGTTAATTAACATGGTGTTATCCACAGTAACTAACCATTCTAGTAGCATTATCTTGTTAATTAACATGATATTTTCCACAGTAACTAACCATTCTGGTAGCATTATCTTGTTAAACATGGTGTTATCCACAGTAACTAACCATTCTAGTAGCATTATCTTGTTAAACATGGTGTTATCCACAGTAACTAACCATTCTAGTAGCATTATCATGTTAAACATGGTGTTATCCACAGTAACTAACCATTCTGGTAGCATTATCTTGTTAAACATGGTGTTTTCCACAGTAACTAACCATTATGGTAGCGTTATCTTGTTAATTAACATGATATTTTCCACAGTAACTAACCATTCTGGTAGCATTATCTTGTTAATTAACATGGTATTTTCCACAGTAACTAACCATTCCAGAAAGATTGTCATCCCAGCTTTACAACATGCCTGTGTGGCCCCATAGTGATCCACTCACACATTGAAAATTGAAATCATGTATATGATGCATAATTAAATCAAAAATATGAAATTTGGCGATCAGTCCCGAAAAATATTTTGGTGCATGACACAACACAGGTCAGTAACATGGGACAGATTCAATGCTTTTTTCCAATATGCATATAGGCATTACTTTCCTACAATCATTGTAGTTTACATTGTAGACTTTTAGCAATCTGTTCACAGTATGGAGGTTATGGACTCAGTATTAGCCCACATCATCTTGTCTGATCATTCATTCATTATATTAAAAATGACATCCACCATGGAACTGGTAAAAAAAAAAAGTAATCATTTTACTTTATCATGACTTATTGATTTGACGATCCATCCCTTCAATTTATAATGTAATATATTGGAAATTAAGAATTGAACTGTCCATAGCTATTAATATGATCAAGACGTAATACATGCATTTAACACATCTCATTAAATTTTATAAAATGAAATTCAACGTCGTCCAGTCTCAGTCTGTGAGACCTTTGACGATGTGAGACTTTTTTTTTTTTTTATCTAATTTTAATACCAATCGATTAACAGAAGTTTTAATGAAATCCTTGGAAACCCATATACGGTCTCAATGATTCTAGATCTTTGCACTTCCTTTTAAAAAACACAATGTGTGAGAGATCAGATGGACACTCCTGAGTTAACGATTCCAGACTGAGGTCATACTCTATAACTAGTACACTTGAGCAGTCCTCGTAATGTTAAGGAATGTTTCTTAGGACAGTGATCACCTGCCTTACAGTAGCTGTAGGCAAATCCATTTCATTCCAGAGACTCTCTTACTATCATTAGAAATGTTGCAGCGCCCCCTGTTGGTAAGGACAAAGTGAGAGGATATATTGTATTATACACTCTATTATAAGAATAAGAGGACAAAGTCAAAGTTCTAGAGCTCTTCATAGACGTCTCTGTAATGTATAGCCAGCCAGGAAACAGAAATCCCAGAGTACATGCTATATCGAATGTCATCGCTGTCAGTGATCTCTGACTTTGGTTTGCCTTAATGGCCCAGGCTTTGTCCCCAAATGGCAACCAATTCCCTTTATAGTGCACTACTTTCAACCCAGGGCCCATAGTCAAATGTAGTGGACTATAAAGGGTTCCATTTAGGACCAATACTCAGTCAATACAGTGGCGCTGGCCAAGTCATTAAAGCATTTATGAGTGAGTAATTGGCCATGCCTGATCTTAAATGTCACCAATATCCGCCCTGGTTCTATGGTATACATATGAGCTTGTACTTTTTCCACAAGAAAAATTACATCAAATGGCCAAGTTCAAAGGGAACAGCGGAAATCTTCTGATCTCTTAACGCAATTATGCTTTTTATCGCTGCCAATCGCAAGACAAAAGCATTATTTTTTGGGGGGGGACAAACCCCTTTCATTTCAAGTGGGCAGTTCCCAGTTCCCTCTGTCCTCTTTAAACCCATAACCAAAATGGAGATAGGATGTGTAGACGCGTCGTCGTGGCAGTAAAAGCGTGACGTTCAGTTGGACAGTCGGAATTCTTTAGAGTAGTGTGTTGTCTTTAGAGTTTATTGTCCTAGGCAGGCCCAGCCACTAGAAGTAGTTGTATTACATTACATGTAGGCCATACATTTAATAAAAAATAACAATAATATAAAAAGCCAAGATGGGAGCTGAAGCACTTTGTTTTGGTAGCATCAATGGTCTAAGCGGTGTCGGATGAAGCATGATGTGTTGGTACTCTGAGCATCGACTATACATCCACCCCTCCCATCTCCTCTCTCTGCTCCCTAGACAGAAATAACATACAGTGACTTGAGATATAATCTAAATGTACCTCTCTCAGTCTGTCAGCTGTAGAAAGAAGGGGGGGAGGGTGAAATATGTCTGCATGAAAACCAGCGCCCTAGGTGACAGTTTGGAGAAACTCCCATGAATCCCTCTGCTGAAAGGCGCATGCTGGGCCGTGCTGAAACAGTGTGGTAATAAATACGAGGCTCTGGACCCGAGGGTTCAGCACGAGTCCTTCCGTCTCGGTTGGAAGATGAAATGAGCCTGGGAGATTTTTTCCGATCTCTTTATTGTTGTTGTTAGTTAAAATTCAGATCAAGGAAGTTGACACAATCTGGCTTCGGTTCTGGCTTAATTAATTGGTCCAATTATTCCAGCCTAGGGACCGTCTCTAATTCCACCATGGCACACACTCTTACCTCTACGGCTGAAACCTGAATCGAGGCATCTGTGTCTGCGACTGTGTGCTTTTATAACTGCATATCACAGAGCAGATACAGTTTGAATTAAATATAATCGGATCATTTCAAAATTGAGGGATTGATTGGCAAAACAAATTTATGGAGAAACTTAAAGAACACTCACTTTTTCTAAGTTAATCAAGATGGAGAGAGGGAGATTTTCAGTGAAAGCGAGGGGTAAGACAGAAAAGAGAGAGGAGAAGGAAGATGAAGAAATGTTCGGGAGGAGAACTTTAGTCTGAAGAGGAAACATATACCTACCATGCCTTCAGAATGTATTCAGACCCCTTGACTTTTTCCACATTTTGTTACATTACAGCCTTATTCTAAAATGGATTAACTGTGTTTTCCCCCTCATCAATCTACACACAATACCCCATAATGACATCACAATACCCCATAATGACATCACAATACCCCATAATGACATCACAATACCCCATAATGACAAAATAAAAAAATGGATTGTAGAAAGTTTTGCTAATGTATAAAAAATAAAAACTGAAATATCACATTTACATAAGTATTCAGACCCTTTACTTAATACTTTGTTGAAGCACCTTTGACAGCCTTGAGTCTTCTTGGGTATTACGCTGCAAGCTTGGCACTCCTGTATTTGGGGAGTTTCTCCCATTCTTCTCTGCAGTTCTTCTCAAGCTCGGTCTGGGCTCTAGCGGGGCCACTCAAGGACATCCAGAGACTTGTCCCGAAGCCACTCCTGCGTTGTCTTGGCTGTGCACTGAGGGTCGTTGACCTGTTGGAAAGTGAACCTTCGCCCCAGGCTGAAGTCCTGAGCTCTCTAGAGCAAGTTTTCATCAAGGATCTCTCTGTACTTTGCTATGTTCATCTTTCCTTCATTCCTGACTAGTCTCCCAGTCCCTGCCGCTGAAAAACATCCCCACAGCATGATGCTGCCACCACCATGCTTCACCGTAGGGATGGTGCCAGGTATTCTCCAGACGTGACGCTTGGCATTCAGGCCAAAGACTTCAATCTTGGTTTCATCAGACCAGAGAATCTGATTTCTCATGGTCTGAGAGTCTTTTAGGTGCCTTTTGGCAAATCTCTCTCTCTCTCTCGCTCTCTCTCTCTCTCTCTCTCTCTCTCTCTGTAGTCTCTCTCTCTCTCTTTCTCTGTAGTCTCTCTCTCTCTGTAGTCTCTTTCTCTCTATCTGTAGTCTATTACTCTCGCTATCTGTAGTCTATCCCTCTCTCCCTCCTTTTTTCTTTGTCTGAAGTGTGTTCAGAGTGGAGGGTCAGGGTCAAGGCTCAGGGTCAAGCTAATGACAAATCACACAGAGTGAAGTGTTAGGATCAAGCTAATGACAAATCACACAGAGTGAAGTGTTAGGGTCAAGCTAATGACAAATCATACAGAGTGGAGTGTTAGGATCAAGCTGTGTGTGTGAGAGATACCAGGAATATAGCCATCATGGAGGAAACTATTGACAAATCACACAGCGACATTAACCAGAAGTCCTGTGTACAGTGCATTCGGAAAGTATTCAAACACCTTCCTTTTTTCCACATTTAGTTACGTTACAGCCTTATTCTAAAATGGATGAAATAAAACAAATGTCCTCATCAATCTACATACAATACCCCATAATGGCAAAGTGCAAAGTTTTTTTTTTACTTTTGAAAAAATACCTTTTTTACATAAGTATTCAGACCCCTCTGCATCCTGTTTCCATTGATCATACTTTAGGTCTTGATTGTAGTCCACCTGTGGTAAATTCAATTCATTGGTCTTGATTTGGAAAGGCACACACCTGTCTGTCTATATAAGGTCCCACAGTTGAGAGGGAGATAGACTACAGAGAGAGATAGACTACAGAGAGAGATAGACTATAGAGAGAGATAGACTATAGAGAGAGACTAAAGAGAGATATAGACTACAGAGAGAGACTACAGAGAGAGAGATATAGACTACAGAGAGAGACTAAAGAGAGATATAGACTACAGAGAGAGAGAGATATAGACTACAGAGAGAGACTAAAGAGAGATATAGACTACAGAGAGAGAAAGAGAGAGATACAATACAGAGAGAGATATAGAC